>NW_019392691.1:1172434-1624387 GCF_000648675.2 Cimex lectularius
TATATATATTGATTGCAAATTTCGCCGTAAAATTTTTTTAAAATATTTTTTTTAAGGTTAAAGAGAGTTTGAGTCTGAAAGGTACCCTCAGGTACTTCTACTCATTCAAAACGCCAATTCGTCTGCCGCCAAAGAAACACCGCCCCCTACTCGTCGTGCTGCCCACCTTAAGAAAAACTAAAATTTTGGATTTATTTAAATTTATTGTGAGGTTCCAATAAGAGCAATAGTTTTTTAAAGCGTCGTCATAGAGAAGGCTTTAGTCACTAGAACAGCGAATTCCGAAATATCATCAGGAAAAGTATTAATAATTAACGAAAACAGCAAGGGGCTAAGGACGCAGCCCTGGCTAATCCCAAATCCAACCGGACAATATTTAAAGACCTTGTTAATTTAAAAGCTGAGCCTGAAGGGGCGAATAAGACATCTAGGATATTAATAAGTGCAGAACAGAAGCCAAGGTTTGCAATTTTCATAAGAAGAAAACTTCGGCCAACTGAGTCAAAAGCCGTCTTAAAGTCAACAAAGAACGCTAAAGATTTATTTATTATTTCTGCATATTTCCAGGTTCCAAACATTAAATTATATTTCCCTAAATACTTTGTAGAGCCAATTAGTATTACTTTTAGGCTTTCTTTTTTTCTTCCTATTCTTGGAGGCGCATAATAATTTGTGGCAGAAGCAAATTTGGTAGTGAATAAATAATAATTAGAGTTAATTAATTAAACATTAAATAACTGGTAATAAATAATATGGTAGTTAAAAACTATAATGTGGCCATAATAATATGATTCTGTAGTTCAATTATGGAGTAGTTGTAAGCAAAAGATTTTAATGTTTATGTTATATATCCATTGGTTTTTGATTTTGTGTTCCGTATACGTGTGATTATCAATTCCGCGGGTCGAATAATCGGCTATTTTTATTGTGGATGTTTCCAAGGAGATGGTGGGAAAACGGGGCAATAAGGGGCGGGGGATATCGTATTCTCGCAGTTCGCTAAGTAGTAAATCTCGTTTGATTTACTTGTATAGGTTTGAGAACCCTATTTGCCTTGGGCTCCAAACCCTGGACATAAACCAAGGCTTGCAAAGCCACAAATACGCATTTCCACGGTGTAGCTGTATTTCACTGTGCTCAGCAACCTTTCAAGCAACTTCGACATATCCCACGGTAGGAGTTTCCCTCAAATAATCAAAGTAGGAGTAAAGGGGACTTACATTGTCATCATGAGACATTGACAAACATTATAAAAAGAAAACTCGTCTAAAGAATGTAAAAATAACCGCAAAGTGTTTGAATTATTTCAGTTATTATTTGAAATTTCTCTGTTGAACTTAACGCGTACCAAGTTTTCCTATCGTACTTTTTTCTGATCTAAAATATTTATGCACTCTATGAGACAAAAATTAAACGAAATTCGAATATTCACCATACTTTAAAGACATTTTAATAATTTAATTTTAAAATTTTAATAATAGAGTTTTAACTTTTAAAAATGAAATGAAATTTAGCATATTCTGTTCGTTTGATTTTGAACAAAACCATCTAAAAGATAGGTGGACCAAAATTTGACCATATTTCCTTCAAAACCTGGCTGAAATAAATATCAAATTATGAAATTTTGCTGTAATCTTAAAAAATTCCATTAGTTCGAGATGGAATCTTGAGAAAAGTAGGTGGAATCTACCCTCATCCATCACCAGCTATCCTCACATTATGACTAATTCACGGTTTTCTCCTGAGCTGAGAATTGGCAAATATTCTTCAACCAGCTTTTACTGTGAATATTAAGGGTTCAACGTTCAAAACCTATTTACTTTTACATTACTATACTAAGCCAAGTTAGAAATGAAGCTATAACAATAAGTAAATAAATTATTTTTGAGTCCATCATTTACATCTTTAGATTAAAAATAAAGAAAATCAATTCAGTTTCAACCTTTTCAGAGCGAGTTTCGAATGAGTTAATGGATTCTTTTTCTTTAATGAAACAACAAATTTACATTTTTTCTGCTTAAAAGTATAGTTTTAAATCGAAAGATCTCGCCCGTTACTTTTCCCAAATCCTGGGTATGCCGTGCTCCACCAACCACTATGGTCTACGGTCTTTAGGGCGATCGGAAATCTCGAAGGAAGGGAAGGTATTAGTCTACCACGATGTACGACGGCTAGAAACTTGTTTTATTGCTCTTACCACACTATGAAGACTAGCCTTCTCCTGCGTTCATGATTTTAATATTAATTTTGTGTTTTGCTTTAACAAACGTGAAGAATTGTTTTCTAAATTCTCTGCTTTTGAATCATCCATTAATTCCACGCATTTTGAACGTCGTACCGAACCGGCTCTTAGATCCAACAGATTTTTCCTCTACAAAGAACAAAGATAACATTCTTTTTAAAAAGATAGTTCCTACTCACAGTTAGTTGTTTTCAACGACCCGGAAGATAGTTCCTACTCACAGTTAGTTGTTTTCAACGTCCGGATTTCAAGCTTTAGCTCATCATCAGTTTGAAGGAAGTCTACACAAATAACTGTGAGTAAGAACCACTTTTTTTTAAAAGACTCAACAATACACTCAATCCACTATTTATCATTTCTAAAGATAACATTTTTCCACCTGACGAATAATCTAAAGTTCTTTTCTATCAATTTAAGTTGGCTCTTCAAACTTTGGTTTGAACTTACGTCACTTAATTACTATCCTCTGAGAGAAAATTCCGTTGAGCGATACTCAACTCCTGCGCGACGACCTCTTCCATCTTTTGCCTGAGCGTCCCATTCTTTCTAAATTTCAAGTTCTCTGTATGAAAACTACAAGAGTTTTGAGAGCATCTTTGATCGGAAAACATAATTTCCCAGATTGTTCAGACCAAGTTGGTTTTGTAAAGAGTGCACTGCAGTACCGCAGAGAGCACGACGTACATATTAAGGAATTTTACATAGCGTTAGCGTGAACTGTAACGCTATATTCAATGAAGTATTCATGCGCAGATTTAACGGAACGCTATTGTTTGTCTCAGAATAGCGTGCTTGCTTCCGGGTGGCTGTAAAGTCAAGAAAGTAGTTTTTTGTTGGAGATATTGTCAATTTAAAAAAATATACATATAGAAATAGAATAAATTTATTTATTTATAGTGAAAAATGTCAAAAAGGAAGGAAAATTCAAAAGGTGCGGTTGAGATGGGATGTTAGTTGTCCGAGTGGATCGAGGTCATGATAGCTCAAGTGGTAGAGTAGCGGCGTATCTAGCCGAAGGTCGTGGGTTCGAATCCCGCTCGTGACACTGACTTTTTTATCTCAACTAAAAACCTTAATTAATTGAAATTTATTTATAGTTAACATTCTTCATGTCGTACAGTATTCATGAATCCAGACTCCTAAGAATGTATGTATATTGTGTTCCAACATTGAAATATTTAGCTCTTTTGTTCACATACAAGCAGGAATGACAGCTAGAAATACAGCAATCTGACACATTTTTCCTTCAATAAAGCCACTGCAATTGTGTAAAACAGATCCTTGGGTTCATCCGCGTAAATATAATTTAAAATCTAAATTTCTAAGAGACATGTATAGAATGTAGTTTAATGATTATGTATATGGTTAACATACAGCACCGTAATATTTTAAATATTCGTAAATTGCTAAGCTAAAAGATTTTTCTAAGACTTTCCGTCCTCATTTTCATTTTAACTGAACTTGCCCCGAATCGCCCGGTAATTATGTTTACTTTTCAAGTTTGAGCTTCTGCAACTATCAGGACCTCAGAATTTGCTAAACTATTTTTTTTAAGTTTTATGGCCAGCAAACTACATTGGACATCGCCAGTACTCTCTTCCTTAGCTTTATAATTTTTTTCTTATCTTTCTCACCTATTAATCCTACTAATTTCTTTTTCCGTATTTAAGCTGAGTTACGATATTTTATGGTATAACGGTAACCAACTCTCTCTTCTTTTTTTTGTCCTATTGCTAGCCTCTATATCAGCCAAAATATTGTCAGCAACCAAAACAAAATCCATAAGGCCTAATAGTGTCAACATTATTTGAAAGACGTTAAATATAACGGTAACCTTGAATTAGCGGAAACGTTATGCAAAATCTCTCTACTATTTTCCATTCAAGAGAACCTTAGCCGGCCACAACCTCCAGCAAAGAGTTGAGTAATTAATGTTGTATAAGAACTGTTTTTGTTTGAATTTGTGTTATATGTCCTCAGAAAAACATATTTGTTGATGAACATAGTTCATTTTTATTTATAATTTAACGTTTTAATTATTTAAACACATGCATCTTGTAGTAATTTTGTTGCTTGGAGAAGACAGTCCACAAACATAAACTCCATACCGTACATAAATGTTTCTTCACTTTTTTTCATAACTTATTAGAAATAATAATTTATATCATTTCTTTATGAATTGACTTCTTGTATGCACAGCATATATATGCAAAAGCACCAATTTTAACTCTTAATACAATGGGCAGATGGACGAATCTAAGTAGACATCATTAGTTGGAAAAAACGAAACCAAGATTGTCGGCTTAATTTCGAGGTTCTTTTTTTTGTGCTTAGGTCCGGTTCTTTCTTAGACGACTAGAAAGGCCTGTTTGAGACAGAAGGCTGTTTGGTTGGGTTTTGAGAAAAAGAACCCCTTTGATTGTGTTGTTTATTTGATGCCGTTATCGACCTTCCGATTCTCTTATCTCGACCAGCAGGGCAATTCACAAATCCTATAAACCGGCCGGTGCTTTTGCCACTGCTTCTCCTCTTCCCCCTTACGAATAGAACTGCTAGGTGGTTTGAATAGAAAAACAATCAAAGACTTAGTTTATAAACTAAAGCGAAGCTTAAGCTCACTTTTGTAATAATTTTTGGTTTCTTACCTTTACAGATTTTTAACCCTATTTTGTCTTAATGTTTGAGATACATGAAAAAGTCAGTCAATGGTTTGTATGATTTATTGTTATGTCGTGCCACTTTTCGTTGTTCGTTGTATAGTATATAAAAGGAATGTGTCAGTGTCGTTATAGTGCGTAGTTCAGTTTGTTTGTTATTTTATTTGTTTGAGTATTTAGTTGTTTTTTGTGTGTTTATGAGTTTCTTCATGTTAAATATGTTGTGCTTGTATATTTAAAATGTTTCAAGTGCACTTTCTGTTTCATTATACTTGTACGTCATGAAACAATTTTACACTTGTTCATATTGGCAAAGCTTCGTGGTGTTTTGGTTAAAGGTGAATCATCATATTTTCTGTCATTGTTCCTGAATAATGAACCTTAAGAGAGTCTGAAGGGTGATGATCTTGTAGCTTGATAGTTTTTGAGCTTCTTTTTGCTTTTCTATTAGATGCGTTTCACGTTCTGGATACCTTCAGGGGTAGGTTTGTAAATTATTTTTGTTAGTCTTATTCCTTTTATGGATAGTAAAACTAAAAAAAGAAAATAACGTAAATGGATGAAAGCAAAATGTAAAGTAAGTAATGGATGAAGGAAGAGTCCATTTTTGGTATGTATACCATTTACGTCTAGTGCGTCTTTTCAAAGTTTTTTCCAATTTGTTCAAATTGTGTTTTTTGTCTTCAGTGCAAATTTGACATAATTTTTTCCTTAAAGTGCCTAGTTTATTAGTCTTTTCCTCTATGTGTGCTAATGTGGTCTGTTCAAATAGTTTTGAAGAGTTGACTTTTTTTTCAGGTCTTTTGTTTACTATTTTACTCCGTTGGTCATTTACCTACATCATAGTCGGTGCGTTGTGTGCTGTTTTGTATAATCTGTATTTGTATTTTTGGTTGGTTAATCGCACTTTTTTAATCTGCCCATCTTAAGTTGTCGCGTTTTCTGTCGGTTTGGATGCAGTTCGTGTATGCCGTAGGACTAATAAGTTTTTATGCCAAAAGTTTATGTTGGTTACGATATTGACCATGCTGTTGTTTCTGCCGTTCATAGTTAACACATAATTATTTATTACGCTTGTCGAAATCCAAAGTAGGGGGTTTGAAACCTAAAATGGCTTTCTTTCAGTTCTTAATGAAATAAAAATTGTCACGAATATGAAATGATTATTTTTAATTTCTGTTTGGCGGTTAGACCCGAGTGAGAATTGAGGTCTCATCATGCGAAGAAAATAAGCCCCCATGTCACATGTCAGACCTCAGATGCCTAATAATGCTGGGAAACTTCGTCTTTCATAAAGCCCACGTCCTTTATATCTCTGACAATAATAATTCATATTAAATCCGTTCCCTCCAAGAAGTTTATTCCAGTCCTGTTTTCCAGGGTAGCATCCGTTTTCTATTTGTTTCCGGCCATAATCCATCAGGCCCATTCTCCTTAAGGACTCCCAATTCCATTTCACCTGGCTCTCTTGTTTTTCCTTTTTGGCACGGAGATCCACCTGCTGCTCTCGTCCCCAGCGCGCCGTGGAATAGACCCCAGCCGGCCTTTATTATTATTTTAGTTGAAACCGTACGGAATCCAATTCCGGTTTCTAAATATCTAATTAACAGGGCGAATTGTGAGGATTGCTATCTCGCAACGAAATATAGATTTGTTTTTGCACTAATGGTGTGTACTCTCCAGTACCTGCAAGGAACAATTCAAACTCAAAACAACAGCATTAATGGTCTTAATGCCCCCCTCTCGCTCTCACTCACTCACTCAATCATTCTGGCTCTCTCTCTCTCTCTCTCTCTCTCTCTCTCTCTCTCTCTCTCTCTCTCTCTCTCTCACCCACACACATAGATACATACATACACATACATACACCTTTTCACTTCTTCGTTAAGTGGAAGAAAGGTCCACGAGACCTAACTTTGCGTGGTTAAATAAAACGTTTAATCAATCAATCTCTCTTTCTCTTTTTCTATTATTACTGTCTTTAGTAGTATTTATAACTAAAAAAACAACACTGAATAAAATGAAAATGTTTCAATTGCTTAACACCATAGTCAGATCATGTTTCAGTAATTTAGGATATTCCATGAAGGCCACAGAATCAGAGACAAGATGCTTGGTGGAACTCAACGTTTAATTATCCGGGCAGAGTGATTAAAATCATGAGTGCGACTTTCGAGTGTTCAACGCCGGTTCTAATCAATTAAACAAATTTACGCTAATTGAAAATACAAATTATCCGGTCAGTTACAGAATTTCCGATGTTTTTTAGTCTGTACAGAATTGTCAATGTTATCGAATCGAATAAATGTCAAAACGACATGGCTCCATGTTTGAACAGATATTGACATTTCTTCCTAGGTTATATCTATAAACAAGATATGCCACCAAACTTGTGTATCTTCGACTAATCAAAGGGGATTTTTATTTCGGATTCATTTTTATCTATTAGAGTGCAAATATGCCGGTATTGTTTATATACGAAACATTATTCTTGTAGGACATTATTTAGAGTTTTCTAATCCACCGTTAAAAGCGATGATTTAAGTCTGGAACATATCCAAATCGCCTGAAACGTTCTAGTTTTATACAAATCACTTCCCTTATTTAACACGTTCAGTGTTCGACCTGGACATTTGAAATAAGATTCCAAAGTAAAAATAAAAGAAAACTATCTTGCTGGTTTTATTTTCATCAACTCAATTTAAACAATTCAGTATCTCAAAAGGTGAAGTGTACAATAAGAAGCGTTATTTTTCCGGTTTTATAAATATGGTGAAAACCTTTGAAAATGTATTTTTAATTTATCTAAACCTAACACTTTATCTAATTCTAACACAAATCACAACTTGCGAAGGTCATACACTAGCAATTGAAGCAATCCAGCAGCACCTAAACGTCATTGCACTATTACGTGATACCTGCCCACCAGTGCACATAAACAATGTAATCCCCCCATCCAAGCAGGTCCGCTAACTTGGGCTTTACACGGATACTTACAAGGAACGCACATACTAGACTAAAAAAGAGACGAACTAAACAAATGATATGTTAGACCACTTACAAAACACTCATTAGACCATTTTGGACTTATGGGCTCGGCCAAATTATCCTAAATCCAATTAATTCAAACCTTTCAATACAAAGTTTTCCACCGCATTCTCAACGCATCCTTTTTCACCATTCTAATCATTCACAAATATCTAGACTTCCCGTTCGTGAAAGATTTGATACGAACACATTTTCACAATATCCTTACTCACTAGTCCAAGTTTTTTCGTCGACCTTCTACCTATTCCTCCTATTCTAACTTATCCTATACCAACTAAAGAACAGAAAGTTCCAGCACTGGCTGGCTCCTTTCCCCACCGCCCCATGGTTTGATAGATCTGCCAGATTATTACGTGTAACTAGTTTAATATTTTCTCGATGTATATTTTTGTAAAGATAGCAATGAATAAGGAACCAATAAAAATATTCAAATTATTTATTTTTTGTACTACCGAGAACCTAAACCGATTACAAACAATTTGCAGCGACTAATTTGAAGGAGTAACCAGAAGTTGAATAAAGACCTTTACTCGTGTGTTACGTGTTTAGTGACCGTTAGTCAATGATTATACGGAGATCGTGAGATGCGGTCTGGTTTGACGTAGGTTTTAGAAAAATATTTTCTTTATCGTGCCAACGTTTCGATCTTTGTTGAGATCATCTTCAGGGCTCAAAGTGTTTGTTTTTCGTGTAGATGTGTCATTCTTGTGTGTCGTGTTGAGATACACAAGTATGACACATCTACACGAAAAACAAACACTTTGAGCCCTGAAGATGATCTCAATAAAGATCGAAACGTTGGCACGATAAAGAAAATGTTTTTTCTAAAATCTACGTCACACCAGACCGCATCTCACGATCTCCGAATAATCAAAGACCTTTATGTAGTTTTATTATTAATTTATTGTATTAATAAGTGAGATATTTTTATTAATATAAAATATAAACTTCCAAATTTCTTTCATAATTGCATTAATATCAGGTGACAGATAACAATTTTACTGGCGGCTACTGGCCATGTTGGTTAGGATATTTTGATTTATTTTTGTAGACATTGAAGGAAATTTGTTCCCTCTATGATGGTTAATCTAGTATTCAACTGTATTTCATAAACAATATACAATAATTTAACCGTTTTCATGTATGTTATGAACGGAGTTGATGTTATTCCAATTTTAACATGAAAAATCTTGTTTTTGTTTCAGGAGTGCAATCAGTTTGACGCACAAGGTAAGAATTTGTTAAGTTAACTATAGTTATATATTAATATAATATGATATTTCTCCTTACAATTATAACAAAAGTCTTTCTTTTACGTACATATTTGTCCTAAATAAGGTGTGTCTCGCTAACATTACTGATTTATTCAAGCCAAACTCTGCACATGCCATATACATACACTCGTGTAGATAGTGGATCTATATCACTTCTCACCGTACACCGACAATTCCAGTCTTTGAAATGTACAATAAATTACTGGTATGGCTTGAAAATCACCCACCCCGGGTGTCGGTAGACCGAGATATAACCTCCGTCTTATCCATCCAACCGAGGTTGGGTCTAGGAGCTATCAACATCTAGGATTTTTCAGCCCCCACCACAATAAGTTTCTAAATCCATTCACACTCTCACACACTTAATTTTTTTAAATTTGTCAGTGAGGGTGGGTGGTGGAGTACTCGGTATTCTCCCTCACTCTACACCTATTATACAACCAAAGATTTAAAAAAGAAAAACACAAGTCCCTGGTATTTCGTTACTATACATGTATTTTTTATCTTTATATTAATTACAATATACTTACTTTAAAGTTTCCCAAATTCATAAGTTTTAATCAAAATGATTGAAATATGATGGCTTAAAAGAAAATTCACCAAAACATCGCAAAAATCGTTTAGTGATAGATTAAAATTTAAGTAAAATTGATTACCTAGTTTTTAGCACGCACAGCGTCGGCAATGACCTGAGCTGTTTGTCGGCCCCTAAACTTCCTAAATTATTATTATTACTACATAGTTTTGCTGTTATTGCGTTATTAGCCGGTGCCTTAATGTTATTCAAATACACGGTTTGAAAGATTCTACCTGTAAGAATGTGCGTATGGTAACATTTATGTGCGACAGTTGGTAAGTGTGTATGGACAGGTCTGTGTGTGTGTGTGTTATTTACTAGCGAGATAAATCACGTTAAAATTTAATGTAACTTGAAGAATTAGGTCTCTTCATCGTGTGTGAGAGGAGTTGTTTATTGAGGAAGACGCTGTTTAAAAATGAACAAATACATAAATAAAATTAAAATAAAAGAAGTACTTCTCTCCACTTTATTTTTGTTGAATTCCCCCGAGTCGTTATTTGGCATTCCCTCTTGAGATTCCAGCAATAGTATGCCATTATGTTAACGCCTCATCTCCCTTGGTACCCTAGCCCCACCGTTTTGATATTCTGATGGAACCTTTCACCATGTTCTTCACTGTAATGCCCAAGAGTTTTCGGGAAAATACTGCAGGTATGAGTGGACGTAGAAAATTTTCACACCGACGTTGCGTCCAAACGATTTTAAATAGTTAAGATTATTTATAATTAATTACAATTTCTTGGTAGTTGGGGTTATTATTCTTGCCCAGAAACACTTAATTTTGGTGCTCATCATTTTTTATCAAACTCTTCGTTCAACATTTTTCAAACCTATGGTCCTATGAAAATTACTGTTCTAATTTTATTATTTGTGATTGAACGGTAGAGTGAAATGGAGTAAGTGTGGGAATGAGAGTGAGAGGGTGAATGAGAGATCAGGAGAGAAAAGAGTGAAGAGAGCGAGAGAGTGAAATGAAAAATAAATCGAAAGAGATGAGAAAGAAACCGACAGAGTGTGAAAAAAATAGAGAGAGTGTGAGTGAGGGAAACAGAAAAAAGATAGATTGAGAAAGAGAGTAATGATCATGCTATCAGTTTTATTTAACCACGCAGTTAGGCTTCCTGAACCTTTACACCAATTATAATAGTTGTTTTTAATCGGTGCTTTACATACAACCAAATAATCAGCAGTCATTCACTTTCGAGATACAAAACGAATGAGAGATGAGGAGAATTAAGACTGTTGTTTTGAACCGTTCATTGGAATTAGTAGAAATTCACACAGATTCAACATCGATTTAATTATTTTCCATACACTCTGGCATCTTGGCAATAATTGAATGCATGAAAACACCCACCGTGCATTACAACGATTGTTACTTAATAGTGACGTATTGAAAACAATGGTTTTCTTCTCGTAATGCCTGGAAAAGGAAGAAGGAGCAAAGGTGGAAGCAAAATCTTGCAGGGATCAACTAAGGGTTTGTGAGCTTTTTATGGAATGAGTTATTTTCTTTGAGACCATGTTACTCCGGCCCGATGTTTTGCTCGACTATCCCCACTACCAAAGGCACCATGAAAATTTTGTGAAACGTTGGCCGAGTAGAAGCCCTTAGAAGCCCCTTAAAATACCAACATATCCTCCAATTGTACAGTTTGTACCTAAAACAGCCTTGAGGTTATGAAACTATCCCAATTACATCGAATAGTTTATTCTTATTAAAATATTACATAATGTTATATAGAACTTTAAAAAATATTAAACAAGTAAACTCAATTTTAAAAGAGATGATTATTTAACATTTACACTTATTTTTATTCACTTTTAGATTTAAGATTACTTAATACCATTCGTGTTTTTCATTTAATAAAGTTTTCAACTTTTATTAAGCAGTAAGGTAAAATTCCTGAAAACTTAAATTACTTATTTAACATAAAACTGCTCTCTGAAGGTTGGGCCGTTCAATTTTTCTTCAGTAATAAGTAAATGCATATGTAAAGTAACAAAACCTTATCTACCTCCATTAAACTATCTAATGGGAAATGTAACCCATAAAATGAAAATTGAAATTTGAAATTTACATACAAACCAATGAAATCTTCGAATTTGAAGACAAACAATTAACTCTCTAATTAACTGAGGTTGGTATTTTAAATATCAAAAAGTATGCAAAATACCAACATAAAATACTACTGAGTAAAGTTGAATAAACAGAGATTCGTTAGAATTTTATTGAACCTGGTTATTTTCACAGTTAGGAAAACATGTACAAGGTATTCAGAGCTTGCAGTGTTTGTTGTTTTTTTACTCAGTGTACTCAGGGGAAAGTTTTTCCGTACAAAAAAACCAACCGCGGAAGATACAAAAGGCTTGTAATCCGGATAAGGAATAAAATTACAAAGGTATTATTGTCACAAAACACTGGATATAACTATTCATGATCAGTAACATCTATTCAGAAAATACATAGTTTATGTCTGTAAATTGTAGTCTAGAACAGTCTTTATGATTGGTTGTCTTTCCACCATAAATATAAATTTTATTTGAATGTAAATATTATTTGACTACAAGTCAAGAACAAGTATAAAAGATCCCCGGATGTTCCATTTATTTATTTGCTTGTTTATCATTTATTCAGGGATACGTGCCTAATTGTTGAACAATAGAACAGACAGGTCGTTGTAACTTTTTACGTCTTTTCTCTTTTATGCCCATGACATTTTCGTATCCTCGCTATGTTATGCAAATAAAACGAAATTTTACAATTTTTTTGCCTGATCTGTTGTTCAACTATTATTTATATATGTATACCTAAATAAATGTAAAAATAAGTAGAAATAAAGGCAATTATTTATTTACTGTTTATTTTATTCATTCATTGTTTTGCCCTTATTCACTGCAACTTTAGTCTATTGGGGGCTATGTGATCATAGGTTTCCTTGTTAGCTAAGCATCTGTCATGACGTGGGACCTCCCTAAGCGGCCTAAGCGGAAGGCCATTTAAAATGCTCAGTTTTTTAAGGTATTTAGACAGTACCTGGCTAGTTTTGAGTCGATCTGATAAGCTTGAAGAGCCAATAGAGCTGCCTGACTGTCTGATAGGCTATGGGATGATCCCTTTAGATGTTTGTTAGTTTTGCACTTGTTTCTATTAAATTACTTCTTCAATTTTTTTTTTGCTAAAATTGCTAGGCTTTGTACACCAAACATCATGATTTGAGGAAAAACTAGAACTTTTTATTGTACAGACAAAACCTGACAAATCTATAAATCTGTCAATATATGAAGTTAAA
Source organism: Cimex lectularius (assembly GCF_000648675.2). Lineage (NCBI taxonomy): Eukaryota > Metazoa > Arthropoda > Insecta > Hemiptera > Cimicidae > Cimex > Cimex lectularius. The sequence goes on from NW_019392691.1 coordinate 1,185,529, forward strand.
GTTTAAATTCTATATTTTTTCACCGTCTTAAGAAGGATAACGGTTCTCAAATTTCTCGAATAATTTTTATTCATATCAGGAGGCTGGGCGTATTGCTTGCCATAAAACGTAGGAAAGTATAATAAGACAGAGGAATGCAGTACCTAGGGAAGACACAACCCCTTTCCTAGTATCTATCCTATAAGGGCGATCTTTGTAAGACATTCCGTAAATTTTTTATCAGGAGTATATAGCTACCTGCGAACTATCGTTAGGCAGTAGGCAATTTGTACGAAAATTTTATTCTTCTATGAAACACCGTATTTTAAAATTGAATTATTTTTAACACCTCCAAATCTCACAGGAATAAAACAAGACAAATGCACCTAACGAGTTAAATAAAATAATTTCAGGATATCAGGCGGCAAAGATACAAGCCGACGTCCCACAAGAGAGCATTCGTGGTCCTATCTGTCATATCATTTATATTGTTAACCTTCATATTTACCCTAAAACCATCATCACCACCTACGTTGACATATGCAATTTTGCCCTCTAACTCGAACCCTATCCAAGCTACCTCCAACATCCAACAACACTTTGGGCATATCGAAGATTGGTGCAAGTGGAGGACAAGACTGCATGAAGAAAATATACTCAGTGTACGTTCCTTCCACTGTATATCAACAACAAAGAGACACCGATTTCCATTCAAGTCAAAGACTTAGAACTATACCTAAACAGGTGGAATCCCTCCACAATATGTAATAAATAACAATTTAACAGAAGACTTGGACCTCTACCTCCAGGACAACGTCTAGGACCGAAATCGTTTTGACCGTCAAAACTAAACAAACCTATGCATAATTTTAATGCGACCACTTTGTACATACGGAGTGGAACTGTGGTGTTTTGCCAAGCCATCCAACATCCAATCTTTCCGATCAAAGTCCTTAACAAAATTGACAAAGCTCCGAACTACGTCACTAACATCACATCAACTACGACCTTACCACTCTTTGTCAACGGACTGATTCTAAAAGTTTACCACCAACCTCTCAATCCATCCTAACACTACTGCTCGAGCCCTCTCTACACATTTCCATCCCGAGGAGTCGCCAATGGACTATTGGTTGGTTTCTCATGGCACATGTCCTCCAGGTGCAGCGCTCGCATTAGTGTAATGTTGTGACCGGGTGAAAAAATGTTTTGTGAATTCATTTGTAGTATGAGCTAATACTGAATAGGGTACAAACAAAATAATTATAACAAAAAAATAAGGATTCAGATTACACGCAGGGAAGGGGTTTAAGTATTTTAGGGATGATCTTACTGCATTTACTACTAAAATGAGAGAATGCGAGGTTAAATTACTTACAGACTCACTGAATCTTCAAGGGTAAATTTTTTCATCTTCCTGATTTTGCTTGCTGTGTAACAAAGGACTACAGTAGTTTTATCAATACTTAGTTGGAGATCGTTTAATTTACAACAGTCTTTTAAAAGTCGTTTGACGATATATTTCCACGAGTAAGCAATTATTAGCGTCGGAGTAGAATACTATTAACATGTTTATACTGATCCCTTGAGCCCCTTTGCTCCGAAAAAACGCTTAGCATATCTAAAATAAATAAGAAGGGAGGGTTAACTTTTCTCCCAAGAGAACACCTTTCACAGCCTTAATTTCTCCGGAGGTTTCGCCAGTTGCGTCGATTACAACTAGCCTTAGAATAAAGTTGAGCGATAATTCTCACTAATTTTGGATTTATGGCCATTTGGAATAGGTTTGAATACGATTTTACGTGTGTTGTAGAATCAAATACATATTTAAGATTGACTAATATTATAGAAAAGATACTTCGTTGAAGTCTTAGCTGAACTGGGGAAAAATTGTTGCACCTCCTACCCTTACAAAAAAGCCTGCACGTTTTTAAGGCATTATATTATTTTCTACTCAGTCTGTAACTCCGTTACAAAGTATCCCGCTCATGACCCAAATTTGTGATCTCATCCAAAACAAAAAAAACCTTACATAAAATAATAATTAATTTAATAATTAATTATTGATATAACTTCATTAGAGTGCGTGGTCCGATTGATTGAATAACGTTTTTCAATTAATTAATATTTATCTAAGGCATTGGCTGGCAAAAAGGAGGAAAAAGTCGAAAGGTGGGGTTGAGATGGGAGGTTGGTATCCGAGTGGATCGAAGTCACGATTGCTCACGTGGTAGAGCAGCGGCGTATTTTGCCGAGGGCCGTGGGTTCGAATCCCGCTTGTGACACTGATTTTTATCTCAACCAATGCCTTGAATAAAGATTAATTCATTGAAAAATGTTACTATAACATTCAAATGCGTTATACTATTGTTACTATTGACATCATTGGACAATTTCAGCTTTCCTACGCCCCAATCGACCAGTAAGTGTTCTTCTGTACGATTTCATTGCAGAAATATTTCAAGTAATGAAACTACGTCATAAATGAAAGAATATAAATTGTATTAATAAAATATATATATATATCTATATATATATATATATATATATATGTATATAAGTATATAAAATATTATTTGGCCATCCCTTTTGTATGACCTTTAAAGTAAGATCATAATCTTCTCCAGTATGTTATAAAAATGTTAGTCGATGTCCTAAAATACTGCCAACTACACAAACACACACATCATTTTATATATATATGTATAATGATGTTGTATATTTTATTTAATATATATTGTCAGGTTTTTATAAGGTCTGGCTCCTCTGTACATCGTCATAAACATAGAAATATGGTTACATTCACTCTCCCAGAGTACTCTATATTCCTCGGGGCGGGTTTGAACCCACTCCATTCTCGCTAATAACTTACTTTTACTCTTCAGACCTCACTCAACCCAGAGTACTATTCCTCGGGATGGCTTAACAACCACTTGCTTTTAGGCTAATAAATTACATTCATTCCAATAAATTAAACACAAACGCACATAAACACTATATACCTTTAAAAATCACTTCTGTCCTAGAGTACCAGAGGTGCGATCTGTGCTCGAAATATTGTCAATGTACGTCAAGCCTTCTACAATTATTATTTTTAATAAATTTGCAATAAATATAATATTTAATTAGTTAAAAATATGATAGAATACATTTTCGAATACATTACACATGAAGTATTTATAATAAAATGCAGGAATTATTACATTAAATACATCTTAGAGCTTCAATTCTAAAAAGAAAAGAAAGCAGATAAACATGTTATAGGAATAAAGTCACAGATTAATTGATGATCGTTTGTTATTGGAATAGATTTCATAAGATAATAGGAACAAACAATTTTTTAGTATTCCTTTTGCAAAGCGATTATAAGGTTGGAAACAGTCAAAGAAACGGAAAGACAATTCGTTTCCCGGTCAAGAATTCAGGAATATTGTTCCTCTTTTAATAAATACTCTGAGAACCGGTAATGCCGAAAAGTTCCAATGGTTCTTCATCAAACTTTATATTCTCATTTAATACCCGGCCTTCTAAGGAAAGAAGCTCTCAAAGCTTTTTCAAGACAAATCTCCTTTAAGCGTTACTGAGATACTCCGAGAGCCGTCAATAAACCAGTCTGGAGATTTTTATGAATCGAACCCAAGGGTTTTATAAAAGGCCTGGTGTAATAACTCCTGGGGCGAATTATTTTCTCTTTATTGAACCCTTCTTTCCTGAACGATTTAATTTGGATTTGAGCTAGAGATTGCATAAAGAACCCGAAGAAGATTTGTTAGATAAATAGAAACTGATATCAATTGCATGTAACCGTATGCCATTTCCCCGATCAAAGCGCTGATTTGTTATATCGATAATAAATTCGTTAAATTGGGAAAGAGTTTAGATCAATAACTGTGCAGATGAGATAAAACGGATGTCCGTCATTAATCCTGCTTTGTAGTGTCTGCTTGTTAGCTTTAATCTACTTATTCTTTAACAGTTTGTTTTGAATAATTTCTCGTCTCTATCTAAATTACTACTAAAGTCTATAAATAATATTCTAATAAGTAATAAATTATAATTTCTCATTGTAAATAGCTTCAGATTGTTTATCAGAAATTTATAATTTTGAGCAGCGCCAGCTTATTTTACTAGATTCGACACACAGACACCGAACGTGTCTGACAGACCAAGATAATCGGTAATTCACTAGTTTTCGTGGTCCGCTTGACCAATTAATATATTTCAATTAATTAAGTTTTTAATTGAGAAAAAAAGTCAGTGTCACGAGCGGGATTCGAACCCACGATCTTCGGCTAGATACGCCCTTGCACTACCACTTTAACTGTCGTGACCTCGATCCACTCGGACACTAACTTCCCATCTCAATCCCACCATTTTTTAATTTTCCCTCCTTTTTGCCATTTTACGACAGCTCAAGTGGTAGAGCAGCGGCGTATCTAGCCGAAGATCGTGGGTTCAAATCCCGCTAGTGACACTGACTTTTTTATCTCAACTTACAATTATAAGGTTTTCGGCTAAGTTTTTTTAGCTCTTGTTAATAATGATGTTTTAATGATTAAGATACTATGGGACCGAGGTAGCCAAGTTGGCAGCGTGATAGAAGACCTCATGGTCGTGGGTTCGCTTCCTAGCCCTTTTTTTCACGCTATCCTAACCCCCATCTATACATGATGAAACAATCATGTCATTGTAGTCAGACTAATACGCAAGTAATAAGGCAACAAAAAATAAAGTAAATAGAAAAACGAAGAACTGCTAGGTTATCTCTTTAATCGTGTTTTGATTAAAATAATTTCTTGAAAATTGAGGATTATTTAACTAACTTTTTCATCCCCTCTTTCTCAATAACACATATGTTTTCAAAAAACATGTCCATCATAAACAACAAACACATAGTAAATAAACGATAGCATAACCGTAATGTACGGAATTTCACAAAATGTATGCTAGCTACCGTCGAGGATGTTATTTGTTCCGATATAACCGGTTAGTTTCGACAGTGGGTATTCAAACCCTCGGTTTTAAGGCATACGATTAGCGGTTTGCATGTATGCCCGTACGATATATAAAAAGTGAAAGAACCAAAGATAAAATCGCTTCAAAATAAAAAATTGCGTGGTTATCTGTTATTGATGTTTCTATCAACAATAATTATAATAACCACGAGTTTATTTTTAATTAATTTAATTATTATTTTAATTAATTTTTCTTTCATAGATATGACATTTTTTTTAATTCCTTTAATAATTAGATGTTTACTATATATGTGTGTTTCATTCTCTCTCTTTCTTTCTCTCTCTCTCTCTCTCTCTCTCTCTCTCTCTTTCTCTTTCTCTTTCTCTCTCTCTCTTTCTCTCTCTCCCTCATTCTCTCCCCTTCTTTCTCTTCCTCTTCTCATCTTTTTCTTTCTTTCTTACTCTCTCATTCTCCTTTCTTCTCAATTTTCTCTGCCTTTCTCTTCTCATTTTTCTCTGTCTCTCTCATCCTCTCTTCTCATCTTTCTCTGAATCTCCTCTTTTTTCTTTCTTTCCTTCTTTTTCTCTCTTCCATCTCTTTTCTAATTTTTCTGTCTCTCACTCTCTCGATATCTGTTTTTCTCTTTATCACTCCTCTCTATCTATCTAACTACATCTATATATCTCTGCCTGATTAATCCATCCATTTTGTCTATCTATCTCTCTGAGTATCTGTCAGTCCGTGTATATCTATCTAAATCTCTCTCTCTCTCTCTCTCTCTCTCTCTCTCTCTCTCTCTCTCTCTCTCACTCACTCTCTCTCTCTCTCTGGCTCTCTTTCTCTCTCACTCTCTCACTCATTCGCTTTCTCTCTCTCTCTCTCACTCAATCACTCTCTCTCTCTCTCTCAATCACTCTCTCTCTCTCTCTCTTCTCTCTCAATCATTTTTCACTTACAGGATTTCATACTTATTTTAATTTTTTTACAATGTTAACAACAAACTAAAAAAATATTTTTTTACCAAACAACAAACTTTTTTTCTTCAACTAACTCAGATCGTGTTGTCTGCTTTCGTTGAGACGATTTGCAATTTTAGACAATAGATTTACGTGTTTGTTCACATCCCATGGATGAACAATTTTTAAAGGCTATTGTAAATCGTTAAAAATATACTCGATGAATGCTTGATGTTAACTTTCCTTCTTTCGTCTATTTTTCGAATGTACTCTTTCGTTATGCTTCCTTCTTTTTTACCTTTACATATTTACTCTCGTATTCTTCTACTGCATACTTCCTTATGTTAGGATTTTTCCGACTATTTTTGTAATATTGTCACATTACATACTCCTTTTTTTTTAAGTTTCCGCTACATTAGCATACGTGAGTTTTTCCAGCTAACCAAATCTAAATAAATATTCCATATCTATATCTTCCTTCGTTCGTTCATGTATCAACTTATTCTATAAGTCGCTTCGTTTTGAAATTTTTGGCTCTTAATAATTGAGAAAGAATTAGAGGGTGTGAGAGTTTTGTGGGTTTGTGCGTCTTGGTCTGTGTGTGAATGGGTGGGTGGGCCGTACAAAGGGCCTCCAAGTTTTAGATTAAGGCCCTTTGTATTCTGCATTCGTGCTCCATGCTATTTCACACAGATATACATATACATAATATATAGATTATATCAAGAGATGTGCCAAGGCTGATCACTTCCCGGTCTTCTCAGTTCTCACTAATTTTCAGATGTTTTCGGTTCATGAAAATGGTTTTATTAAATAAACATTTTCCTACTGAATTAATAAACTTTCGTTGTGCTTTCGTATTAATGGTGTATTTAACAATAAAGTCGACCATTTATTACGGGTATATTATTAATAATAAGCCCAAATCCAAATGAATTTACATTGAGCATGGTATTAAATATTTATAGATTGTCATTGTAGAGATAAAAAGTCTTGTAGAATGAACTTGTACGCTGCGACGTTATCTTTTATCGCGATTATTCCCCCTAGGGATTTAAGCTGCTTTAGCTCTGTTTCCCTTAAGGGACGTTGGATTTTTGGACGGTCTGGAAACGTACAGACCGGAACAAAGGACGGACGGCTCATCTCACAGCGCAGATGTTCCCAAGACGTGGGTAATATTCATAAAACCTCTTCGCGTTCGGGATTCGTATAAATTCGAAAAGTTCCGATATCCTTCGTTCGCCGGGGTCGGAGGGGCGGCGTAGGGGCACCATCTGTCCCTAATCCGCTCGGGCTCAGCCTTGCAAATCGGCTGCAATAAAGGGCCACTGTAATGGGGACCATCACGGAACGACGAAGCCTCAATTGAATTTTTGATTAGACTTTCTGAAGGATTAACATTCCGCATATTCGCGCATATTATAATGAAAAGCCACTGGGATGAAAACGGATAATAGAAATGATAAAGGTGCGGTATGTTGTTTAATACCTTTAAAAGTTAGCTCCTACTCATGTTGTTTTGAACAATCCGGATTTCAAGCTTTAAAGCTCATCATCAGGTTGAGTCGTCTTTCGACATGAATTGATATGAAATAAGAGAGCCGCTGATCAAACGCCAACGCGATGTTCCAATGAGAACCTAGTTTTAATATTACACAATTTTGAACGCGCGAAAAACGTGAATTACAACATAACTAAATATTATCATAATAAATACTGTAATTAAATACACTGCTCCATAAAAAATTAGTGCACTTTGAAATTTTGATTTTTTTATGCACTTGCCTGTTCAGTAATATTAACACCAATATTTTTTATAATTCAGGTATTTGATAAAACATTTGTTTAGTGGGAAAATAAAAACATCTTCCAAAAACTTGATTAAAACAAGAGAAAATCATTTTTTTGTATGAATATAAAACATTATACAACAAACTTAACAATCTTTAATGAATTACTTCCCCTTGCTCTTATTACTTAATCTAAATTTCTCAGCATGCTCCTTAAGCCTTTAACCACTTATTGAGTAATTTCATTCCAAATCTTAACCAATGTAACCTTCAGCTGAGCTAAGGCTTTAGGGGGGTTATTTCTTCTTTTTACCCCACGTCCCACCTCGTTCCAGATGTACTCAATGGGGTTCAAATCAGGAAATGCTGGCTGGGCGTCTTAGGATGTAAATGTTGACATCTCGAAGGTCATCATAACACTGGTGGCGACAGTTCACTTGCATTATCTTGCATAACACAAATTGCTCGCCAATAAACGGAACAAATGTTACCACATATTCCTCAAGAATTCCCGTCATGTAGATTTATGTATTAAGTGACGTCCTGTTAAAAATATGTAACTCCGTTTTGCCTCCAAAGAAGTTCCACTCCACGCAATAACTGAACCACCTCCGAACATACCTCTTCCGGCAATGCTGCATTGGCTGTAGAGCTCTTCAGATGCTCGATAAACTCGAAGTCGTCCATCTGGTGAACGAGAGAAAACTGGAATTCGTTTGAAAACATAACATTACCTCATTACTGTTTCCGCCCAATGTCGGTGTACCATAAGCGGTTCCGACGATGTTTCTGGTAAACGTCTCCTTCTTACTGACACATCCCGCACAGTTGGGAGTATTTGAGACGTTTCAGAAGCAATGGAAAAGCTTCTGTCTCAGAGCTTGAAATCTGATAAATCGGTCGTCAGCCGGTCCCTTGGCTCTTGGGCGTCCTGATCCTGGTCGCCGATTACACCTTGCGATCTCCTGGTACCACTGAATGCCCGACAACCGTCGTTTCAGGCAAATGTAAAATTCTTGCAACCTAACGATCATTTCTTTCATCCTAAAGTGTGCAATGGAACGGGCAACTTGGTCGCGGATTATTAACATTTTTGTAACCACCCGGGTTGTTTTGTTTAAAAAAAAAAAAAAAATATATATATATATATAAAGAACATTTTTAGAGTACTTATGTATATCCCACATACAATTAGTTGAATTGATAAAAAGTTAAAATCTAACAAGAACCTTATTTTAAAATCCGATAGAGGAAATACTGTAGTTATCGTTAATTCAAACAGGTATAAAAAATACTAATTCTCGAATCCCAAATGACCAATATGCGGTTAAAATACCGAAACGTCCAAGTTATACGGTACTATCAAAATTCTCAAAGACAACAAATTTGTAATACCAGCAGTATCATTTTATAATATTAGATGCCACAACCTCGCGATAACGATGGATAAACTAATTAAAACCCACACCAATTTCAGTCGCTACATTCGGTAATAACAACACTTTAGAATTGATCAAAGAGTTAAATAATATAAATACAACTTACAACCGTGTTTTACTGTCATTGATGTTACTAATTTATTTACAAATATCTCTCTTAAACAATGTATTTAATTTAAAAAAAGAACTTACGGAGAACTCTATTAAAAAATTTATAAAAACTGACATAATAGATCTCTTAAATATATGCATACTATATAATTATTTTAAATTTAATAATAAATTTTATGAAATGATAGGGTTTCCAATGGGGTGTCTATTATATCCATTCTGTGCCGAAATATTCATTGATAACTTTAAAAAAATTGTTTTCTATTCAAATAACAAATTAATTAAATCTGTTCTTTTTTAGAAACCCTATGTAGATATGTATATTTTATTTATACGGACGGGAACACTACAGGATCTAAAATAATTCCTCCAATTAATTATTTGTTTACACCCTAGCATAAATTTTACATCGGAAATAAATATAGATGGTTGTTTAATATTTTTAGACTTAAAGCTGTCTAAAATAATAAATAATCTAATTGAAATAGACGTACATAGAAAACCCACAATTACAGGCACTAAGATATCAGTGGATTCTACTCACCCATACACCCAAAAACTGCTGGACTCAATTAGCTCACAGGCCGTATGTTGATTAACACTTGTTAATTATACACAATTACAACATTAGCTAAAAACAAAGGTCATCAAGAAATATTTATCGATAAGTTGCTAATAAAAAGAACAAAAAAATCATTTTTAAAAGAAGCAGCAATTAAACTCACCCACTCCGCCAAAAAAGAATCTTTAGGTTTTCATTGCTTGCCATACTTTGGTGAACTATCTGGAAAAGTAGGTAAAATTCTTAATAAGCGAGAAGGTTTTAGATTAGCTTTTAGAGGTATGTGTTCAATTAGAAACATCCTCCCAAAACCTAAAGACAAGGTGGACAACTTGTCAAAAAGCGGGGTTTACCAATTTAATTGTAACGATTGCGATATTAAATATACAGGACAAATCGTAAGAGAAATGAAAACGACTGTTAAAAACACTTGCCTAATTCGAGCAAATTTTCAGACAAAACACAATTTAAATTTACAAACGAAAGCGTTCACAGTTACAAAAAAGGGGGGAAACTAGATTGGTTTGAGAAATTTGAAAAAACAATGTTACATTAAACATGGAGATAAATGCATGAATAATATAATAGATTTTGAATTACATCTTCTTTTATACATGTAGTAAATAATATTTTAAATACAAATTAATCATTCATTTAAAATTATTTTCTTACAGTATTTATTAGGATAACATTTATTTGTAATTCACGTTTTTCGCAAATTCAAAATTGACGATATCGTTATAATTCACTATACCAGTGGAACCACCTGGCAATGCCAAAACTTCTGAGTTGCCAGCAGTCAAATAATAAACGGAATTTCCAGAAATCGATGCTGTCCCTCCTGTAGGATGTGGTTGATGAATGGATTATGCTCCTTCTAATGGAGAAGCCTTGTTGGTTGAACCCAGCCTGTCTTAATTAATAGAGGTATTTAACGAGCTGCTTTATTCTTGAAAAATACGGAATTAAGTCGATTATAAAAAACAAAAACTCCGCTAATAATGTGTGAAACCTTTATTCACATTACGTCATTTTTATTACCATCTGTACAAAATATACAATATGTAATGAGGTACATTATTATTTATTGTTTTTATATATCCAGAAGCCAGCAACTTGGCTCTCCCAGCTTTCTGTATGGTTACTTAGGTGCTATTCGTAAAGAGGTCTTGGGGCCATCTCCGTTTCAATCGCCTTATTGGGTTGTAGGGATGGTTAATGTTGGAATGTATCGGGCTAATGTGTTATGATGTGATGCTAGTTTTTCATTTAATGTGGAACATTTGATGGAATTAACTGTTTTCAAGGAAGGGTATTGTTTGTGTAGGGAGCGTTGACGATGGTTCTGAAGACATTGGATGTTGGAAGATTTAGCGGCCCTATGATTTTAATCTGTATTTCCAAATCGGTTTCAGTAGTGTGAAGTGTTAGTTTATGTTTTGTTGATACGTGTCCCTTTTAGTTCAGGTATCATTCGAAGTTAGTCGGAAGTCGAGATAGAACCAAATGTAACGTACACAGTCAGTTTGTGCGATGGGAGTATTATTGAGAAATATTGTCTGATGGGTTTTGTTTCCTAGGGTAAAAGTAATAGAGTGAATTTGCTCCATTCTGCTAATCGCAGCACCTGTTCCTGAGCTACTCCACTGTGGGATCAGAATCAGAGCATAGCTCAGCTGTGCCATCGGCAAAGAAAGATTGGATAGTATCGTATGCAGTCGAAATATTTAAGGTAAAGATGAGGTACGAAATTGGTCCGAGCACCCTGCCCTGTGGTACAACCACTACCAGAAGGCAATTATTCGAAGTAGTCCAATCCTTGCCGAATTCGGAAGAATCGTTCTGTTAGGTAAGAGCGAAGGATTCGGTAAAAGGTATTTGGACGGACCCGTTTTAATTTGTTCAGAAGACTCTCATGCCACACGCGATCAAACCCTTCTGTCATGTCGAGAAAGGCCCGCATACAGTATTGTTTAAGCTCAATGTATGAGAATTAACGCCCACAACTCGATTTTATGTATTGTAGTAAATGTTAGTGTTGAGCTTTCAGAAAAAACTATGGTGGTGTGATTATTTAGAATATTTATTTTTAATAAAAGGTTAAAATTAGAGCAATTCTTGTCATACAGGTCGACTTAACGTCTAAAGCAGTTGGGATAGCGAGGGGCAATAATCACTCTACAATACTTTTTTCATGTTAGTACCAATTGAAATAGCATGGGTTGTGCCGTGTATTCGAACACAGAAACATAAGAGTGACAAATACAACGTTATAACTATTCAGTCACAAGTAACTGGCTGGAATTTTCTGTTCTATTTTGTGAGCAATATTGTGTATAATATCATAAAATGCAATATCTTATAGTTTTGTAAAAAACCAGCACATCAGAAACCTATTCCCATTGTTTGAAATTCTCCCTTATTTTTATTATTTCTGCCGATTTAATGCACAAAACAACGTCTTTTTCAAATACAATAAAAGTATACCTAATGTAAACGAAAAATGTACACTTATAAGTTAATAGAATGTTTTATATTATATTCATATTTTAATTTTAAAAATAAAACGGATTCTTGTTTGAATTTCATTATTAAAAAAATCATAATTTGAATAACAATTGTGTTTTAACCGCAAGAAAAAATTATAGGAAGTTACAAATGCATTGTAAATTAAGGGAATAAAAACAATCCACAGAATCCAACTTTTATCAATTTATTATGATTGTAATAAGAAAAGTTCGTTATAGTTGAAATCAATCTCGCAGTTTGTACAAATATATAGATTACATTTCCCAGTTCTATTGAATTTATCAATTTGAAATCACGTGGTATTCTTCAACCTGAGTGAAATAAAAGTTAAATGAAGTTTCCAATGGAAAATGTTGTAATTCAGGACAGGGTACATTTTACTAAAGCTCTCAGAAACGCACGGAACGTCTTTATTTTTTGGGTGAAATAAATTTCAGTTTATCCGTCGCATTAAAAACATAAATCTTTAGCATAGGTTATAAATTACATTAAATGTTATAATGGATTTGTCATAAGATTTGTAAATATTTTTCAATTAAGTTTAATTTATATTTTAACCACATTACTCGCCTCGACCAGTGATTTTCATCTAATTGCCATTTTTTGCCACTGATTGAAATACTTTTACTTACAACTATACTGAAAATATGAAGCATGTAGGAAATCTTGTACTTGAAATCTGGCCATTACCGATCATCTTGGTCCGCATATACTCGCTTTGTCGTTCTGTCAGACGCGTTTCGCCATTTCAAGATCTTCATGTGGATATGACCTTGGTTAGAGCGCAACCTGAAGAGGAACCTTTTCTGTGCTGCCAATGTTCTGCACCAATTTGTACAGACCGGAATAGCCATCGGGCTAGGTGCTTTATTTATGATGCCCTTCATAAATTAAAGCAGGTTCGTTCACAGGCAAAATATTTCGACTAAATTACAGGTCCATCACTTGAGTGGAACAAACACACAGGAATGAATGTAATTGGATTGAAATATTAAATTTGGCTGTTTCATATTATTTTAGTTTGCCTATCCTCAACGGTCATTCGGTGGACGGCGTTTCAGTTTCTCACATTCATCAGTAAGAGAACACCGACACACTTCTTTCAATTTTTAGGACGATCTAAACAAAAGAACACACCAAAATACAATTCAACTGTCTTACACGTATGAGGATTCCGTTCTATATTAATCTGTAAATTTCAAGTTTTCACTGATGGGAAATATATTAAATACTTGGCCTATCATAACATGTCTGTATATTATTATAGCATCTACCGATTTGAGATGTCTAAGGACATTGGAATTCAGTGGTTGTCCATTATTAAAAAGTAACCGCACAAACTAAATGTATGAGCAAATCGAGATTTTATGATAAAGTAATCGAACCTCAGCCAGATGGTTAGTTGTTTTCCGATGAAGGTGGTCCGCAGAGGAAAATGTCCTTCTAATTGCGCCCTTTTCTTCCTTCAAAAGTCCGAGATTTAGATAGTGTTTCAACTCGATGAGTTCTCGTTCCAGTCGATCAGACAGCAAACACCCATGCATTTTGGCACATTATTTCTAATCTCTTTTAATTTTTCTCCAGCCGAAAAATTTTACTTTATTGTTGATAGTTTTGACGCAGACGTACTTATTTGACTTCGTAAGATTGTGAATCGGAATTAAAAAGTACAAATGCATCAACAAAAAGTTGTATTTTCCCCCTGTACAAATTCCTTCTTGAATATTTATTGTGGGTGCCCTTAGACTCGAATACTTATCCCAATTTACTATGCTGAGGCCGTGGGACAAATGTGTTCAGACTCTGAGGTAAACCTTGGCCATTTATCGTCGACTTCCTAGCCCTTAACCTTCTCATTCTTCCACTCCCAGTTCGGCCCTGTCATTACTGACTGAGAATAATGTTTATTAAATTAATTTCTTTTTAAATACCAAATTTATAAAGAATGCGTAGTGTTTATGTGTAAGCATCGATTAATTTGAATATTCAAAGAAACGGATTGAAATCTTTATTGGTATATAAAATAGTTATTCAGAAATCGTGAGATGCGGTCTGGGGGCCTGGGAAAGAAGGCTCTGAAGATGATCTCAAGAAAGAACGAAACGTTGGCACGATAAAGAAAATGTTTTTCTGAAACATACGTCACACCAGACCGCATCTCACGATTTCTGAATAATTATCGATTAACGGTCACTAATCACCACACATATAAAATAATTTTTTTTATCCCGTCCATGCGATTAAAAAAAAAACATATTGCGATGCTTTTCTTTTTCTAATGCAAACGTTTTCTTTCAGTTTGATTTTTAGACACATAATGAAATCAAAAGTCTCGTTGTCAAGTGATAATAAGAGCAGATTTTGTATGTGAAGAAGATAGCGTTTTTATATTATTGAAAAAACATTGGTGAGATTAAAGAAATGTAGACGTTGAGTTATTGAAACATAGTTAATTTCAAATAATTATAATTAATTTAATTAGAACTACAAGAAGTTTCTTCACCATATCAATATGCCTAAAATCCTAAGCTGTACATAGGCCTTAAGCAATTAAAATTTGAGAAATCTGTTCTTAAAGACCTCGAACTTTCCTCTTTGCTTAATTTGCTCTAATGATGTGTTCTGCTTGGTAAATAATTATTTTGGACATAAGTATTTATTAATATATGTTCGCGTAATACAGAAATAAAAGATAAGAAGGGTATACAGGCAAACTAAATAATTTTAAAAATTTAGTTAGTTAAATAATAAAAAAGTTATTTTTATTTATCATTAATGAAATATAACAAATTAAAATGTACGTTTCAACACTTAAAGTTTTTATCTTTGGTTTTTTATGATTTTAATTTTCAAGACATACATTCGCTGACGATACAGCGATTCTTACCCGTAATCCGGACCCTTCAGAACACTTAACACTTACAACAACACCTAAATGAATTAACAGTATGGTTCACAAAGTGGACAATGATTATTCAGAAATCGTGAGATGCGGTCTGGTGTAATGTAGGTTCCAGTGAGATAATGCTGTTTTATGTATATATACGTTGGATTTTGAAGGGGTGGGGAGGGAAGTCAGTATATAAAGACATTTTTGTATAAGGAGTCGGCGACTTTGAAGTGAAAAGAGCCGACGAAAGGAAAAAATCTTTGGTAATAGTTCGGCCAGATTATCCTTTCAGGATTATATAAACGGGGATAAATAGAAAAAGGAAAGCTAAATTGTTGAAAAATTAGACTATGTAAAAATGTTTGATGTGCGGAATGTGATGAATGTTTTATATGTTATATTATACGTTTTGTGTGATGTGATGATATATGTATGTTATAGATATTGAATTTGATTAATGATATTGGCGTAGCTGCTGCGACTGAGTGTACATGTGTCTGTTCTGTAAATAATGCTGTGTTTATCTCGGTGGAGAATGTGGAGAATGAAGCTAAACCTAAGGAAAAGCGTACAGATAAATTTTAAGTAAAAATATCTGTCCTGCACTGAGTATAAATGGAATCCCACTGCCTACCAATTGTGCGTTATCTTAATCTTGACTTTTCATGGATAAACGACTTTACTTGTAATTCCGACACAAGACTGAAAAGACAGCAAACAAACGGACGTTATAAATTATTAAAAAGACTGATTCACGATCAAAATTAGACAGTGAAAATAAATTTTTAATTTACAATTTAGACCTCTCTGGGGGTACGGTTGTGAAGTATGGGTTTCAGCCAAGGATTCCAATTCCCAAAGTCTCCAATCAATCCAATCTACAATTCTCCGTCAAATTAGAAATGCTCCTTTTTACGTGTCAAATTACGCTACTCATAACATCCCGTCTGTACATGAACTCATTAAAAACCGCTATAAAAAATTTCATCCATCACTGGACACCTACAACAATCTATTTGTACGACATTTATCACTTCCAACTTTACCTGAAAATCCATCAAGACGATTAAAGTGTAAGTGGACCCGAGATCCTCCCATTGAGTAAAAATTGAGCAAGATATCAGTGGGAAAACGTGATGCCACTGTACAACTTCTCCTACAAGAGGGTCAACTGACAAATTCAACATATATGAACATATTTACTTAATACAATATTTGTAGTTGTAAATATCAAATAAATGTACTTAAAAAAAGCAATATTTTTTTTTACAAAAAAATTATGAATTTTTGCGACGTAGTGTGCCATTTTGGAACTGATAGTTGTTAATATTGTACTCAGCAAGGGAGGCTATGGACGGGGGATTACCAACTTTAATGAAACTTTTTTTGTAGTAATCCTAGGTCGAAAAATATTAGACTCTTGTCCGAAAGTTCCGAACGAAAGACAGAAACCAGGCACTCTTATTTTTGTTGTACAACGTACTTATTTTAATGTAAACCAAATTAAACGAGATTAGAAATTCATGATTTTTAATCAAAATTTATTTTGTTATAATACTTTGAAAGAAAATTCACCAAAATCATTTAGTGATAGATTTAAAATTAACTGACAGTTGATCACCTGGTTTTTGCTCTTAATACCGCAAATAACTTCCTCTGGCCTCACGGAGGGCCTTAAGTCTCCTAGGCATCGAGTAAGTAAGCGATCAATTTCGTCTTGTGAAACAGAATCCCATTCTCAACAAGAGCGGTTTGAAGCTGTTTAACGCATGTTGGAGGCAGCGAACGATGTCTAACCCGTCTCTTTACCGCGTACCTTAAGTGTTCTATAGAATTCATAACAGGTGAACGTGCTGGCCAATTCATTGTGGTAATCCCTATATCCACCAAGTAAAGGGTGACAACTCGAGCTACATGCGGTCGGGCATTATGCATTAACACGAAGCTGTCCCCATTAAATGGAGCGAATGGAACCACTATGTAATAATCAGTTCGATAACGGGCTTGGACGTTGATCACTCCATACCATAAATTGCTGTGGCTCACGGTTGCACATGAAGTCTCTTCGTCTTCTCCACATACTGTCCTGGTCACCTTATTGCCACAAACCAAACCGTTTTTCATCTGTGAAGAGAATATGCCTCCCCCCATTGTTCAAGTGTCAAAGCGAGATGATTTGCGAATAGTTGCCATTCTACTCGATACCCCTCTAGAAGTAGGGGAATATCCTGTTGCGGGACATCTAGAGACAAGGCTGTTCTCTCGAAGCTTTCTGATGACTGTTTGTTGGGGGGAAGGGTTTTCGTTAATTTGAAATACCGATTTTCTTACCAAATATCCCACTGGTTCAATGTGGGAATTAATTTTCCAGATCTCAATTAATTTCAGAGAAGATGAATAAATTAAATATATATTGTTATTAAATTGAAGATAGTTTTGCATAATATTTAACTCTCCTTTCCCCTTTTAATTTTGAATAAATTTTAATTTTGAATAAATGAAAAATACCTAAAATTTGAATAGATGGCATGCACACATGTATACGGGTAAAACTATAAATAATATGGTTTTTTACTTATATAAAGAATATATTGTTATTATAAAATAAATGTATTCTTACTTGATTTAAAAACATAAAACAAGATCAGATAAAATTAAAATAAACCTTTTTCTATTGATTTGCATTGAATTTTCTATTGATCTATATATAAATTAAAATAAAACAACTTCTTGAATTACGATCATTTGACCAGATCGTGGTATTCGATTGACCAGATTGAAACAAAATGAAAATTATTAAATTTTAATGAAAAGAAATGAATGAAAATTGACTATAATAATATTACTCATTAAAGACGTACACGTTAACTATGAATTAAATTAACTTAACGAATAAACTTGCATGCAATAAAATAATAATAATAAAATAAAGTAAAGTTAAGGATGAAGTGAAATGGCGAAGCAGGTATGAAAATTGAAGAGGAAAGTCGCAAATGATGAAGAAACCACAGATGATGATGAAGCGAAGATGATGAAGAAGCCACAGATGATGAAGAAAAAAATAAAGATGAGATGAAGAAGATCAAAAGAAAATAAAGCCTGGTGACGTCACGGTATAAACCGTAGTTTCCCCGATCTTTTCGGCGGTGGTCCCTGATTGTATAGGGATCGACAATGGGACGTGACGAAATCGATATAGCAATGGATAGGCCGATGTACGGGAAATAGATGTTCTGTATTTCAAAGTTGCGCAAAGTCTGCTTCTCGACGTCTCATTCTGGATCAAGGTCCGCGATAACGGCTAATCCTTTCTTGTTTTGTCCGCTTAATCCGTTATCGATCGCGTAATCAACAATTATTTGAACAAAATTAAAGATTTATCTCCGATACATGTGTAAAATAATAATAAACTTAATGCATGCAAACATAAATCAAACATAAAAATATAATTAAGAGTGAGAAAAAAAGGGGGGAGTAGACTTCGTAATTTACGATAAAATATAAAAGAAAAAATGCGCCTTAACACTGTTTTTGAGCTTACCCCTACATTACGGACCGTTTGGAATGGACTTATCAAGGAAGAGGTTAAATGACGGTTCCGTAGTGCAGGAAGAGCAATGAAACGATTGTCTTTAGTATTCGTCCATAGCGGTAGACCAATACCGTTTGATCGAGAATTCTGGAGGCCATAAGCCGCTGTTGATCATAGTGGATGATAGAGGGAATTGGGCTATGTAACTGAAACTAAGTCCGTCGTTGGCTAAAGCATCTGCCTGGGCGAGATCCATGCTTTTAAGCAAATTAAATTAATAAATAATTTTTTTACTCAAAGTTACTTTCTCACCAAAGAAAAGAATTTAAAAAAAACTTACTCGACAAGTTGGCGCTGGAAAGAATGAAAGTGAACGGATTTTCTATATTTTATTCTTGCAGTGTACCAGTGTAACCTAGCAGGACTTTTTACTGAATTTTTGTTTTTAAAAATTGTCTATTAATCTTTGTCGTTCTGGAAAAATAACACACAAAAGCTATGAATCTTCCTTGTAGCACATTGCCTGATAAATTTCTGTCGTTCAAGTTTATTCGTATTATTCTTTCAAACCCAATAACACATTTAACACGTTAATTGTATTGGATGACTACCCTACATTAACGTTGTTCTTGTAGATTATGGTGCCTATATAGGATTAAACTCACATAAATTTTGATTGGCAAAAATTATTGATTCACTATTTTTTAAAAACCCTTAGCTACTACATCTCGTAAAAACATACTAACGTAAAGTAAAACAAAAAAATGGTTGTAATACAAAAAATAGATTTTGAGAAAATGATGGCGAAAAATTGCAACTTTTCGGCCTCTTTTTGAACATCTAAATGACCTTGAAATATTCCTGCGTGTTACCAGAAAGAACTGACTATTGGAAAAGAAATGCGTATACAAATCTAAATTCATCGAGTAGAAATGAAGTTAAAAAAAACTTTGTGATTGATAAAAAAATTGGAATTTGAAAAAGTTTGAATATATATGTATATTGTATATACACGTATATATATATATATATACATATATATACATACAATATATATATATATATATATACATCTTCCGGCGTCCAGGGATATATATAAACTTCATTCCCAAGGAGGTTTAATGTTTAATTTTCTATTAACAAATAAATAGTAGAACAATAAAACTCATTTATTGAAAATGACAGAACTTCGGTAATAAAAAAAGATAATAATTGACTTTGAACCTGTTATACTGGATTATCTGAACTATAACTTAATTATTTTCTCTGACATCATAGTTTACAAATTCTCACAAACACATTAGATTTTTATTTTATAACATGCGAATTTTAAAACATGTCGTCATTACCTAATTAGTCGCGAGAATTCATATGTAATTTTAAGCAAGCCTGGAAATGCTAAGCTGAGTTTTCCAGGTGGGAAAACAGAATGGCGTCTGAATAATTTCCAAGGATAAAACGTTCTTCCTTCCCTTTAAAAATGAACGTTCTCAGGTTTTTCCTGACTTGTAAATTTTCAATTGGCAAATCACCGTCCGCTGCTCGCCAGACCGAACCGTACATTTTTAATTGCCCTCGTGTGGATAATTCCCAGGGGATTGTCCCTCGTCGCCGGTATTATTTCAACAGAAAGTTTATTTCTGGATTAACCGGCCCGATTGATTTTTCCTTCGGCCATCCGGATAATCTATTTTCGGAATTAAAAATATCCGCGATGATACACCGATATAAATTTCGTGGAAGTATAACATTTCGATGGGCTACAACAATTCTCGCTCGGGGGAATTTTCCATCACGTTACATCAATTTTAATGACAGATTTATAATTAATATTTGATTAATTAATTGACTAATAACCGGTACATAAAAATAAGTAAAATTTAACTGTTGAACCAATACGCCGCTCCTTTCACAACTTGAGCTCTCGTGACTTCCGCACAAATTTAATATAAAATTTTGGTCAACACTGAAGACGAAACGCGTCCGATAACCATCCCAGGAAGCATAAGCAGGCCAGGATGATCTGAAACGACGAAATTGATTGAAGGGTTCTTCACCCTGTATACCACTCTAATCTAATTTTACTGCTGAATTTTGACTCGCTTACCATAATGTAAAATTCAATTTTTATCGCCCCAGCCTCTTTTAAACTTTTTTAAACAATCAAAATTGTGTGGTGATTAGTGACCGTTAGTCGATGATTATTCAGAAATCGTGAGATGCGGTCTGGTGTGATGTAGGTTTCAGAAAAACATTTTCTTTATCGCGTCAACGTTTCGATCTTTATTGAGATCAGCTTCAGGGCCTGGGATTTACAAGCATTGGTTGAATTAACAAAAACATGTAGGATGTGGAAAAAAGTGAATTTATACAATGCAAAAAATATTTTTTTATATTCAATCAAAGTATTTCTACTCACGAAAAAAACAGACATTCTGAGTGAGTAGAAATACTTTGATTGAATATAAAAAAATATTTTTTGCATTGTATAAATTCACTTTTTTCCACATCCTACATGTTTTTGTTAATTCAACCAATGTTTGAAAATCCCAGGCCCTGAAGATGATATCAATAAAGACCGAAACGTTGGCACGATAAAGAAAATGTTTTTCTGAAACCTACATCACACCGACCGCATCTCACGATTCTGAATAATAATCTAAATTGTTCTAAAACAAAATTATTTCATTTATTACAATTAAAAATAAATATAATATATAAATTATTATTAATAATGCGGAGCACTGTAATGTAGTGAGTTTTTTAACCTGTATTTTTTTTTGGCCAAAGTTCGAATATGAGAAAATAGTGCTTAAGCAGGATTAGAAAGGTCCAAGTTACAAAGCCGGGATTTGATCCATGGACTAAGTTAAATGGGCTTTTCCATCTTTCTCCTATTCTAGGAAATGTTTAATAAAATATACTGAATAAAAGGTAAACCAAAGCCTTGATAGAAATATCCATGCGCAGGTTTATTTGACCTTACTCCCAGTATTGAAAAAATAAAGATAGTTAATCAAATCTGACAGATTTACAATAAAAATAGTTGCATCTCTTTGGATTGTGATAATCAAATTAATTTTTTTTTTAGTAAAGGTCGTTCTGCCGTATTTATAATTCATTAGAGTTCGTGGTCCGATTGACCGAATAACGTTTTTCAAATAATTAATCGTTACATAAGGCATTGGTTGAGATAAAAAAGTCAGTGTCACTAGCGGGATTCGAACCCACGACCCTCGGCTAAAGCCGTATTTAAGCGAGGGTCGTGGGTCCGACCGAATCCCGCTCGTGACCCTGACTTTTTATCTCAATCAATATCTTACATAAAGATTAATTAATTGAAAAAACTTATTTTTCATTTTTTGTAGCTGTAAACATAATTTTTTTTGGTAAATTAAACAATACAAAAGATGTTGGTAATTTAACCTGATTTCAAATAATAATGCGAGTGACTGTCACGGTTTTGTGTCAAACAAAAGACAAGGCGGCTCATGTTACAAATAACAGCGTTATTGATTAAATTAAATTATTTTTTACTCAATCTCGGCATAATATCGTTATATTTTATAATAAAAATGGATTTGTAAACTCCTCCGCCATTACGTAAAATTGGTGGAAAAGGCGCGCACAATAGCCAGGGTAATATTTCGCCATCTCCAAAGCGGATATTGCTGCCTAAATATCCGCTGTTGAAAATTCTGAGGCAATTGCGCCCCAGGCGAGGAGTTCATTATAGTCGTAACGTTATCCCTGTTTTATATTATTTAAACTGTACAGAAAGTCATCTCTCCATTATTATTATAAGTGCGAAGTGGGCCTTTCGAGCCTGTCTGCCGGACCACTTTTTCTCTGTTGGCTTTTCTCTCTGAATTGAAACAATCAAGGGAGAAAACTTGACTCCATATTCTCTTTATTTTAACCACAGTAACTATAGAGTGAAAGCCGGGGCGGATGCCTGAAAAAAAGCAATTTTGTTGGTCGAGCAACAATCGCTAGTCGCAATAAGCTGGCAGCTTGTGAGTTGTGACTTTACTACCGATTAGTCGGCAAAAAGCTCGTTTTATTTTCTCGCAATTCAGCGCTAAATGTGAACCTCGTTATAAGTTTAAAAGCTCCATCTTAGCAGCTTATCAACAAACATATAATTATTTAAAGAAATCTGCCTATCTCTGTAGACGTATTAAGTTCTTTATGTCGAAAATTATTAAGACAATACGCTGCACTAATTCTGCGTAAACTAAGCTTAAGTACGATTAAGTTACGAAGAAGAAAATAAGACTGCGCTATTAAAAGCATTTCTAATAACTGCGTGGATCATGTTTAGTACTCTGAGATTCGCTTGCCATGAGTTTAGAATATACCCACCCACTTTAGCCTGCTTCCAGACGTTTTAGGAAGCTGAAGATCTCGTTGATGGGATGTAATTAGATAGATCCTGCAAACATACTCAGATGAGAGTATGACCCACGTCATTGAGTTCTGGTACTATTGGATTATGATTGTGATGTTAAAAGAAAAATGTAGTTTGGTCTTATGGTAACTATGTTGATCTCCTCAGAAAAAAAGGTTTAAACAAGAAAAGAAAAACAAATTTTAAATAAAAGTTAATCCTTCTAATTAAAAAAAAATAGAAAACATATATACATTAATTAACAAACAATAAAAATTATGATACAGGACTCTACTCACAATCCACACTCAGCTGAGATATGAAATATTACTTTTTAAATTTAGGAGGGACTAAAAATCGAAAGCCCGTCTTCACGTGGTCGCCCCTAGAGCGAAGAGAGCGAAAAATCCTTTTTTCATCCGAGAGGTTTTTTTCCCCGCGAAAACTCTGATCTTTTTGTGGCGCCCTTTTCCAAAAATCTCCAATATATATATATATATATATACATATATGTTATAGTCTATACCGTCACTCTGGTTTGCCTATCGCTTTTTGTGTTCTTCAGCTAGTTTCAACATTTCCTTATCTTGAGTGGTTGGTTATTCAAAGTTGCTTTTGTAGTTATGTGAATGGTGTGTTAATGTTAGCATTGTTTGTCTCTTTAAATCTGTTGTGTTTTTGTATTTCAAGGTTTTCAAGTATGCCCATTTTTAGTCATTTCGGTACGTTATTTTACGAAGTTAAATAAATCAGTTTATTATTGTAGCTTTACATACTTTTTATGTTGAAAATCGTTAAAAAATACGCTTATTGTTTTATCAACCGTCATAAATTTGCACAAAAATTAGTATATATACACTGGGAAAACTAAACACAAAAAAGGAATAACAACATGAAAACCGAGTTCGATAAATATCTATTGCCATAATTCTGCACAACATACGCTAATGTACGACTGAACGATGAATAAGAAACTAAGAATGTCATATTAAAAGGATTTCGTTGGATCACCTTTGGTAGACTGATAATTGCACATGATGAGGGGTGATCCACTCGAAGTACCTTCCCGCTGTATGAGATTCCCAGGAAGCGGAAACTGCCAAAAAATACTTAGATTAGGCCATGACCCACTTCGTTGAGTTGTAGTGCTGCGCTAATGATGATGATGTTTTTGAAAAAAGATGGCAGTCAATTCCAATCACTATGTTCTGTCTGCACTTGCTTTTTTGGTCTGTCAGGCGAGTGTAAACATTTCACTCCTGCAGTAGTTAGTTTGTTGGTTTTGTACTAACTCAAGTCCCTTTTATACGTACGTGAAAGGTGTGCCAGTGCCGGATTAAGCCTGGATTTTTCAGTATTTTCTCCAGTCTGTTATTGAGATCGTTGAGATAGTCGTGATTGTTTAATTGTGTGTTCATAAGTTTCTTTTTCTTGAATGTGTTTTCTTTCTATATGTCATGATATTGTATGTCTATTTTTCGTCTGGTAAATCGTAAAGGAATTTCCGTAACGATCCGTAGTGTTTTTGATGGAGTGTATTGCATAATTTGACTTACCGCCATTGTCCCTAGGTGATGAACCTTAAGAAGAAATTCCTGACAAAAAAATTAATACTAATAAACTAGGGATTCGGTGCAAATATGTAAAGCCAAGATGGTTTGGTATAATATTCAATTATAGATAAATAAGGTTATTTATTTCAAAACTTATAAGACAATTTCTCCTGAAATTTTTCTTTAGTTACATCCATTTAACATAGTGTTTTAAAGCGTGCGAATTATAACTAACGTTCATAATATTTATTATTATTTTCTGATGATGATATCTAGTATAGACGTAAGAAGAAGATCATAATTTGAACTTAATTTATTCTTACGACATATACCAATCATTGTAGTTGAAGAATGTTTATAGAGTCTCCTTTAAAGTTTCTAAAAATTTTCTAGGCCAGCTGTGCCCGATGAGCTTTATGAGGTTGATAAATCAAAACTGCCAATAACTAAATTTATTTATTAACTCATTTCGGTCACTCACACATCGGGTGGCTATCTTCGCATACGATTTCCCCCCTCATGATCCTTGCTGTTGAGCAGCCGATGCACTTGCCGCATTTGCACGTCATGCCGATGCCGCATTTGCCTAGGTGGTTCGCCCTGCCACCACACCTTTCACCAGGCCCCGCGCCGCACACGTACCTGCCGCAGGCATCTTTGACAACCCCGTCTAGACAGTCGGTCGGCTCGACGTCGCATTCTTCGCCATTGCAAGGGATACACAGGCTGAACAGTCCGGACGCCTCCCAAGCCATCAGCAGGACGGAGAAGATGATCAAGAAGCGGAACAGCATTGTCGAAGAGAGACTGACTGAAAGGAGAGACCTCTCGGACCTTTTATATACACTGCCGTCGCGCTTACAGCTAATCCGAGGCGATCGGCTGTGAGAACTCATTTCGCCCCCAATCGAATTAATTCACAATTTCTATTTTTACTCCAAGAAATTGGTAAGAAAAAAACCACTTCTTATCCTGAGCAATGCTGTTCCAATTAACCCAGTCTTGACTGGTAATTGAACGTTAAAAAAAATCTACTGATTCACTTCTATGAATTCCTGATTAACTTTTTTACCATTCATCATTTGGTAACAATTAAACAAGTTATCCATAAATGAATACAGTATTATTTTTTTTTAAACTGATTAAACAGGCATATAAGTTTATAAACTGAAAATGATTTGTGTGATGCATTCAAAACCAGTATTATAAAAATTATATGAAAATATTGGTAGCAAAACTGCAAAGCAAGCTGGAATTTAATACCGAATTAGGATGCACATTAACAAAAATATTACAAAAACTAGGAAACGAATAAATAAAATTTAAAAAATCAGTTATAGGGACAAATCCCAATCATTAACATGTAATCTTGGCTTTGTCACTTGATTTATAAGTTGCGGATTTGGGATTTATACAGGGTGTTCGGCTACTCGTGTTACAAACTTTGCCAGTAGATTCTACATCCAAAATGGAACCAAAAACTCCTAATTAGCTACGGTCCGAATCTCAACAGTTTTGGAGTTATTCCCCTTTTTCTGATTTTTTTAAGATTTGACGACCTTGCGTCATATAAACAATGATAACTCCAAAACTAAAAGGTTTTGGACAAATCAAACACGTTTTTAGTTCATTCATTCAAAATTTACTTAAGTTTTTATTTATTTTAATCTTTCCACCTTACCAATCAGTCAACCACGGGTTTTTCTTTTCCTTCATCAATTTCTTCATCTTAGAAAAAGTAATTAAAAAAGCAATTACACCGCTAAAAAGGATATTAAATGGAGTACGTGTTCTGAAATTTGCTGGTCTCTAAGTTTGGAAATAGTAGTGTAGAATCACCATAGTAAGTTTTTTAACTTCGAAAAAAGAATTATTTTTCAAAGTTATGGCTACTAAAACCCTTATTTCACCAACGTTTTCAAGTCTAGTATTGATCACATCTTATTAGAAATTTAACTTAGTTTTCAATGGTATCAACGAATGTGTTACAAACCTTTTAATTTTGAGGTTATCATTGTTTATTTGAAGTTTGATCGTGAAATCTTAAAAAATCAGAAAAAAGGGAATAACTCTGAAACTGTTGAGATTCGGGCCATCGTTAATTAGGTCTTTTTGGTTACATTTTGAATGAAGAATCTTTTCGCAAAGTTAGTAATCCGAGTAGCCAAACACCCTGTATAAGCTCAAATCTGCACAAGCACACACATATACAGAGTTGAGCATATCATTTCTCGCAGTCCACTGCCAATTACAGATTTTGTACTTTAGAACTTGCAGGTTTCGAGAATAACCTTTACCGGGTGTTGGCAGTCTGGGGTCAGACCTCCGTTTTATCCGTCCAGCCTCCGAAGATGGGCTGAAAGGGGTACCAACAGCTAAAGCATTTCAGCTCCCAACGCAAACAGTACCAAGATTCGAACCCATTCATACGCTCACTCACTAATAAATACAATCTTTCCAATTTGCATTGCATTCAATATTCCTCCATTACCCATTATAACCATTATATAACAACCTAATTGAGGGTCGATGGGGTACTCGATATTCCGCCTTCGACCAGGCCACATAACACATTCGCGCTCATAAATACATTCACCCTCAACACACTTTTGGACACAAAACTATCATCAAGAATCGGAACAGGGATGTAAGACAAAATTATTAATGGATCTACATTATTAATCTTCTTTCTTCATTTGTTTTCTACAATTGAACAGTTTTATTATAACGAAGGAAGGACGAATCGACCGTCAGGATATCAATAATAAGTTAAAGTTCAGGGATGTTGTCATCAGAAGAAGCAGATTTTGTAACTTACGCCAAGCTCTGGCAGTTACAACATTTGTAACTAATAATTTCAATTCAAGAATATAATTGCCGGTAGAGCCCTTGATGAAGTCTTCAATAAAGGTTGAAAGCTTGGCGTAAGTTACAAAATCTGCTTCTTCTGATGACAGCATCCCAGCACTTTAACTTATTATGTTATCATTCAGAACATTTTCATTATTTGTGAATACCAAGCCATATCACGTGTGCTGTAATCTCGGTATTACAAGTTTATAGTTGATTTTGTGTAAACATTTTGTTTAAACTTTTGCTTATTACGAATAGTTAAAATTCTAAAAATGCCTGAGTGATGTAAATGATTATATTTATAGTTTGGTCTAATAAAGGAAAATGATTGTCAGTGTTGTAAGAGCTAACACGGAAGGTGATTAAGATTAACAATCTGGAGCTATTGATGTTTACTATTAATAAGAATTAATAGAGAATAACCAAAGCAGAAATAGATCAGTTTTCCCACCGATTAAGTACATAAAGTTGACAGGTGATTAACGACAAGTAATCTTTAGTAATTGTAAACAAGTTTTTTTTAAATTATATCAATGTCAAAATTAACATCGATCTAATTGATACTTTTTAATCACTGGCCTAATGAATTTTAAAGTTACTTCAAAGAGAATTTGTCACTAAGGCAAAAATATCTATTAATGCATCCCTTGTCACATTAAGCCGTTAAGCTTGATATTTTATATGTTGAGTATATTCTAAGTATATACCATAGACTCATACTTTAATTTGATTTTTGTTTTTATTTATACAAAAAACAGATACATAATTAAAAAATACAGTACGACATGGATAACAATCCGGGAGTTAACTGAGAGTGAGAAATAAAAGTGTCACAACACAATCAAAAATGAAAAATATTTCAATGATATTCATTTCAACGAATAGATACTTATGAAACATAACACAATTATAACATTTAAGTGAATATAAACAAAACTTTTAAAAAAATCATAGCCATAGGGAACATAGGGAATATGAAAGAGAAAAATTAAGTAACTTTTATTTTAAATTTTGCTATCTTTTATAAACAAAAACGTTTCCTACCAACAAATTATTATTTTATCTTGGAATCGAATTTAACTTATCGCTGCTTCAGAAAAAAAACAGGTTTTATCCACTGTACGATATCAACAAAGAATTACCGATTTAAACCAGCTATTTAAGACTATACCTAAACAGACTTGAAATGCAAATACAAGATTTAAGAGACTTGTCACGAGCGGGACTCGTGGATCGAATGGATCGAAGTCACGATAGCTCGAGTGGTGGAGCGGCGCGTGTTTAGCCGAGGGTCATGGGTTCGAGTCCAACTCGTGACACTGACTTTTTCATCTCAACCAAGACCTTACATAATGATTAATTAATTGAAAGAGGTTATTTGGTCAATCGGACCACGAAATCTAATGGATTTATAATATCTTTGGCCGTTAGTAGCGTTTTTTGATTAGTATCAGATATTATTCACAATTCCCTTACTTTCGCACTAGTATGAATATATTGTAATACATTACACTAAAGTAAACTGAACTTGATCCTAAAGTAGAAATGTGTCATATTTTTCACTTTTTTAATATTAAATATTTCAGAAGTTAATTAATGCAAAATCTAATTTGTTATTGTATTGAAGTCTATCTTTTGTTTTGCTTTGAATCTTCAAAAATAAATATCCGGTTTTGTTTTAATAGATAATAAGTATTGACATTTGTAGCACCATGCTAATTGCCATCTGAACCGTGGAACCTGTAGACAGACATCTAATGTAATTATCACCCGTTTGTTAGGCTTCTAGTGCCTCCTTGATATAATTACTAGAATATAAGTCAGATTAGATAATTAAAATATAGGGAAGTTAAAAATAATGGGAATTTGCCTGTAGACACAGAATCCCATCTGACAGTGTTTATATTCCGAATTGCACCAAGATTTATCAGGAAATATTTTCCAGCATAATCTCGACTGGTATTTAGCCAAAAATACAGCCCATACATTCAGTGGAGGTTACTTTTTAGTCAAAAGCTAAACCTGCAGCATAGCGTTGCAAAAGAAGCTGTTTATTTGTTTCGCCAATTCTTGCCAACATTTATCACTGGTATGCGACAACTTTTCTTGCACTCTAGTTATTTGATGATATATATCAAGCAAGAAAGGTTTATATTTATTCGCATTTTATGCATTTTTTTTAACTTAGCAGGTTTTCACTGTAAGAAATCATTTTTCAGTTTTTATAAAGCATAACGATCAAATGGTGGAATGTTCAACCCTGTAAATAAAGACTTCACATATATCGACATTTTTTACTTATGGAATTGTCCAATCCGGGTTATATAAAATAATATTTTAATTTGACAAATACATTTTAATCAAATTAATGGAAGCTGGAACTTTTCTTTCCATTTTTACAAATCTTCCGCAGTTAATTGGCATCATTTCATGATGTTTGGGCGTTGTTTTAGGGTTATTTTATGGCCTAAAACAACTTTATTATTCATTTAAAAGATTGTGTGGTTTACCATTTGTATTCTTCACATATTTGTATAATTTAGTTAAAAGTTACATTGCGCCGGTTGGGGGCATAGCTCAAAGAAATCGTTAGGTCATTCATGCCCCATGGGCAATCTAGAACTTCCAATGTTCCCAATTGATTTTTGTTCCCAACTATTGTTGCCACTTCCATTGTTTGTCCAACTCTTTCATTGAACTGAATATGCTGATTTATATAGCTCCGAACCATTTCGTGTAAAAGTACAAGAATTCCTCCTGTGCAGGAACTTCCATCGTCAGGATGTGGAATTTAAAAATAATTGGTTTCATA
This sequence comes from Cimex lectularius, assembly GCF_000648675.2. Lineage (NCBI taxonomy): Eukaryota > Metazoa > Arthropoda > Insecta > Hemiptera > Cimicidae > Cimex > Cimex lectularius. Next base: position 1,215,884 of record NW_019392691.1, read on the forward strand.
CATTTCCATTTCCTGAAGCAAATCCTGTATCAAAGCCGTAAATCCAATCCATGTTACCTAAGCGATAAATAATTAACCTACCTGATGGTCCTCAAGGGCAGGTCTGAAGCACATGCCAATATATCTATGCTAAAGATTCCAGTGTTATCAGGTTTCATTATGTTGAAAACGTTTTTCCAAGTCAATGTTAATTAGCTTACAAGGAGTAATTCAGGAATTAATTCATCACCAGTCATGACGCGGGGCGGGGTCGATAAGTTTTCCCCGACGGTCCCCATCCCTCGAAGAATATCTAATGAAGGAGTCTATTAATTGTTCGGATGCAAAAATGGCGCAAGGGGGTATATAAAGCGGGGACCGAAGAGGCGACGGTCATTTCCAACCATGGTCCGATCTGGATACACAGCCCTTTCCATCTTAGCCGTCTGCTGCATCGCGACTCAAGCCGGCTCCCACATCCACGACTGCGCACCCTGCAGGGGCGAAGAGTGCAACAAGTTCAGGACTGACTGTCCGTATGGTGTGGTCAAAAATTGGTGCGAACACTACGTCTGCGGTCAGGGTCCCGGAGAAAGGTGCGGCGGCCGTCATCAATTCGGTCTGATCTGTGGCGACGGTATGCAGTGCAACAGCTGTAAGGTGTGCACTGGATGTTCTCAAGCTATGGCCGAAAATGGAATTATGTTATGCGATAATACATACTGTCCGCCTAATTACTAGACACAGCATATTCTAAAATGTGCCTTTTCCTCTTCGAATTCAATCCATTATATTAGTATTATGATTTCAATTGCTGTCATAAACTGTATTGATCATGAAACTTTCAATAATTGTTTGAATTGATAATCAGGAATGTTATCGAACAACACTTGAGATGAATAAATTGTGAAAACACAAATAAATTTACCAAAGGCCAAACATGTATTTTTTCATCCTAATTAAGTTCTAGATAATAAAATAGATGCCTCTTTAATGAATTATCAACCTCGCTCGTCCACAACCCTCGACGAGTTATTGGACGTCCTCTCGTCGAAGGAATTTACTTGGTTTATTAAAAATAATAAATTTGAAGAAGATTATGTAGTGATAACATTCTTCTCGAATGTACTTGTCATGTTTTATCTTATTTTTAATTCAGTTATTTATTTCCAAACTATGTTTGACGACCTTTTATTATAACTGATAATAAGCTTCATAGTTATGAAGGTACATTATCTTTGAATGCTCATAGTTGCTTCATTGTTGATGAAGTAACCGAGTGGCCTCACCCCTGATGATCGCCTTTTACTAGAAAATCACCAATCGACGAAATAATATAATGTGAGGAAACAATGGCATCTCCATTTAAATACTCAGTTTTTGTAAATCTAATTTGATTTGCCTCAGCTTACATGTACATTTGTGTCAAAGTAACTACGAAAGAAAATCTAATCTTTCCTGTTACCGCTGATTCTAATCTAGTTGGGAGTGTTGAATAGTATATTTTGAAGAGATTTGAGAGAAATGTGAAACATTCGTTACAACACATTTTAGTGATAGTTTTTGTTTCATGCTAACTATTGAACACTTATTAATTTTTTGAGATTATAAAATAATTGAGCCAATGCGTCCAATAGAGAAGAAAACTTATACCATCCTGGTCTGATATGATTTTTAGATGGTTTTTACTAGTATTTGTTGAGTTTTTGTAGTAGATGATTGGTTTTGATCTGCGAATGGGTGAATTCATTTGAATATCTCAAACAAAAAAACTATTAGTGCAGGCAGATCCAATAAGGCCCGTGTGCCGGTTCAACATATTGAGTTATTACTTGTGAGAGACGGTTGCGATGACATTGACGGACCTAGGATGTGACCTTGTGCCGGTTTAACTTGGATTTCCTTTTTAACAACTAATAGGAAAACGGTGGACGTTACAGTCGTTAAATAGAGGGGGAAATATCACATCCAATAAAAAAATCGTATATTTATTAAGATTAATTAAGGTTTTTAGTCGAGATAAAAAAAGTCAATGGCACGAGCGGGATTCGAACCCACGATCTTCGGCTAGATACGCCGCTACTCTACCACTTGAGCTATCGTGACGTCGATCCGCTCGGACATTAACTTCCTATCTCAACCGCACCTTTTGAATATTCCCTCCATTTTGCCATTTTTCAAATGCCGTGTAATCGGATTGGATTCTCGGCCACAAATGTAATTTTTATCTCGACTAAAAACCTTAATTAATTGTAATATATTAATTGGTCAAGCGGACCACGAAATTAGTGAATTTAATTTTTATTAAGGTTGAAGCCTTAATTTCGAATAATGTAAGTAAATTTTTATATTTGTAAAACATTTAAATGATTAGTAATAATTAAAAGTGCAATGGGAGTTTGGATAAATGGGACCTGGTAGATCAATTGCGTAAGTGAGGACTTGTACCTGGGTCACTTCCGATACCATTTGAACCCACCTCCCCACCACCATCCTTCCGTCTATGCGGAGCCAAACTGCACAAACCTTACAGTGAACGCACCCTTCACAAATGAAGAGCTAATCTCAATTATCCGCAATCTAAAAAATAATAAGCCCCTGGTATTGACCGAGTAACTTACGGGTTTTATAAACATGCATAGCAGCCATTGTTGAACAAGTTGCTCCCTATCTTTAATTATATCTATGAATTCAATAGAGACCCGTCTTCTCTTGCTAAATCTCTCTTCTTCCCCATATTTAAAAAGGTGTCAATAACAATCCCTCAAATACAGAGGGATCTCCTGCCTGGATTCAATGACTAAAGTTTTTCTGGACTTTTGTTAAAACGTTCAGAGTCTTTTATTGTTGGCAATAATGAAAAGTCCGAATTCCAGTCGGGGTTTAGAAAGGGAGACTCGATAATAATAACTTGTTTATTTTAATTAATTTAATTAAACAAACTTTTGAGAAGCCTAAAAAGAAACTGTACTGCTTTTCATCGTTCTTACCGCGGTATTTGATACTATCCATTGCCATTCTTTGTACTTGAAGCTTTTTGATTATGGCGTTTCGACTACATTTATAGCAGTCCTGCAAACCTTGTACTCACATGCTACAATCAAGGATGATGGGCTAATCATTTTCCACGTATCCAGTGCAGTCGGACAAGGCTGTATGTAATAGGGACTGCATTTTGGTTATTGTCTCAAATTTATCACCGTCTTTCCTACATTATAGCAGCAGAAGTCATTACAAACAAAATTTCTTAGTTTAAAATGTGGATTTTGTTATTTAATATGGAAAATAAATCTGTGTGGATTCTGCAACATAGAAACATCCTCAGCTCAATTAGGCGATTTTTAAGTGAACCTTCGCAACGCGTGCGAGGTTTTGAACCGATGTTGATATACTAAGCATTAATAGAGGAGAAAATGAATTTGTGCCGTTCTTTGGGCCACTCTTTGCTTTTCAGGTCTTAACCCCGATCTCTGTATATACTAATAATAAGTGGGAAGTTTATGGGCCAACAAACAGCTGAGGTCATCGCCGGCCCTCTACGTGTTTTCCATCTTGTATATACTAATTTAAATTACTATATTAGAATACTTCCACTCGTTTGTGCGAATTCGTATTGAATGTGTGTTGTGAAAAAAAGTTACTTCCACCTCAACATAGTTGCCTACCTGATGTAGTTAGTGTTAGTTACTACATTGCAGCATAGTAGCCCACCAGAGCTGGTTGCAACGATATCAACTTACATCCGAGCATAGTTGCTCCACCTGAGCTGGTCGAAATGTTGCCAACTTAAACCTCAGCATAGTTAGTTGCCTACTAATAATATTTTCAAACAAAAATTATATAAAATATTGCATTACACTTTCTAGAATTTCCATTTCCCAGTTGTTTTAATAACGTTGGTTATTAATAATAATAATGTGTGGTTATTAGTGACCGTTAATCGATAATTATTCAGAAATCGTGAGATGCGATCTGGTGTGTAGGTTTCAGAAAAACATTTTCGTTATCGTGCCAACGTTTCGATCTTTCAATTAATTAAGGTTTTTAGTTGAGATGAAAAAAAGCTAATGGCACGAGAGGGATTCGAACCCACGACCTTCGGCTTGATACGCCGCTGCTGGGGTTGAGATGGGGAGTTGATGTCCGAGTGGATCGAGGTCACGATAGCTCAGGTGGCAGAGCAGCGGCGTATCAAGCCGAAGGTCGTGGGTTCGAATCCCTCTCGTGCCATTAGCTTTTTTTCATCTCAACTAAAAACCTTAATTAATTGATATGTATTAATTGGTCAAGCGGACCACGAAATTAGTGAATTAGTTTCGATCTTTATTGAGATCATCTTCAGGGCCTGGGATTTACAAGCATTGTTTACATTTAACAAATACATTTAAGATGTGGAAAAGTGAATTTATACAATGCAAAATATATTTTTTATATTCAATCAAAGCATTTCTACTCACTCAAAGTGTTTGTCTTCTGTAATTGTGCCATTCCTGCGTGACATGTTGACAGTGCCAGTGAGATTTTGCTGTTTTATGTTTATATACGTTGGATTTTGAAGGGGTGGGGAAACGTTGGCACGATAAAGAAAATGTTTTTCTGAAACCTGCATCACACCAGACCGCATCTCTCAATTTTTGAATAATAATAATAATAGTGGTTACTGACTCTCTGCTTATATCAGAAAAGTACGTTATTATTCTAAAATGCTAGGATCTCGTTTGTACCTCATGTTGTCGACTACCCAAAACATACAATATGTACATATATTTATGTATAATAAATTACGTTCATTCCAATAAATTAACATAAAGACAACACCCGATGCAAACATCGAAGTGTGATCACATTTATTCTCCCAGAGTACTAAATATTCCTCAAGACCAATTTTAACCTAATTTTATTAATTACTTAAAAATTATGAAAATGATGTGAATGACAATAAACTAGGTTGGTGCATATATGTGGTCTAATTAAATTCCAATTAAAAAAACTCTAAATACCATATGGAAATGTAAGGTTTGATCTGGTTTTACTCTCTCCTGAAAATTGTCTTTTGATATAAAGTCGCAAATCAATCAAATGAATAAAACAAAAAAAACGAAAGAACATGCTCATATCTGTTTAGAAAACTCAAGGTTCATTTGTTTGGTCGGTTACAAGCAAAGCTGTTCTAATCGTAATATGAGATTCTAACCAATCAGATTTTCAATTAACAATCGTCGTTCAGGATTAAATTATGTAGTTAAACCGTCCTAATCTCTACATACTTTCTCTAAAATTTCTATGTACAAAATGTAATAAGCAAACGTGTGAAACATTAGTATTCCGAGGAGGAGATAAGAAAATCTGAAGCGTCCCGCATTTTCCCGTCCTAACAAGGACTTCCCAAGGAAATCTAATAACAAGGATTGATTCGCTCCGATACAGATTGAGTTTTTGTTTTATTGTTTGATTTCCACCATCTCAACGAAAAGAGAGCGAAATGATATTGGTAACATTGCCCATCGTGAAAGATTTTTTTGCTAATATGCACAAGCACGATTCCACTTTCGTGTATGCACATATACAACACCAAATCAAGATTTTCCGTCAGAATGATTTGAATGATAATCCAATTGTCTATTGTAACGAAAAAATATGGCTTAATTGTTAAATTACAATGTACTAGACTTGGTGGCCTAAATTCGCTAAGAATAAAAGATTCTTGAGTTAATGATAGATTCGGTATTACTTAATTACTAATTGTTTCCCTTGAAACACCTTTATGTTGGGTAGGAAGAAACTTGATTCAAAACTTTTGTATATTAATTTGATCTGCGCTTAGAGCACTAGCATTGGTTTCAAATTAACCTGTACTAAACGTACATTAGTCTATTCGAGGGTTACAAGTATTTCTAACCTCTGATTGTTTAGTAATGATGAGGAATTCGAAACATGACGTTTGGCAACTGCCTTTATTACAATGTTTGCGCTATTTTGTTTGCATTTCTGCGTGTGTTGGTGCATAAATCAGTGAATGTATTATGGCCGTAGGTACTGGTCGACTTCGTTTGGAAATCGTGACCCAACGAACCCAAATGGAAAGTGGTGACTCCCGGCGTTAATATTCCGTCCCACTCTGGCCATTCGAGAGCTCAAGCGTAAAAGTTGATGTATAATCGATGCGAATTATTCTGCTGGAAGTGCATTGCGAGTTTATACTTCAAGTTTACGTCACCTAATCTAATAACCCTTGGGTAGCGACATCAATTATTCCTTTCGTTAAGCCGCGGAGCAGCCGGATGAAACGTTCTGGTTTATGTAGAACGAAAATTAATCGCCCTTACTTTCGAGGGGTGAATTTTTAAAAGAAAATCCTCCACATTAACTCACGTTTCTACGAATACATCGATGATGTTAAAACCTTGTTAATATACCTACAATATTATTTCCCTTTCATTTTCAGTATGAAAAGAGCAGATGTCAGGAAAAAGAATAAATGCAGTAGACATAGTTTGTTCCAAATTCGGAGACGTTGATACGAATAACAAGGCCGAAGCGCTAAACATTCAAATGTAATATTCTCCCCAAACTTTTCCTTGTGACAAGAATGAACCATGTAGATTAGGATACCAGTTTGGAAGTGAAGTGAACAATAAATATATGGAGTACAAAAGAAAAATAAGCGATACATGCAAACCATTTATGAACAAAAGCTGCCTCAAATAAAATAAGTAATGTTTTAGGTGCAAAGAACTATGGGGCTTTTTTCTTAACCAAATTTTCCCCCTTTTTTCTAGTTGCTTATAACATTTCATCCACTATATTCAACTTAGTTCTGTGTTAACATCAGTAAAACGATACATTTGATATTTCTATTTTCTTCGAGGTCCTAACTTTTTAAGATTTTTCATTAATTTGCTAAATCAGTTTTTGTTCTAATTAAATTTGACAGATGTTTTGCTACATCCAGGTGATAAAACTCCTGTTGCTGTGCCTATTCTCACGTGTCGGACTATCAGACGAGTTTGAGCATTTCGCAATCTTCAGTACCTGGGTCCGAACGTGCTAAGTCCAAATGGAGTCTATGGCTTAGTACACATCTTTTTTCACCTGTAATCTTAATCGAGGGAAAATAGAAATACATTAACTCTCACAAGGTTACATATGAGAGAAAAATTATTTTAAAAAATACTCTACCCAAAATTACGTGATTATGAACCCAATTTTTTCAATTGTTTTAGAATGTCAATTAACTCTTGACAATTTTTTGTTTTTGATTAAGGGCTATATTTCATCAACACCTCAGTGTGTGAGGGATTCCATCCCGCCAGATGAAGTCATAAAACATAGCTAATGTTTACATTGCAGAATCAACTTTTAAAAATATATTGGGGAACAAGCTTCAGACATTAGACAAGTTAAAAAAAAAACTCCAGAAGTTCCGTGTCATGCTGCGAGGCTTAATTGCTTGACGGTAAAACATCTCTAAATCACTGGAATGTGAAGAACGTGGTGGTTGATGAGATATAGCCATTTGTGATGGATGTGACTGATATGAGGGAGCTGTAATAAATATAATAATCGCTACGCTCCACGTTCCACATTGCAGGCCTGTTTTCAATTTGGTCGTTCGGGAGATGGTGAAACGCGCGTAGTGAGGAGTATCTCGAATCGTGCGTTACCGTGTGTATGCTCTACTTTGATCTTCAATATTTTACTACGCGCGTTAGAAAACGCTTCATATGTATTAGGCCTATGGTTCATTCTGAAGGAAAACGCACAGACCAACGAGAGGATTTGGTGCAAAACCGACAAGCGTTACCAACGACCAAATTTGTGAAATTACGTCGTTTCCGATCATTTTGGGCAGATTATCCTTGTTGTTTTGGTCTGTCAAACACGTTTCCGCTTCACAATGAGAGTTGTTTTTGTTATTTTTGTGGCATAAAACAATTTTATGAAACGTTCAAAATGTTTCTATACTCTACCTACTTTGTCTTATTTTGATATTTCAATCAAAGTGAATATTGCACTGTATGGGGGCATAACACATAGAAATCGTAAGGTAATTCTGCAAATCCAATCCATAATAGCTAAGGGATGATTAATTTAGTTACCTGATTTGGTCGTAAGGGCACCGAAGCACATATCCGTGCTATAGGTTCCAGTGTTATCATGATATAACATTAGAAATGGCCGCCTCGAAAGACTAGTCCTTTGATATTTTGTTTAATGTGATCTGATGATAAATGGATAGATAAAATTAGTGGTATTAGTTTAATTGGTCCGTCTATTCTAGGTAGTTCCCGTTTCATTCGTACCAACGCGACAAACCGATAAAGTTGATAATACGAACTCCTCAGCAGGGCACTTCGATTAATCGAAAAAAATTCTGTGTATTTTGATTCACTCGGTAATAGGAAATATTTTTCGTACCAGGGGGAGGAAGATCATGCTACACATCGAAATGGAGCCACTTCCCATCTTTATAATTCAAACTTTTTTCTTTGCAATATTTCCCCCAAATTTCCACCTATTCTTTACTTCCTTATAGTCTAAAGTTTCTTTGAATTTTCCCTAGTTTTGTATGTTCGGCGGTCAGTTTTCACTGTGTACTCAGTACAGGTCCCTACGCAAAATCATTTAACAACGGATGTTTTATATATGTACAATTTAAGTAATAGCTTGGACAATTGCATATGCACTATTAACATTTTATCCCCCTCTTGATAATAGGAATTATTTTGGTGGTCGCTTGGGTTTCGAATTATCAAAAGATTGTATTTCCATTACACACGAATAATTATAACAACTAATTCAATTGAAAATAAATTATAAACATGAATGAAAATTAAAGGTAATTTGTACCCCTGGAAAATTACCTTTGCCATATATGTGTTCGTTGTGGTGTAAACATGTAAAGCTAATCCACCATTTATTTTCCCTCCCACACATAAAAATTCCAAAACGTTTACCTACCTGTTTTGTATGTTTATTGATTTACACACATACATCGTAAGTGTTTGCTAGATGAACATATTATATTTCAAAATAACTGATGAGAAATATATATTTAGGTTGACAATGAACAACTATCCTGCCGCATTTCTTTGTTATCGACTTGCAAATCCTTTATTATACTTGTAACAATGGGTTTATGTAACTTGAAGACTTTGGAATCAGAGGTATTTCTTTTCTGTTGTTTAATTCATATATTACGAATAGTAGATAAAGGGTGAAGGTAAATTCCAGCTTCAGTGCCAAGAAAATTAATGAACACGGGATGTCGCAGGGGTCTGTGCTCGGTCCTATACATTTCCTCGTCTAAGTTAACGACATATTACTATACAAGGAATTAAAATATCCTTACAGCTTTTGCCAACTATTCAGGTAATAATTAAGTGGATATAGAAGATCGGATAAATCATCTTATTAGTTATTCAGAAATCGTGAGAAGCACTTTTTCTGAAACCTACATCACAATCTTCTTAAAATTTGGTCAAAACATCCACAAAAACTTAATAAAATTAAGGAAATATCAAACGTCTAAAAAAACATTTGAAAAGTATCTTTTTTTTCGATTTATCCAAATTGAAGCCTCGGTTGCGAGTTAGTGACTTTGGCCTGTTGCTACTTCAAATTGATTACAAATATTCGCATAAAAGAGCAAAATCTCACTGGCACTCTCAACACGACACGCAAGAATGGCACAATTACACAGAAGACAAACACTTTGAGTGAGCAGAAATACTTTGATTGAATATAAAAAAATATTTTTTTGCATTGTATAAATGCACTTTTTTCCACATCCTACATGTTTTTGTTAAATTTAAACAATGTTTGTAAATCCCAGGCCCTGAAGATGATCTCAATAAAGATCGAAACGTTGGCACGATAAAGAAAATGTTTTTCTGAAACCTACATCACACCAGACCGCATCTCACGATTTCTGAATAATTATCGATTAACGGTCACTAATCACCACACATATTATTAGTATTTTTAGAAAATGGTTTTTCTATGACTATCGTTTCGTTAGGTATAAAGTCAAAATCTATGTGGTTCAATATTAAAAGTCCCATAGAAAATGTCAAACCTGAATTAAGTTGTACCTTAGTAATCTTCGTGTGTTACTATTGATAGTGATTTAAAATTTTTTGACCATATTGAAGTAGTAAAAAAATGTTACATGGTGTAAGAGAAATCTACTTTCTAGGAAACAAATGCGATAAAGCACCTTTAATTCAATTATATTACGCCTTAGTTCAATCGCACATTCAATATGGTATGGTATGCTGGGGAGGCGTATACAAAAATAGAACTAACTGTATAACCATGTTTCATTCCATTCATTCCATGTTTCACTTCTTAAAGAGAAACCCTCCCTATCTTTATTTTTACCATAAAATCTTGCCATTGAATTACATTTTATTCACAGGACGCTTCTTGAACTTTTTCAGTAGAGGGGGTTATTACATTGATAACTTCTAAAACACAAATTACAAATTAAGGCATCCTAATTTTAAATTATTTTCTATACGTTCGCTCCAAATGGCTTAAAATGATTACTCCTGCTTTGAAAAGTGAACTAAGAAAAAAACATTCTCAACACGGCACACAAGAATGACACATCTACACAGAAAACAAACACTTTGAGCCCTGAAGATGATCTCAATAAAGATCAAAACGTTGGCACGATAAAGAAAATGTTTTTCTAAAACCTACGTCACACCAGACCGCATCTCACGATCTTCGAATAATCATAAGAAAAAACGTTTGCAATTAAAATCAAATATTGGCTCATTAGCATCAATGGTGATACTGTTTCAACCTAAATTCATTTAATCATTTGATTATTCAATTACTTGCCTCCCTCGGTGTACATATGAATTAATAAATTTTTTGTAATTTCTCATTTTATACAACAATTTATTACAAAAGTATAAATCTACAGTGAACTTCCTCAACCATCGTTTTCTATAAATTTCTAAATTTTGCTGGAAGCCCATAAGCAGATTCTCTAGGGAACCTATTCTGTCATTATTATTATTTTGCATTGACATATTATTTTAATTTTCTTTATGCAAATATCTACGTTAGGTAATTATCTTATTGCATTTTATTGTAACTAAATACAAATAAAATTGGTAGACACCTTTAACTTAGATTCCGAGTATGTATAATGATATTTACACCTTCATTTTTCGGTTTAGTTAAAAAGTTGGAAATAATTTATATACGTCGCAAACGTTTTTCCGCTGTCAGTTTTAACTTAGCTTACAAGGAGTAGTTTAGGAATTAATTCATCGCCGGTCCTGACGCGTGGCGGGGTCGATAAGTTTTCCCCGACGGTCCCATCCCACGAAGAATATTTAATGAAGGAGTCTATTAATTGTTCGGATGCAAAAAATGGCGCAAATGGGTATATAAAGCTCGGACCGAAGAGGCTACGGTCACTTCCAACCATGGTCCGACCTCGATACACAGCTTTTTACATCATTGCCGCTTTCTGCATCGCCACTCAAGCCGGCTCCCACATCCACGACTGCACACCTTGCAGGGGCGAAGAGTGCAACAAGTTCAGGACTGACTGTCCGTATGGTGTGGTCAAAAATTGGTGCGAACACTACGTCTGCGGTCAGGGGCCCGGAGAAAGGTGCGGCGGCCGTCATCAATTCGGTCTGATATGCGGCGACGGAATGCAGTGCAACAGCTGTAAGGTGTGCACTGGATGTTCTAAAGCTATGGCGGAAAATGGAATCATCTTATGCGCTAGGGATTACTGTCCGCCTAATTACTAACCATAACAAATTCTGACATGTGCCTTTTCCAATTCCAATTCATTCCATCATATTAGTCTTATGATTTCAATAGTTGTCATATACTTTAGTAAACATCAAACTTTCAATAATTGACTTGTAATAAACAGGGATGTTTTCTAACAACACTTAAGACGAATAAATTTACCAATGGGCATACATGTAATTTTTTCCATCCTAATCAATAGTTCTAGAGAATATATCTTTATTATGAATTTCCGTATCCTACACTCGCCCGCCACAGACTCAACGGGTTGTTAGAAGTTAAGTCATCTCGTCTGGCAGGATTTTATGTAATTTATTAGATATAATTAATTTGAAGTATATTATGAATCTACAATTTATTTATTATATTTCATCTCGTTCTGTGTAATTTTAGTCTTTTATTTCCAAACTATGTTAGTAGACGTTTCGAATTGATAATTATAGTTTCGTAGTAGGGATAACCTCGTCCCTAATCATCTGTTGATACAAAAACACTATCAGTGAAATCAACGAATCAATATAACGAGGGAATAAAGACACCTCCATTAAAAAATACATTAATAAACCGGTCAGGCCTTTACAGGCAAAACAAACAGGTCCTTATCCTAATAAAATCCTGATAATCTTGACTCACTAGTTTTTTAATTTAATTTGATTTTACTCATTCTGCACTTAGAGCAATACCTAGCTATACGAGTGTAAAATGTACACGAGGGACAATCTATCCCAGGGTTATTACTCACTGTACACAATAAAATATTATTCGCCAATGACTAGATGTCTAGAATGATTTTCAGTACAAGACCAGGAGGAAAGTTGAAAGATGCATAAGTAGATAAGCATATAAATCTAATCTATCCCAGTTTCACCACTGATTCTAGGTAATAAAATATTATGTTACCAAGACTATTCGGTACCTTACATCGAGGAAAGTTGAATGTTGGGAGTTGATTGATTGATGAGATTCGAGAATAATGTAAGATATGAGTTACTGAGTAAACATTTTTTTTCGACTGGAGTCAGAGGAGGGTCACATCAGCTCTGCGCCGATCGCTATTGTTCATTTTGCAGTCGCGTTAAAAGTCGTGAATGATTTTCGAAACTTGGCGATAACAAAGTATTAAATCGCGTCCATCGCTGGGATATCGGCAACCTCTTGTTAGCGGAATTTTCAATGGCGTATGATGTACCTCAAATCCTACAGAACACCAAGAACTAAAAAAAAACACCCGTATTTCAAGAGATATTACAATGAGAGAAAAAGAATGTCAGAAAGGTTTCCTTCAAATTAAGAAAGAAATTTTATAAAAGGACAAAGAACTTTTCTTTAGGAAATAGTTATATACAGTATGAAGACAAAAAGTATTTTTGGAAATTTTTAAGAAGAAAATTTATTAACTGTTAGGATTGGAAAAAGAAACAACCCAGCAAAGGAGGTGACTTTCAAGATTCACAAAAGGATAAGAAGATGGAGTGCGACTAGAAAGAAAGATTATACAGAAGGAGAGAAACAGCACAAAGAGTATCATTCAAATATTACAATGTATCCGGACTATCAGACGATAAAATCAGCCATTCACAACTTTTAAGATTTATTCTTTCGTTTGATACTTTTTTGTTATTAGAAACGTTTGTTGAGGAGAAAAACATAATTAAATTTGAATACTGTTTACATGGCTATAAACTTGCATGGATAAATTCTTTAGAAAATCAAATTCTGGAAGGGCAAAAGAATGGTTATTAAAAAATGTATTAAAAATAATAATAATAATTCTAACGTATCTCAGTTGTATAAATTGAAAATGTCAATTTGCCTCAGCTTAACTTCTTAAGAAATCATCGAGAGCTAAATAATAATGTATTAATAGATGAACTGAATGCTAGAATTCGTTAATTTAAATGGTAAATTTCAGAAAAACTGGTTAGCGTAGAATGTCATCGTGCCAAGGACCGGGTTTACTCATTGATGGATCTATTCAGAAAAAGTAATATAGATTGGATTAAAGATCAGTATTTGACTATAAAGCAAAAGTATTATGTAAAAATTTAAACGAAATTATGATGAAACTGTGTATTCAATTTAAGAAGGAAACTGTCTCTGAGGAGTTTTGGAGGTTGGTTAAAATATTAAACAGTAAAAGAGTGAAAGTAAACAGTATACACCAAATGAAGAACGGATGAATCTTTTTGTTTTTTCCAACTACTAAATCTAGAAAGGCAAGCCCCAAAATTACATCTGTTCGCTCGATTAACCAGGTTGAGAGCGTAGGTAAACCAATTAAGCTACATGAATTGGAATTGTTATTTTGTAAAGCACCTAATGGAAAAGTACCACGTAAAGACGGTATACCTTATAAGAATTTTAAAAGGTCCATACAAAATTTTTTATAAAAAGTCTATTTTTGTTTAATTTCTTTCTTGAAATAGGAAATGTACCGGAAAGCTTCAGCGATTCTATCCTATTCCATTTGCACGAAAAAAGAGACACCAGTGTTGCAAAAAAAACTATCAAGGTATCTCCATTTCGCACACCACTTCAAAACAATTTACTGGGTTAATATTAGATCAGAAAATATTATTGTGCATACGACGATCCAATCCTTTGAATATCATCAAACACAAAACCCAAACAAAAAGAAGTAAGGTATATTGCCTTTCTGTAGATTTCCGGTCTGTTTAATTTACAGGTTTGCGAAGCTATTTTCTACAAAGTATTAATGTTAGGAAGAGGAAAAAAAATTAGTTGACTTATAGAACAAAACTACACTAAAACTAAATTATGTATTTGCACAAACGGTGGTCTAACAAGAAGTTTTGAAATGAAAAATGGTCTGAAACAAGGTCGTCTGCTTTCACCATTATTGTTCTCTTTGTTTCTAAATGACCTTCTTGAATGCAAAACCAGTGCAATTAAGTTTCAAGTTTATTTGTGCCCTGTCTTATTTTATGCGGATTATTTTTTAACAATAGCTAGTAAGTATCCACTTACATTGCAATACGTGATGAATAGATTGGAGAAAAACTGTCATCAGTGGAATTTAATCATACATTTAGACAAATCAAAACTAGTGATCAAGCTGGGGGAAGCAAGAAACGATTTCCATGCAAAGGTGTAGAAGGAGTAAATAAGTATGGTACCTAGGAATCAAAATCACTCCATATCATTTACATAACATTTCAAAGAAAAGGCTATTCGTTGTAAATTTGGAATTGGTTCAACTTGGGACAGTTTAATTAAAAATAAGGAGATCTCGCTCACAAAATATAAAAAAATTTAATAGGTTACTCCAGTGACCATCTATCATTCGGCGCAAGTTTCAGGTTTTCACGAGTTTGAAGAAATAAAGAACGTGGATACATATTTTTAAAAAGGCACTCTTAACACGAGACACCAGAATGACACATCTACACAGAAAACAAACACTTTGAGCCCTAAGATGATCTCAATAAAGAGCGAAACGTTGGTACTAAAATGTTTTTTTTTTAAACCTACATCACACCAGACCGCAACTCACGATCTCCAAATAACCCTTTTTAAAAATGCTGTTCTCTTACCAAAACTCACCCAACTAAATTTTGTATAAGTTAGTCTGGTTTCAAGAAATGAGCATGATTTGCATATAATTTAATTTAAACTCTACCGAAGCCTATAAAATAGAGTACATACTATTGCTTTTCTGCACGAAGTGCTATCAAATGTGGTCCTTGTCAAAATTG
This sequence comes from Cimex lectularius, assembly GCF_000648675.2. NCBI lineage: Eukaryota > Metazoa > Arthropoda > Insecta > Hemiptera > Cimicidae > Cimex > Cimex lectularius. Next base: position 1,231,366 of record NW_019392691.1, read on the forward strand.
TTTGACAAAAAATTGCTCTCTTGTCAGTAGCTAGGTCAATTCAGCCCCCAACGCATACAGTTCCAAACCCATTCGTACTCACGTTCTTAATTAAATACATTCATTCCTATTTGCATATCATTCTTCAATTAGGTTGATGGAGAGACCACCCTTTACACATATTATACACCTAACCTAATTGAGAATTGATGGAGAACTCGATATTCCGCCATCGACCTCGCCTCACATATTCACGCTAATAAATACATTTCAATCTTTATCAACACCTTTACACATATTATTGAAGGTCGATAGGGTACTCGATATTCCGCCTCACATTACATGTACAAAGTAAAAATACATTCACTCTCAACTATGTACACATAACTGTTATTACTATATACAATAGAACAACCCCGTTCCCTTCAAGAATAGGAACTCAAAACTGGGGACTCAAATATTCGCAGCCGTGCTCAAGTACAATTCTCAAACCGCGTCAGTTCTCTAAAAACGCGTTACGAACAAATATCCCTAAACTTTGTACCCTGGAAATCTAATGCCAACGAATTTCTTATTTCTAAAAGGTAAAAGTAAATTTTTCACTTTGTGGCTGAGTGCTTAATTTTATCGGAAAATCGTCTTCTGCATCTAAGTATTCCCAGCCTTTCTCGTGTTTCTTTCATGCAGATCATGAACGAAAAAATATTTAAGTCCCTACGCACGCAATGCTGGGCAATACCGGTATCAGTTGATTCAACAGCTCAATTGGTCATAACTTTTCAAAGAAAGAGAAAAAAGTATGTTTTTCCCCTCTGTCTAAGGATTGTTAAATTCTATTTATATTCACTTAAATGTTGCAATGGTGTCTTTATTCATATCTAACTGTTCGTTAGGGTAGGTAGTATTTATTAGTGTTTTTCACTTTTATTACTCGTTCTTAGTTCACTCCCGACGCACCGATTTTATCAATGTCTTATTGTACTTTTGTACTATGTATCAGATTTGTTCATAAGGGGTAAATAAATTAAAGTATATTACAAAATATGCATTGTGAAAAATTCGCCCTCGCCAGGTCTTATTCGTGTAAAATAAAATGAATTTTAATAATAATATAATAGTATGTTATGTTTGTATGAGTCAAAGGTCGGAGGACCATTCCCAATAGCGTTTTGTACTATGCCCATAATATTGGAATGCAATGTTAGTTTATTTGGAAATAGACGACTATTTTATTTTGTTCTACAAATCGTAATTTCGGTCACGCTCTTAAATTCGAGGGCCCCTCCCGCAGAAAAGCAGAAAAAGAATTTATCAGCGCCTTCTAAATTCGATTAATCGAAAGCCGACCGGCCACCTGTTGTTTTCAGTTAGTAAAACCGCGCATAGCCGCCCGGCTGGCCGAACCGCTTTCGCGTCCTGCGCCCTCCTTATAATTTTCTTTCTTTTCCTTCCTTTTTCCTCTTTTCGCTTCTTCCTTTTTACCCGGTTTATCCTCTTTAATGCCGACAAACACGCGAGTGCCTGCTCTGGAACTCAAAACAAAGAAGAATCTCTGTGTGGAATCGCCGAACGGTCAGTTAACCTCTGTTCATCCTTTAACCCCTTTTTTCGCCGCTTATAATTCTCCCTATCTTTTTAATTTAATATTTTACACTTTGCTACATAAATTAATAATACTCTTGTCAAGGATTTAGTTTTATTTAAAATCGGCATAGTTGTAAATCCCTTGTCTACTACGCACGCAATGCTTGGCAATACCGGTATCAATTGATTCAACACTTCTGTTGGTGATAACTTTTCAAAGAAAGAGAGGAAAAAGTTATATTTCATTACTCCTCTGGCTTAGGATTTTTAAGTTCTGTTTACATTCAATTAAATGTTATAATTGTGTCCTTACTCACATGTAACTATTCCCTAGAATATATAATATTAATTAGTATTTGTCTTTTTATTTATGTTTTCACTTTTATTACTCATTCTTAGTTAACTCCCAACGGACAGATTAATAATGATTTTGGTATGACGGGTAAATAAATTAAAGTACATCACAAAAAATGAATTGTAAAAAATTCGGCCCCGTCAGATGCTTGCTTATTCATGTAAAGAAAATGAACTTTTTAAACTATTAAATTCATTAATTTCGTGGTTTTATCTCAACTAAAAACCTTAATTTATTTTTAAACTATAATAGTATATTATGTTTCTATGAGTCAACGGTCTGAGGATCATGCCTAATCCCGTTTTGTGCTATGTGAATAATATTGGTATGCAATGTTAGTTTATTTGAAAATATACGACTATTTTATTCTGTTCTACAAATCGTAAGTTCGGTCGCGTTGTTAAATTCGAGGGGCCCCTCTCGAAGAAAAAGAATTTACCAGCGCCTTCTGAATTCGATTAATAGAAAACCGACCGGTCACCTGTTGTTTTCAGTTAGTAAAACCGCGCTTCGCCGCCCGGCTGGCCAAACCGCTTTCGCGTTCTGCACCCCGCTTATAATTTTCTTTATTTTCCTCCTTTTTTTTTCTCTTTTCGCTTCTTCCTTTTTACCCGGTTCACCCTCCTTTATGCCGACAACCACGCGAGTGCCTGTACTGGAACCCGAACATAAAAGAATCTCTGTGTGCAATCACCGAACGGTAAGTTAACCTTAGTTCCGATGATTCTTTAACCCATTTTTTCAACGCTTATAATTCTCCCCTTTCTTTTTTCTATTTCACACTCCGCTACTTATATTGAATGGCCTCCCGTTGAAGGATTTAGTTTTATTTATTGTCGGCATAAATAATATTTGAACCTCGTTGGTATGGTTGTAAACTTGTGTATCAATGACTTGTCATATCGTGCCGTCTCGCTATGTTTTCTTTTTTGCGTTAAATTTCAAATTCTACTAGTTAATAACAATTATAAATGTTATTCAGTTTAGGAACTTCCTACCTTAAAGAAAAAGTTTAAATAAAATAATTAAAAAATGGTTCGATTTCTTACTTTTAAAAATACTTAAAACTAAAATCCATTGAATTTAATCTTAAAAAGCAAAATAGCTTGAGTGAAAACAAAGTATTACTTTGTTGTGTAAATTCACTGTAATTGACCTACTATACCCTTTTTTGAACAAGTTAAATATTTGGGAATGATTTTTGATAATAAACTAAACTTTATGTTTTATATTGACGCTTTAGTAAAATAGTTTAAAAACCTATTTTATACATTTAAAATTTTTTTGACCAGATTTAATGAGGTCTGTTTATTTTGCACTAGCAGAATCCTTGATAACATACGTGATCGTAGTTTGGGGTTATTCCACAAAATTATAAGCATAAAATTTTACCGAGTTTGGACTAAAATTACACTATCAGAGCAAATTCCTAAAGTAAACACTTACATGCTTTACAATAATGCATATAGGTTAAGATTCATATATCTAAACCAAATTTATATAAATTCCTTTCCCTCTTATGATCAATTTAAATTGTTTTAAACATATATAATTACAGGAGAGAAACTTTTAAAAATAGTATTCTTATAAAATAATTCTTTGAAATATTATTTAAAATGACAATAGTCAAATAAATAAATAAATGTATATAGGAAAATTGGATATACATAGTTATAGCTCTGGAAATTGAACTCGAAATGAACAGAAATTTTATTGAACAAAAGCAAAAAAATACTTATAGAACACAATTTGAAAATGAAATATGATTCCGGACACAGCTCACGTATTAACGTCTCTCTTAGGAGAACTTATTCTCAACTAAGTCCTTTTTACCTACCGCCTGCTGTTTGACCATCTCTGTTCACTTGTGACCTGTATACTGATATCACATAATTTGTATAAATATGTATTTTGTTTCTTTTTGTAATGTATAAAACCATTTGTGAGCTCACAACTACTGCTCTTAAGCACAAGTTAAACTTTCTGAGAACAAGCTGTTCATTTTACTTTTTCTCTACATTATCGTTTAATATTTTTTTCTCAGAATAATTTATTTAATGTACAGCAGATAAATTCATTTCTTACTTGTCTTTTGTCTTGTCTTAAAGGTTATTCCCATTTGTTTGCGTTCTAGACTTCTTAAGGAGTAATAATCACAATAGTAAACAGATCTTTAATTTAAATATTTGATGAGCAAAGTAGGCTGTATTTATTATATTTTTCTTATTTCCCGTACATTCTACCGAAATTTACAACTATAGAGAAATATAACTACTTATTGTCTAATTAGCGTAATGAGTTTCTAACGAACTGTGCATAATTTCTTTTACCTCTTGTTCTCTTTTTTAAGTTAAAAGATCAACTTAGTTAACTCCTTCAGTTTACTTAACAATTTTTAGTATGTATAAACCGCAGGGTGCAGAAATATTTCGTTCCAGTGCAAGCTGTTTATAACATTGCAAAAAAATTAAAACCTGATAATTTGCCACTTGTTTTGGTTATTTTCGACAAGATTGAATGACAAGTATTTTCGTGAAATCCAGAATGAAATTTTTACTTGGAATGAGGCTGTCGAGGAAAAACAAAAAATTGCCACAACCGCCAGAGCCACTTCATATGATGAATTTTTTTTCTTAGTTAAAGCTGTCGCAGCTCAAACTTCTTCGAAATCGAAGCCTGATCCAGAAGTTAAAATTGAATATAAAGTGTAGGTAGGTGTTACCAAAATAAGCGAATCCTTGCAAATTTTACCAGCATTTCGTTCGTCAACATCCGATGGCATAGAAGGTTGCAACGTCTAACTGAAGTACTCCACACTAATGCTTTGCCACTTAATGTTTTGAATAGTACAGATTTTTTTTCTTGTTCACACTGGGTTATGGTGCATAGACCCAGCAAATTCTTTCCAACCATTAAAATTTTTTGCCGATTTCTTCGTGGGAGAACTATGATTTTAGAACGAAGTACGCCTCCTCAAACTCCTTCAAGCAATTCGAGACATCCAGGCAGGTCGATATTAATTCAGGAACCGTCCAAATCAACACTATCAGTTAATCCCTCTCATCAAAGGATTGTTCCCTCTTGTGTTCCCGACCGCACAACCTATATCGGTGCTGTAGTTTGCTATCTAAAACGTTGGAAAAGTGTGTGGGTTGATGTATTTTTTAACCTAGATTCGAATAATATATAATGATATTTACACACATTGGTTTAATCTTGGATTTATTGGAGTTTAGTTGAAAAGTGGAAATAATTTGTCTTCGTTAAAAACGTTTTTCCATTGTCAGTTTTAACTTAGCTTACAAGGAGTAGTTCAGGAATTAATTCATCGCCGGTCCTGACGCAGGGTTGATGAGTTTTCCCCGACGGTCCCATCCTACGAAGAATATATAATGAAGTAGTCTATTAATTGTTCGGATGCAAAAAATGGCGCAAATGGGTATATAAAGCGGGGACCGACGAGGCCACGGTCACTTCCAGCCATGGTCCGACCTCGATACACAGCCTTTTCAATCATTGCTGCCTGCTGCATCGCCACTCAAGCCAGCTCCCACATCCACGACTGCACACCTTGCAGGGGCGAAGAGTGCAACAAGTACAGGACTGACTGTCCGTATGGTGTGGTCAAAAATTGGTGCGAACACTACGTCTGCGGTCAGGGGCCCGGAGAAAGGTGCGGCGGCCGTCATCAATTCGGTCTGATATGCGGCGACGGAATGCAGTGCAACAGCTGTAAGGTGTGCACTGGATGTTCTAAAGCAATGGCTGAAAAGGGAATTATCTTATGTGATCATACATACTGTCCGCCTAATTACTAACCACAACATTTTCTGAAATGTGCGTTTTTCCACTTCTAATACGTTCCATCATATGTCATATAATTTCAATTGTTGTCATATACTTTACAGAACATGAAGCTTTCAATAATTGACTTATAAACAGGAATGTTTCTAACCACACTTAAGATGAATAAATTTACCAGTGGGCGTACATGTTATTTTTTCCGACCTAATGAGTAATTCTAGAGTATTTATTCTCTATAATGAATTGCCATATCCTACACTCGCTCGCCCGCGACACTCAACGAGTTGTCAGACTTTAAGTCGTCCTACACTGGTATCACAGTAACTAACACTAAACAATGCCTGAGTGACATTGACTTCACGGTTATTACTTATTCTATACAATAAATTATGTTTCGCCCAATGATGGGACGTCTAGGAGGACGTTTAGTACATGACCAAGAGTAAAGTTGAATGTTGTGCGAATGGATTAAAATGTAGCTGGAAATTTGGGAGAAAATCTAATCTATGCCAGTGTGACCACTGACTCAAGGCAATAAAATATTATTTAACTGATGAATGATTTGAGCAGATTCTACCATACTGTGACACATCGTGAGTAAAAAGATATCTTAATCAGACAAGCGGTTTATTTTTTGCTCACCGAACACCTTGATGAACCTTTCGAGATCATAAACAAAAATTGAGCTGAGCAGTTTTAATATAGAGGAAAATCAATGATTATATTACAATAATTCCCCCTCCCTTGAGTTAACCATCCTGTTACGCTGGGCTGGAGGTAGGTTTTTGGGTAGTATTTGTTAAGTTTTCATTTGTGAGAGACCCATGGAACATTACATTAACATTTTTCAATTTTTTTTAAATTATATAAAACTTTCTTTTTAATGTTTATCGACTTGCAGCAAATTAAGTTTGGGTGATAAAATCTTGTTTAGAGGTCATATGGAGGAAAAACAACTTTTTAGGCTATGCCGAGCATTCGGTGGTTTATTCCTCCATCATCAGGGCCTGTTTTTAAAAACCAAATTAACACAATTACATATTATCATAATATAAAGTTGTTACATTTATTTGGTCCATTGTGATTAAACGAAAAGAATGACAAGATATAGGTGAATAATTCAGAATATTTATAACCACATCTACAAACAGAATTTGAATTTATATAAAACTGTAAAAATTTTAATTTTAAGCATTAAAGTGAACAAGTTAACAATATAACTTACAGCTTATACTTATGCAATTTTCTATGGTATTTGTTCAATTCTGACATATATTAGTATTAGGATAAAAGTAAATCGTTAAATTTTAATCTCGTCCGGTAGTGAGGTACTGTATCGAAAACCAGATTCTCAATTAAGATTAAGAAAATAATATATGAGTGAATATAAAATTTATTGAATGCGAATGGTTACAACACCCCGTCAATAAAAACTTAAAATATATTTCTTAAAACAAGCTTTGATGACAGTGACGGACCCAGTGCTGTATCAATGCGGGATTACTTTTTATCAACTAATTTGCAATTACTAGCATACTACTAACACCCTCACTATGGTTGCCTATGGCCGTGTGTAAGGTGGTGCATCTATTGTAATCATCGTAATCCATCTTAACATCAGTACGCAGATAAATTTCATATTTCCACTTTTCTCAAGGTTCTCACTTTTTAAGATTTTTCGTTATTTACTAAATAATTCTTGTTCTCGTTAAATTTGAACGACGTTTCGCTACGCTGTGGTGATAAAATTACTGTTGCTCTGCCTATTCTCGCGTTTGGGCATTTCGTAATCTTCAGTGCCTGGGTCTGAACGTACTAAGACCAAGTGGATTCTGTGGGACCTTCTGATAGGAAAACGCACAGACCGATCCGTGGATTTGTCGCGAAGTCGAAGTGCGTTGGCCAGAACAACGACCAAATTACAAATCACATTTTATTGTGAGGTTTTCTCTTGGGTGATTTCGTAGAGCTTCAACATCAGTAGTTTCATCGTTTCCGATAATTTTGGTCAGTTTATATTTTTTGTTTTGGTCTGTCAGACACGGTTCGGCGTCTTGCCAAATCCAATTATTGATCTGTGGATTTCTTCTCCTTTATGAACCCACCACTGAAGATGGCGAGAGGCCAGAACTAGTCTGACAGTCTGAAAATCCTATTTTATTTTTTGCTTTGAACTTTAAACACTATTTGTTTAATAATAATTTTTGTTCTGTTTGTACTTTTGGTTTTCCTTTTACAACATGGCTACTTCTAGTATTATTGATTATCTTATATCTGCTCTAATTCGTCTTTAATGTTTTGTTAATTTAAATTTTCTTCTTCAATTTTTTAGAACTGTTTGTAGACATGAGCTAATTCTCTTTTTTGGTTGACCAATATTTACTGTCATTATTATTAACAGTTGTTTATCCACGCCCTGATAATTACACTTTCATTCGTTACTAGCTGCTAGCCTTGATTCTGAATGAAAAATTCATCTTCAACGAAGACAGTTCTAACTAAATGTCGAATAACCTGCACTGTAGTTGAGAGCGGTCAAGCATTATTAACCGCTTGGATTACCAGTCAGTTAATTAAAGTGCATGCCCATTATGCCATAGAGTTGCTTCCTCGTTGTGCACTAATTAGTATGACAGACCATGAAATCTAATAGAAACTCATTTTTGTAGTATGATTTTAGAATTGAGCATTGAAATAACAGCGATTTAAAGCTTGTCCGCTATAGATAGTTCGGGTAAATATAACTCGTTGTCTGTAGGCACTGTAATCAATCGCCGTTGGTGAAAAGTAAAAAAGCCAAATTTTGAAAGGTAGTAATCGTCGGTAACATTTCCCGAGCATTTTTTACTCTTTCGAAATAAATTCTATTGCTTCGCGTCGTCCGTCGAAGTTTATTTACGTCGGCCGGGGCCGGGCACTCCCTAACCGTAGTTCGGCCAGTATTGAGTGCGGACATTTGTTTGAATCCTGCCCCTCAGACCTCATGCGGCTAGAAAGAGCCCTGACAAATGTGCACAAATACAGGGAAAGTATGAGCGCTGTAATTCAAACTGGATGAACATCAGTGTATTTCTTTTGTAAATAATAGCTTTCGGTTGGAGTGGAATTTAACCTACACGGAAAAAGTAATTATCGTATATTTTAAACTCCTAACAGCTAAAATAATTCATTTTGCAATATATGCAAATATATTACATATTTATTGAATGGTTCTTCAGCCAAACAAGTATAACTAAAAGCTAAAGAACGACCGAATTGCTGGAAAATTAACCTTATCAATTAACCTTATATGAACCTTATGGTATACTCTAATAAAATGCTAGTATAGAACTGATGAGCAAGAGTTATAAAAGAAAAACTGGTTTTACGAACTATTATGTTATAGCAAGAACCCTGAGGTCTGTGGGGTGATGAACCAGTAATTTGGTCATCGTTCCGGTCTACCTATACCTTGCTTTTCTTCCCATGATCATTGTGAGATATACAAATGCGTCTGACAGATCAAAACAGAGAGAATATCAATTAGTATCAAAACCAATAGCTTATTTTTATCCTTCGACACTGTGTCAAGACACTTTCAACACTTCGATATTTGACTATGACTGTCCAAATCATTCGTACCATACAAAAAAGCTTGACGTAAAAAAAAAGTTCAATATTCAATTCAAACATCTAAAACAGGTATAATAAGCAATATGGAATTACAACTAAACACCAATATGAAGTAAAGCAAGCAATTTAGGATGTGGAAGACAAGCAAGTGGTTTTCAGCTTATCGATGATGAGCCTCGTAGGTATTCGTTAAAAAGACATGGAAATTCAATATTTTTCCAAAGAAAGCATAAAATAATAAATCGTGAGCTTTTCCCTGGTGGTCTGCGTTGTAACGAACGTCTTTGGTCAGTACCAATAGTCTTGTTATGACTATCCTTGTTGGGATGATCAGACTCTTTTCGGCTGCTCGCAACATTCTATGCTTTTATCCGTATGTGTGCCCAATCGAGCCCACATGGCCTGCACACATTCCCACATTCAAAGTACGAAATTGAAGGTGACGAAATGCCGAACCCATAACTGTCAGTTGTAATGTAGATTCGACTAATCTCGTTCACTTTATAAAGTAAAACCCATAACCTTATTGTTATCGACTATTGCAAGTGGATTCTCGTATATGATAACTGCTGAAATCATTGCAAGCAGTTTCAAAATCCTGGAAAGGGCTATATTCTTTGAAAGCTTGATACAGGAACAGAAGGTTTTCTTTCGTGCAAACTTGTCCTTTATATAAAATAATAGTGCCAATTCTGTAACTCCATAGTGATAATAATCTATTGATGTAGCATTAAAATACTAATATTAATTACTTATCTAGAACAGAAGTAGATAAAGATGGCACGAATCATATTATGTTGAGATGTTGTTCTTGACGACTGCGGTGTGAAGAATTTTACAATTATTTGCTATACCTAGAAGATTAAGAGAACTACAAAACCATATATTATATAACACTATCAAAACAGAATAATAAACAAAGGTGCAGATGATTGGAATTATTAGAACTGTAGTAATGGTTAACTTTAATAATCCGTTAATATATTTATATGTAATTTGAGAAATATTTTAGGCAAACTTTTGTTCTACATAGTTTATGGCCACGTTCCAACTTTGATTTCAAACGTTCCTAAAAGGGAACCCTCAAAAGGAAGCAATAATGACATTTCATTAAGGGAAGGAACGACGAAGCGAAAAGTTTCATCTTGATGTTAGTTCAAAACGAAATTTCCATTGGAAATAATTACAAATTGATCAATATCTCTCTTTGACAAAATTGGCTTCATAACGTCCCATATTTGTTTCACCGCTCTTTTTTTTTTGTCCTTACAAGTTGTTTTGGCTATTTTGTCTCCTTTCCTATTTTTTATTCCTTGGATTAACTCAACTTAATCGTTTCTCTTACGTGATCAACAAACTCATCCAATTTTTTTTTCTGTTTTGCATTTTTATTTACTGTATATATATAAATATATATATAATTCACATTTATACATATCTATTTGTTACTTCGTTGTGTACTAGAAGGGTGTAATTCCTTGGGTCCATATAGAGTGCGTGTAGGAATACCAACCATAAGAATTGTGCTTGAGCACAGTAGCGAGCATTTGGGTTCTCTGTTTCGATGCTGGAGGAAATACGGTGGTTTTATTGTACATAGTAACGATTTGTTGCAGGCTAAAAAATACGCGAGATAGACTAGAGAGAAGTCAAAACATGCAGTGGGCCGGACAGTGACCTCTAGTTGTTTGTCGTCTCATAAACTTTTTAAATCATTATTTTTATAGCAATGATAATTTTTCGTCTTTAGCATGTATTGAGAATGAATATATTTATTAGCGAGAATGTGCAGGGTGAGAGGGCCCACCTTCGGCTCAAAATTTCCTCAAAATTCCGCCACCGACTATGTGATATTATATTAGGTTAGTTACGTAGTAGTTATAAAGGAACATGGAGGAATATGTAGTACTCCACCATCTGAACTAGTATGTAAATAGAAAAGAATGTATTTAAGAGCGAGTGAGCGTGTGAATGGATTTGGATTTAGGAATTGATTGCTGTAATGTCCTAGCTTTGGATAGCACCCGGAGCCCAACCACGGTAGCTGGGCGGGTAAAGACTGTCAACACCTGTCGTGGGGTGATTCTGCAGGCCAGACAATAATTCATTGTAAAGTACAAATGCTGGATTTGCCGGTAAACTGCAAGAAGTGATAGGCTATACATGCATGTCTGTGCGTATGTACATGCATGTGTAGATTTGAGCTTATATAAATCAATAATCAGTAATTTCTTTATCCGCCTCGGTCTTCGTACTTCTTTTATCAAACTTCAATCCATAGAGAAAGGATTCGCGGATTGCCTTCTACCCAGAGACGTCTGTCTTCCTAGTCATCTTCTCTCAAACCATACCCAGTCATTGATTCTTACTCTGTGATTTTCAAGTCTTCTTTTTTATCATTTTTCCTTCTCTCTAATGAATGGCAATTCTCCATTTATTAACGCTAAATTGGCATCCAATCCGCGGGTCGATGTTGTTCCCAACTTTACGTTTCGCTTCAAGTCATTATCTTTCTTGGTTGTTTTGCACTTGCTCCATATGCTTTATTCAATATTTTATTTTCTAGTGCATTACTTTCCTTATTGTCACACTATCTTTCTTCGTAGATTATTTTGTAAAAATTAAATTGTCTTAAACTTTCGTAATCTTTCCATGGTGTTTGTTTAATGTATCATAAATATTTACAATATTGGATACCACGCTACCTTTTATTTTTAGTTTACGAAGTTCGTCTTCTTCATATTCAACTTACATCCTTATGTCAACTCTCTTAGTGAACTACGTTGTCTATGTTGGAATTCACTTTTGCCAGGCGTTTTATTCAGCTCTTTAGCAATAAAATCCCTCCTTTCTTTAAACCACTGATATGGGCAACCTGTTACCCACTTTACTTTCAGCTGTATAGGTGTTCTGCTTCTTTTCGACTTCTCCTTTACAACCTATGGCAATGCTGCTTACATTTTCAAGATACATAAAAACATACGGGTTTCTCTGTTTCTATGTTTTCTGTTTTTTTATGTTAAACGGTTTTTCCTAACAGGTGCCAAATATGTCATGCCCAAATACTTTACCGTGTTGCCGTGAATGTAAATGAATTAGTGTTTATTACAGCTGCCCATAGCTTGTCTTCTTCGACATTGTCGTCAATTGCGATCAAGTCAGAATATTATGAGACGTCCCGTGTGTATAAGAGATTAAGAAGAGAGCCAAGTATATTTCATAAGTCTATCTCTTAATAATGCATATTCTTTACCCTTCCGATTATACAATGGAGAGAGTTGAATGCCTTTTCAAAATCATTAACGACCAAACCTGTTTCTAGTATATTTGTCAACTAATTGACGTTATCTTTATTTAACACTGATCTATATCAGTATACTTCATCTTTTTTAATTAAATCTTATAAATGTAAAATTAGTTTCATTTGTGGTAATTCGGGTTCTCTATAGATTAAAAATATACCTCTACGATTGTTATAATATGAGATGATTAGTGACCGTTAATCGATATTTATTTAGAAATCGTGAAATGCGGTCTGGTGTGATGTAGGTTTCAGAAAAACATTTTCTTTGTCGTGCCAACGTTTCGATCTTTATTGAGATCATCTTCAGGGCTCAAAGTATTTGTCTTCTGTGTAATTGTGCCATTCTTGCGTGTCGTGTCGAGATTGTTATAATATTACAATTGCAACGATGATCAAATACATAGTTTAATACAAACGGGTCCTTGACAAATCTTCCTGAAAGAAATGAATCGTACGCAAACAGTAAAACTCAATTAGATTTTCCGTTGCTGGTATAAATCATTTGAAAATTTAATACAATTCCCTTTATTTTCGGAGGATCAGAGAGCACCCCTTTGTTGGCGAGCTGCATGACGGTCCTGTCAGTCGGTTATAAGAGTCACGTATTTCGTCGCCGGGGAAATATCCCCGGTCTCGGACAAGACTTACGGCTATAATATCCGGGTCAGCTTTCCGACGTTGCCCATCTGTAATAAGGTAGTTCCATCTCGTTTCACTAACCCCCTCCCTGGAAAGATTGGAAACGCGACAGCACCTAGTTACAGTTTTGGCACTCTCAGACGGCATTGTTTGTCCAAAGCGATATTAAGCGTAAATGGACTTAAATTTTAGCGTAGATTAGTTTACGGATTAAGTAATGTTGAGTTGGGTAAAAATTGTATGATTTGTTAAACTAAGCAGAAAAGTGTGCTGTCTCAAAGTGTTTATCTTCTGTGTAATTGTGCCATTCTTGCGTGTCGTGTCGAGATGCACATTGAGCCCTGAAGATGATCTCAATAAAGATCGAAAGTTGGCATGATAAAAAAAATGTTTTTCTGAAATCTACATCACACCAGACCGCATCTCACGATTTCTAAATAAATATCGATTGACGGTCACTAATCACCACACATATTTAATTAAAAACTAAAAGGTAGACAACTTTGAAATATACATGAATAAAAAAAGTTAAAAACAGACCAAAAACTATTAATCATAATTGAATTCCTTAATTAGTTCAAAACGACAAGACCAAGCTTGCCGCGCGTATCAGTGCTAAGCAATTCTTTCGATTCACAAATTCACTTACCTGGGTTCTGCTGAGCTTCCTGTGTCCCGTATGTGGAAATCTAAATTCAGTGAGGATGGGACACACAGGCAAGAAATGGACGGCATTCATTCTCCCTATCCTCGAGGTTACACAAAGCACATATTGAAACCATATGTTCTCGCCAAGGAGTGGGATTAAGGTAGAGCAACTCGCATCTTAACTTGAAAACCCAATTTAACTCAATGGCTGAAAGCTCAGTACTTTGGGCATTTAAGTTTAATAAATTTGGGGAGTACTGTAAATTCTTGTATAGTAAAAACACAGTTGATTGTCTAGCCGACTGCACAAACTCCTCCCCATAAGATTGGTTCATCCTCTGACGCCTGACCATTAACTGAGCACTCCACTTGTCCCTGTTTTCTAAGTTCATTGGAATCGAAATCATACGAGTATCCCTCCGCCAAATCAATCCAGTGCTTGAAGCAAAATGTTTTTCTTTTTATAACTTCCAAAGCTATAATACGATAAAGGCAAATTTAGAATGTGTAGAGATTAGTGACCGTTAATCGTTAGTTATTCAGATATCGTGAGATGCGGTCGGGTGAGATGTAGGTTTCAGAAAAACATTTTCTTTATCGTGCCAACGTTTCGATCTTTTATTGAGATCATCTTCAGGGCCTTGTGTTGTCTGCATTTCAGCAAAAAAGTTCTCTGATTGATGGCCGATGCGAGTTTCTTCTCATTGTTGGCGATGTCCTTCAGAATACTTTTAGCTGCGTGTCTGTATGTAGTTGAAATTTGTTCATAGAACGTTGGCACGATAAAGAAAATGTTTTTCTGAAACCTACATCACACCCGACCGCATCTCATGATATCTGAATAACCAAATTTAGAATGTTAACGCAGTACATGAAGGCCGAAGGTGAAAACTATAACGAGAGAAGTCGAGGTCTCAATCGTTAATATATAATTAAGTGTAATAGGGGGGGGGGGTACCCGAAATAACTTTTTAATTTAGCTCAAACCGTTGAACCCCCTCCCAACATTGAGCGCCATAACAGACAATTGATCGCGAAACAGCCTTAAAGATGGAGGGACTTATCTGTTGTTAATAAAGTCGTTTCAGAAACGCTAAACACAAAATTTAGCGGTTGCTATTCTCTCCATTAAATGACGTCATCGGCAAGCGCGGGGTGATACTCGGTTATACCCAGATATTTGTACTTTTTACCTACTTCTATGGCACTGCCCTTATATTTCCACGGATTATTAGCAGCGAGACGATCTCCTTTTCTAAAAACCATAATCTTGGACTTTTTTACATTCGCTGTGAGGTTCCATTGATCACAGAAACGCTCTAGGAGATTATCGTTGTGTTGAAGAGAAACTCGGTCTTCAGCCAGAAGCAGAACGTCTTCTGCGTACATCAAGACATTAACAGCTGTACCAGTCACTCTGACACCCCCTTCAAGAGCTGCGGGAAGGTCATCAAGAAAGAGCGAGACCAATAAGGGACTGCGCATTCAACCTTGACGGCACCCGATCTGACCTCAAAAATTTCTGAAATGCCTTGGTTTCTCTTACTACCGAAGATGATTGACGAAACAAGTTCTTCAAGGTATTAATGAATTTCGACGAGACCGGGTGCTTGTATCTAAGATTTGAGATACAAGGCTTTTCGATCTGTCGAGTCAAAGGCCGATTGGAAATCAATGAAGGAACAGTATAACTTCCTCTTTTTGCTTCTTATTCGTCGCTTTGCATGCAACTCAATAATCAGAGAGATCATCATGCTGAACAGAATACCACGTAGATATAAAACTGAGGGAAAAATAAAAAGATAGAGTGTGGGACAGTAAGATAGAAAGATACATAAAGAGAAAGGAAGAGGGAGAGAGAGTAATAATAACAAGCGAGGAAATGAGCAAGATGAAAGGGTGAGATAGATGTAGCGAGATCACAAACAAGAATTAATTTAACTTATTCTAAAACATATGAATATCCTTTGTTAGTTTACCACATTTACCAGGAGAAACTGTTGAAAGGTTTAACATAAAAGTTAAACCCTGGAGATACAAAAAATATATAATATACGATTTTGGTTAAACAGTCTGAATTAGTTTCAACGATCAAATTTTAATTTAATTTTGAAAATTAGTCATGTAGTCTTAGTAAAAAGTATTTTAAAAAATTCGATTCTGTCCGATTTTTCAGTTGTCAATTTATTGGTCCTTTCTAAACAAATACATGAAATATTCCTTAGTACAAACATTTTTTTCCTGTATATTCGTACATCAAAGCACGTTGGGCTGCAGTGTTGAATATGGAAAACATTTATTTTTAAAGGGAATATTTATTTTACTTTTGAATTGATGCCAAGTAGAAACAAGCGCAAATTTTAACCTTTAACCTTTAATCTTACTGTTAGAAATGAAACTATTGCACAAATTTTAGTGTGGTATTCTAGTTTAAAGTCAAAACGATATTATAAATTATGCTTGTAAGATGTAAGAGAGACGTACGTGCATTTTGCTATATTGACTTCTTGCAGTTGGAATAATATATGTGAAAGTTTAGTCTAATATTATATGTTTGTGTTGAATCTTTCTATCTGCGAAGGTTGCGAAACAACTTAATGTGAATAGGAATCATCTTTTTTAAAAAGGATCTTTCTATCTGTGGCGTAGCGGACAATTAAATAAAATAGATAATGGGTTACTTTATCCGTTGGAATTAGGAATGATTATTGTCCGGCTCATTTTGCAGGAACCGAAGCGTCAATCGACCGCAGGACTAATTGTCGATCCGCCTTTTCCGTGTTCCTCCAGTAGTCGAGGGCCCGTATTTATAAGTATTTTTCACAGGGTGGGGTCAACCCTATTTCGTCGATAATTAATTTTTAAAGAAACAGGAACGGGTCAATGATGAGATGATCTTTTGTTGCTTGCAATTTTGACTATGTAAGGCAAGATATGCTTAGATCATTACATTTACATCCGTTTCTTCTCTCGTACGACAGGCTGGTCTTTATCTATTTTATAATACATAATAATTAATATTAATAAAAAATTTGTAAAATATTGATAAAAATTATGTTTCAAATAACTCTTTATTGCAGTCGAAATAAAAAGTAAAATCGCGGATAAATCGATCAGACCGTAGACCGCAATTTATTCTCGGCAGCTACGGCCATTTGGTAAGAAGATTCTGGTTAGGGATAGGGATAAATGAGCGGCCACAAGGTCTTCTCCACCTCGACTGAGTAGATCTATTATGCTCTTTTTCTGGTTCAGGTTGTTGTAAACTTCATAGCTTTACAAGCGGCGCCTTAGAGTAGGATCTTATTTGTGGCTTATCCTCTCCTAGTTGCAAGAATTCATACATAGACAGTCACAAAAACAGACAATGTGTTCAGTGGCCTCCCCTTCTTCCTGGTTGTATCTGTCTTCTGTCCTCAGTCTTATATGGTGATGTGCTTTCAGGCGGAGGAGTTAAACCAGAATCTTAGTCATCCCTTCCAGTAATTCCTTTGTAAGTCTTCGCGTGCCGCATGCCAGGGGTGTTGTTCGCCAGTTTTTAAACTCATTAAGGATCCACTTTTCGATGTATGTATCCTTTTTTTGTAGCAAAGTGCTAAGCCCTATTTATTTAGGGCCTAGAGGCATAATGTTTTATGGCCTTTTTGGCTAACTTGCCCACTTTATGTAAGGCATAACTTGCCTCTATGTCTGCCAAGGAGTAAAATACAATTCCGTAAGTGTGTTGCCTTTTCCGGCGTCTGACTGTCAGATTGTATCTTCCTGGAATGTAATCCTAGATCTTTTTTCTCAGGTGCAGTGTTCAATTGCTTTGATTTCAGACTGAAAAATTGCAGTTTATCTACCTAAGTTTAAAGTCAGTTCAGTCTTCTGATTTAGTCCGAGTTCTAAAGCTGTTATTCTATTCGTTTTTGATCCATCAGTAAACCAGAACGAATTTGCCTTTAGAGGTATTTTTTGGTTCACTATTCCCTTTCTGGTATCAAAACCTTGTACTTATTGGTGAAGTTGTATTTTGAAGTAGTGACATCGCTTCGCTTGCCTTCTAGTACAGCATCTGCCTGTATATCCTCCCTCATATTCCTTCCTTTATTTGTAGATGGTTATAGAAAAAAAGGCTTGGTCAAGCGTTTAATATTTTTCGACTTAGTATCACTGATAAAAGTTTAATTTAAATAGATGATCCAACGTTGTTAGCCTCACTTTATTACATCAATATAGGTGGTCTAATTAAGAAAAATAGACGAACTAGTTAGTTTTATTAATATTATTTAATTTCATCATACATCAAATAATAAAATATTGTTAAATTATGTTTTAAGTAAACTTGGATTACGGAAGAACCTCAGGGGAAAAATAAAATTAAATAAGCTCACTTTTTGGCATGACTCTAGTGGGGGAGGTCTGTACAGGAATTATTGAATTATCGGTATTCGATTACCATCAATAATTGGCGTAGTAAACATAGAATTACAATTCGATTATTTTCATACTTCAATTTTGGGCTTTTAGAATAATAAGAGAAGAATAATACTGTACTATGTATAGTAAAAACGTACGACATTAATTATATCGTAACACAACATTGAAATTTAATTTAGCCCTTCCCTCATTAAAGATATATTAGTCCGAACAAATATGGCAATTCGTGTTTTTCTCTGTAGATTATGAAAATAGTAAAATGATGAAATATTTTCAATTTAAATATCTTTTAAATATAATAAAAATTGAAGAAAATCGTAAGCACCGTTGTTCAGTGAGAGAGATGTTAAAATTACGGCCGTAGTGAAGGATGCTGTCAATATAAGTCCTCATGCGTCAAATGTATGGATGCTCATTTGGTAGAATTTTGCACCTATCAACGCGACACTCCTGAACTTGTATTACTATTGCTATTTTATTTTTTCTTTTGGCCTGGTCTAACCAATTACTGATATGAAGATCATTAACGTAAACCTCCGTTACACGACATCCAGGATTCAAATAACAACATACTTTATCATGCATTGCCACTAGGACAACATACTTGTTTGAAAACAAGATTTTCACAAGTTCGTTTATTATCTCACCCCCAATTGTCCCAACAACCCCAGCAAAGTTCTTTCTCCGATATCATACCAGACTATATGTACAGAACAGATCGCTTTTGCAATGCAGGGAAAGCTATAGTTATTTCAAAAAACATGCCACCTTTTACTACCCACTACATTCGATCAGTCAATGATTTGTATGGTATTGTCGTACAGTAAACCAATGATAAACATTTTTAACCACTATGAAACCATTCTTCTCCTACACAAACTTCACGATGACACTATATTTGAACTTGGCGCGGAGTTATTTTTGTTAAACTTTTTTTAGTTAGCACATTCAGATGCAGGTAATGTAGTTGAAGAAATGCATCTGACTGATCTGAACAAAAATATTTCTAATGTCTTGACCGAAATATCCTACACACTAACCTTTTTCTTACGGTACAATCTTCTTATTTCGTATTATAGCCAAACTGCATGTAGATAACATCAAGGTTTATTGCGAAATTTCAAAATATTGTTTAGTCCTATTTTAAAACTGTCTAAGGCATACACTTCATATTCGCCCATCTACCTCATGCAAGCTGGAGTTGCATAATGGAGTGTGTTAAATACCTTTTGTTATTCAGCATACACTTCCAATTGGGCTACGTTTACAGTCCTTCTCCTCAAAACAAAAAAGGTCACATCCAAAATTACAACGAAACCTTCCAAAATCTGGGAAACCAGAACAAGATACAAAACAAGGCCTCTTGGCCGTCAGAAATAACGAAGGATCAATAACACGATCACAAAGGAATTTTGTGTAAAGTAATAATCTGCAAGACAGAAAGTATAATTAGGATAACAAAAACAAAGATAGATTCTTGATGGGTCCACGTACCATCTGAGAATGGGTCCACACAAAACAAAAACGAAATGGGGCAATTCTAGAGGTGCAAGATATATTAATCTCATGGTATAAGAACTTTTGCTTGAACCGGAAATACATTGCTTCAGGTAAGCAAGGTAAAAGTCAGAAAGTCGAAGCGACCTCTGAATGGAGACAGACAGACAGTGACAGTCAATACCTACTAAATCTTGAAAGACGGACCAAGTAAATTGAACAGAACTATGGAACCAGGAAAAATAAAATAGGCCACAGGTTTTTCAGTGCTTGGGAATACCAAAGCCTTGCTTCATGGTAGCCTTTCTCGCGCCAAATAAAAATCAGGTACCATTCCAAACTGAGAATAGCATCTCATACAAGACCTCATATATAATAACATTAATACTAACATTTAATGTAGTGGTGTTGGATCGTCTATGAGTACGAACACAAGTAGAATTGGGTCCGTCTATTATCGCTGGTCTACTACGTAGCCTCGAACACATTACAAGTCATTTTACATACCTACTTCGGTTAAACCAATGTGATCGGCTCAATTTGACACCGCCCATTTTATCACATTTGTCCTTAGTCCTACTATTTGTACTTTTATATCCCCATACCCGCCATGTTAGCATAGCCTGGGCGTCAGGAATTGAGGAAAAAATTAACCCAATCCCATCTCTGAAACAAAGTAAGAGTGGATAATTAAAAAGCCTGAAATTAAAAATAAAATAATTTCTTAAGCTTTGTTGAACTAAAAGAGAACGTTTATGCGCCGAAATGCAGATTGAATTTTTGAGAAAGAGTCAGCTAATCCTGCAGTACTATTATCCGAGAACCGAGTCGGCGGCGCAACTTGCCTTTAAAACGGGAAGCAGTTTCAACCTTGTTTATGACTTTTGTATTAAATTTTGAAAAGCTCGTCCCAATGTTTTGACCCGGCGGCTCAATGGATTAGCTTAATTGTCGGCAGCGGGGATTTTAGTCCCTTTCCTTAGATATATGGCCGGCCCCGGCTTACCCCGCGTTACCTCACTTGATCCACTGGTATTACTCAGCGGGAAAAAACATCCCCCGATCCTGTCCAGGCGTGTATTGCTTAGCCGGATCCATCCAGATTGTGGGTGGGCGAAAACAACTGTTGTTAAATTGAATTTGAAAACTAGATTAGCAATAAAATCGATACCGTTCCCAGAAAACGTTTGTGGAAGCAACAGTGAATGATTTGGGCTTGTTTTCAAGGTAGTATACTTAGGTAGTATAGCGGTTATATCAAATATTTGTTCAGTTGCCTCTTGGATGAACTAACTTATTATTGAGAATTGTTTTGAACAAAGAGAATTGCAGACGTTATTAGTTTTAGATTTGGTCACAGATTTTGCTGATCCGTCCTCCTACTCGAGGCCAACAGTTCTCAATTTTTATATAGAATCAACAAAACAATTTAATTATTTTTGACGTCATCGATTTTTATTTATCATAAAAGCTTTACCCAGTTCTGGTGTAAATAAAATGTCACTTCACTACAGGGTGTCCCATAAAATGACGTCTATACATCAGTAGATTATCCCACATGTCAAATTTGGCTAAAAATTCCCTAAAAGAAAATTTCCTGAAAAATCATACAATCTTAATTATATCCGAGATATTTCACATTTCAAGTTATTCAATCTTTCACAACAACCCTATCTCATGAAATATTATTGGCATTAATCTGAATTAAATGTCAACATTCAAAAAAACATTAAAAACCCTATGAGATTCATTGATATTTTTTTTTTCAATCTTAAACAACAACAAAAATGTTCATGTGTACCTTTTAAGAAAGATGTTCTTGGTTCTGTAAATACTGACAGATATGCGTTTGTAAATGTTAAATTAACGTTTAATTCCTAAAATTTGAATTTTCAGTAGTAAACTGTTTAAAAAAAATGCATGCATTCAATAAATTAAATGTTGAAACTTACATTAAAAAATAATGAACGTTAAATAAAATAGACAAAAATGGCTCTTTGGTACACAATTTATCAATTAAACGTTCATTTTATGCTCGTAAAAAGCAACGTTTGAGAAATTAAGTAACGTGTTTAATGCTAACTCATTAGGAGGGGTAATATTTCTACAAGCGCCATATCTGTCAGTGTTATAGCCTCCTGAAGTATTGCCGGCTGTTCACGGAGCACCCTGTACTCATTTCAATTTTTGAATATTTAGATTTTTGAGCTAAAATATTTTCAAAAATAAGTAGTAAAAAGATTTTAAGTCAAGTTCATACATTCTTAGGCATTCTCCTTACGACTACTTATTATAGTTCTTTTAGTTATTTTCTAGAGGTTATCGATGTTTTAGGGTCTCTCAATCGTTGACAAGCCTGGAGTCTCCAGTTTAACGCGTCGATGCAACAAAATTATTTTGTGAGTAATCACTTTTGATGATTGATCTCGTACAATACGATGAAATCCAGCAACAAAAATTTAAATTGAGGGCTTTCTCTTTGTTGTCCGTGGGGTGATGAACCTGTAATTTGGTCTAGCATCTTGGTCTCCCTTTCCTCTAAAGCCATTTCTTGCTGGGTCTCTTTTAATTGTGTTGTCAAGGATCTTTTATTAGCAGATTTTATTATGTCCGTGCCTTGGTGGATTAAATTTTCACCGTCGGTCTTTTTAATCGTTGATCCTTTTTCCTTTTAATTGCGATAGTATTTTTTATGGTGTAAACGATATATATTCACTTTCACATGTTCATATTCATTTTCTTTTCAGAAAATCCGTAGATAATAATGTTACTTATAAAAATATTAATTATATATTTTTTTTGTTTCAGGTAAGCCATTAAATTAGTATAAATATGATGTGGCAGAGGATGATCGGTAGCAAGCTTGGAGTATCGGTAAAAGCTTTTTTTTTAAATAACAATTTGTAAAAACTATTCAGCCAATTACTTATTTCTATATTCCGCAGAAATGAAAAGGGTTTTAAAAATTGAGACTGATAACAGAAATAAAATAGATGCCCGCTTTTTAAGCTTGGCTTGCGAGTTTTAATTAATTTGATTGGAGTGTTATTTTTTTATTTGAATGTATAAACAATTACAAAACCTCGGGGTATTGCTTTCACGAAGTTCACATTATTTTTTATTATTTTAATGGTAGTACTGTAAGTTTTTAGTTATAGAGGGTTGAGCTATCTGAACTGAAAGCTGTCTGATTATAAATGACCAAGTCTTGTGCTCTCGCATTCTGCGTTTTCTGATTTCTGTTGAACCAGCGGGACATATGGGTGTTGAGCACAGTTCTTTTTCCCAGAGCGACGAAATTAACTCCATTTGATCCTTTAGTTCTAAAAAAAATTCTATTTTCAATAAAATTCCATTTTTAATTCTAAAAAAAAAAGCTCGTCTAGATCGCATGAAATTCAAAATACTTTGCTTTTACAGCACATCCCGCGGAATGTAAACAGGTCGTATCCATGCAAAGTCAATGACAGATCCTTTATTTATGATTTTAAGTTCTACTCGTGCGACATCGCATTGCAGGCAGTATAACTGGGCCTTTACACCTCGTATATCGTATCATAATATCACTTTTTTTCTCAATGTAATTAACATTCATTAAATAATAATATGTCGGTTATTAAGAGTCCATTTTAGTAAATGACCGTTTATCTCGTTAATAACGAGGGGTTCGCGGTTTGCCCCTCGGTATGCGTGCCAAAGAATTGACCTGTGTATTATGACAATGAGGTTCAAGAAAGATTTTTGCCGCTATCTCAGATCTTCCATTCATTCGCGAGGTAATAAATCATAGTCACAAAATCCCCGTTGATCCTTACCCTCCGAGATACTTTCCAGCTCGTTTATTTTGTTTTGAATCAGCGGACAATAGCCAGGTGAATTTATACAATGATGCAAGCAGTACAGAAATTTTAAGTTTAATCAAAGTATTTGTACTCACTCAAAGTGTGTTTTCTGTGTAGATGTGCCACTATTGTGTGACGTGTTGAGAGTGCTATTGACATATAATTGTATAATATTTATATTTTATATGTATTTGTATAATTTAAACATTGTTTATAAATCACATCTCCTGAAGATGATCTCAATAAAGATCGAAACGTTGGCACGTTAAAGAAAATGTTTTTCTAAACCTACATCATATTAGACCGCATCGCACGATCTGTAAATAATATTTATTTATGATTTCCATTTTTATCGTGAATAACCGTCGGACAAACTAAATAAATTCAAATATATACAATGCCATACTGTCTTATTTCATAACGTGGTTAATATTATAATTAATGCGGCCTTCACGCTTTTCTATTATAAATGGAATCATTTTATATTAGTTAGTTCTTTTACACCTTTATTTTTAAACATTTATAACAAACAATTATTGAACCATCAAATCAATTTCTCCAAATGATTATTGTCATGTGGAAAAGTCGTAATGTAGAGTAAGGGCCTAAATTTGACAGAAAAACATATATACGATTTCTTTAAAAATCATAGAGTTTTGCCTATTTCTATAGAAAAATTTGTCGTTTTATAAAGATTACAAAATAATTATTTATAATTTCGTCAGATATCTGTGAAATGAGCGTGCGGCGTAGTGGATGAATTTATGATTAATTAACTATTTTATTATACGTCTGTGGGGAATACATGGGAATGTATTAACTGTAAATCATTCACCGTGTAATAGTTTACTTATAGGAAAAGCAATTTTGTATTAGTTATATATTGTTCGATGAAAACTTTCATACTTAGACTAAAAGCGCCCTGAAAAGAACTCGTTATCGAAAATTTAACTACTGAAATTGAATCCATAATTAGAATAATTCATTATTGACTTATAATTACAACCCCAACTTAAAAGAATTTACATTTTTGACCTTGATTTATACTTTTGTCCTCCACCTACAACGCTAACTAGAAGAAAAGAATGTATACTTTTGATCTAATCCTACAAAAAAATTATCCATACTATTACCTAAAACGATAAGACAAGCATCAATACTTGTGAATTACAAGGAAAAAATGTATACTTTTTATTTCCAACTATAATTTTAACAACAAGAAAGGAATGTAGATTTTTGGCCTAAAACCAATAGGAAATAATGATACTTGCCTCATAAAAATGCACGAAAATAATCTGCAAATACTAGAAAAGTATCAAATATTTTGACGAAGAGTTACACTTTTAAATTTTACTTTTAACATACCTTCTAGAATTTAATCTATAATTTTGATTTAAAACTACAAGAAAATAGTGTATACTTTTGTCCTAAAACAACAAGAAACATACTCTTGACCTTCAACTACAAGTCTAGATACAAGAAAATAATGTATTATTGCGGCCGAAGGGCAAGAAAGTAATCTGTACTTTTGACCTAAAAATACAAGAAAATTATCTATACTTTTGACTTACAAATATAAAAAAATATATAGTTTTGACTAATAACTACAACATTATCCACATAAATATAGTATATAATTTTAACCTAAAACTACGGGAAAATTATCCACACTTCTGACTTTAACTGGTACCCTGTTACCCTTTTAAGGAAATAATCAATAATTTTGACCAATAACTACAATGTTAATTTCAAAAATATAATATATACATTTGACTTCAAAATACAAAAAAATTCATTCAACTGTAAGATAATAACCCATATTTTTGTCCTCTGTCGACAATTCTAACTTCGAATAAAAGCATTTATCCCTTTGATCTTTAAGTAAAATATAATTGGAAATATTCTACAGTTACGACCCTTAAATACCTCAACTAAATAAAAAGAATCCTGACTTCCGCCTGATAATATACCTGTACTTTTGATTTTTAACTAAAACCGTACCCACCAGGAGATAATTTATACTTCAACAGTAACAAAAAAAAAGAATCTATACTTTTGAAGTCTAACATGAACCCTCGACATTCATTTCATTTTTGAAATGAAACAATTTTCAATTTGTTATTTACCTCAAAACTTATTTGTGCTTGTTTTATAGTACGTAATAACTACATAAAAGCAAGCGCATGTAACAAAGCGGATCAAAACTTAACCTCGCTAATCTCAAATATGGTGAAAACTATATTGATAATTACTAATACGTTTTAACACACTCTACGTACACATTTTACTACAACAATTTTACCAAAGTTTATATTTACTTATTATAAAAGCCATAATGTATTGACTTTTACAGTCAGTGTGTAAATAATAAGAAAATATCATCAACTTTATGAAGAAAACAGGCTTAGGGTGTATATATACACAATTGTATTAGTCAGATTGCGCAAGCGATTAAGGTAGTTCTTAGAGTAGGTTAAAACTATTGAATGTTTTAGTTATGTAATTATGTAAATCTGTGTTGTTTAAACGATTTTTTAACACTAGTGTGTAAACGATATACCGAATAAACAACACAGTTTTCGGCCTGTTCATACATTCAGAAGCACTCGTTTTACTGCAACCAACGTCGACAGTACGTTTGATACCATCGGAATGACAGGTTGTTCTAACGATAGCGCAGAAACCCTTGGATAGCACCTGTTCCTGTCTCTCAAAGAAATGAGTTTTAAGATAAGATCCGTCTCGCCGGTTTTCGATTTATAAATTAAAAGAGGGTTTGGACTCATTGGAGGTCCAGAGTGTATTCTTCGTTTAACTTTCATTAGTAAAATGTAATCATCCGCAGTCCATTGGGAAAGTACCCTTCATTAAAAATCGGCTTTGGCCTGGAAATATTCTTTTGGCATTAATCCGGTTTCTAATTAAGAGATCAGTTTTTATGTTTTAAGATGTTCTAGACTTTTAAGTGGTCAAGGAGGATCCAAATTTTGAAAACAGCATCCCTAAATACCGTGGTTTGAATTGAAAGATAAACAAGCTGAAGTGGTAAGATAATGATTTTGAACAATTGTTTACTCTACCAATTATATTTATTTATACGTTTAACTATAATTATGCTTATGTTTGTATACAATGCCGTAACTTGTAACGGCTTATTGTCTTATAATGTAATCACCAGTGAAACTGAGAAATTTCTTAAATTATTCCCTGGCAAAATAGTCGAGTGTTTCGAATCCGTTAACAGGCGTCTCGAAATTAACGGTTTCAATTACACGCTCATTTGAGTAAAGTAACAAATGCCAAGATGGTTCAAAACGTTCATCGCCGTGTTAATTTTTAATAACACAAAAACAAGGCATCAACAAAGGTTTAACAACCTCTAAACGTTATAATTACTACGAACGTTGCCTATATGAGGGCGAAACCATAATTTTTGATCTTCTTCTCAATTGAGGGCTTGAGGGAACAATCATCAACAAATCTCTTTGAAACGTACCGAATAGGTAAACCTAAAAAGTCCTAACCTAATTTCAACATATCAGTTGTAAAGAATGATAGATTTTAAGAAATGCTAAGGGTAACAATAATAAATTTAGTCGCACCAGCAAATTCATTTAACATTGCCCACCAAGAAGACAGAAACTTGGCGTATACAAATCAAACAGGATTTCCTCGACGGATAAATTATTTATTCCTTGACGCCGAAATTAGTTGCGAAAAATTGACCTGACTGTGAATCGCTTTGAAATTCAGTGTGACATCGCAGGCTTAGAGCTATCAGAGTTAAATGTCGGCTTGATTTTCGCTAAGTTGACGTCTGGCGTAGTCGCCGGTACGGATGTCAGCCGCCGCCGGTCCCTGGAACTTTTGACATGAAAGCTGACATTCCCGTTGTCCCAATCACACCCTGTGATAATTCTTGACATTTTTCGGACCGTTCACAGGACATCCAAGGTCGTAAGGCGTTTCTGGCACTCGCCGTATGACCCCATTATGAAAGGAATTGCGAGAAACCCTCGCTGGAGAACTGCTAAAAATAATGAAGTAGGTGGAAGGGCAATTTGGCACGACTTCCCTAGGGATGCGACGGAAAATATTATATTTACAAGCGTTGATGTAGAAAGGAAAAAAATAACAAAGAAACATTGCTTTTTCTTCAGCAGGCGAGTGGAAAACGCGGTTTTATTTTCCTCTCCCTCTTATACTGTACAGTTTATATAGAACAGTGAGACTTAGTAGAGACTTAGATTTACTCAAAACCTGTACTAATTAAAACTGAATATCCATGTTAGCTTCAAATTCGTTCAAATTTTGACTTCAAATGTTGACAGTATTTTTCAACCCAGAAAATTAAATTCTTATAAAAATACGAACTTTTGTTTTAAAATATAGACAATACTCCTTCTTCCTCCTAAAGGTTCAAAAATGTTGTTTAGCTTCATAAGCCAAATAAACCTTCTGATCTTGCTAGTTCCTATCGGTCCATTAGTCTCCTATCAATCCTTGTCAACATTCAAGAAAAACTTCTGCGAAAATTATTACCCATAATTGAAAATGAATTAAATGAATTCTAATTTTATTCTAGATCAGTTTGTATTGCGCTCGTTGCTGCTTCGTGTTGCTGACATTATAGCCTCTTCCCTTGAACATAAACAGCATTGGTTGGGTATCTCTCTTGAATTAGAACAGGCCTTCAATCGAGTCTGGCAATCGGACATTCTTTGGAAACTTAAGAGCCCTCAAGCGTACTCTCTCATACTGAGTAGATATCTTAAGGTCCGATTTTGCTACGTCCGTCGGGGAACTGAATTTTAACCTGAATTAATTTACGGCGGGTGTTCCTCGGAGAAGCATACTTGGTTCATTTCTTTTTTCGATATACTTCAGATGTGCTTACACATGTTAACATTTCAATACATATATTGTTCGATTGATATGATTGACTTGTCCTGTGGTTACCACTATTCCAAATGTAAATTTAGAAAAAACATGGGCACGGTGTCTGTAATTGTCAACGATGCCGTAATAATTCAATACGCCTTCTAGCATTGCAGGAATGAAAATTGTCCAAAACGAAAAACCAGAAACTCTTTTTTATTAGCATATTTTACAAGGCAAGATGGGGATTTTGAAAGAAAGCAGCAGGCAACTGCGAGACGTTTTATAAATATTTCAGACAAAAAGGACCACTGAATATGGCGAAATGCCGAAATGCGTCTGACCGATTAAACGAGAGAGATTATGAAGACGAGGACCAAACTACAATAACACGGAATGTTAATACAAACGGGCCAGGGCGAAAGTCATAACCAATTATTAATAATTAAACCCGCCCGGCATTTCATCATCGTGGTGAATTTCTTTATTAGGTGTAACTTTAGCATGCCGTACTGCGTAAAAGGTTATTTCGCCAAAGGAATTTCCTACGTACATCCATCAACTTCAAACTAAAATAGATTTTGACGCGATTGTTATAATGTTAGCCCTCTTTTTCCTTCTTCTTCTATCCCTTTGTGACTGTCTGCCCTACTTGCGGCCTTCCGTTTTATTTATTACCCCGTGGGCTTTTCCTTTTTTCTGATATGAATAGTCTAATACCCGGCCGGATAAAATGTACAATTCTAATCAGACTCCAGCCGTGACGAATTGAGTCGGCCTTTTTGTAGAATACCTTATCATTTCTCGAGAGCACAATTTTTGCATGGAAGCGTTATTTTATAAGCTCATCCTACCATTTTAGTAGATAGGTACACAATTATACTTTGGCTTTCAGATTATACATATGAAAACTTATAGCCACAAATAAACAATAATTTTTTGTGAGATATCCTCCTCGCGTTTGCTGGGCGACGGACTTGTTTCTATTTCCGATCATTTTTCCCAAAACAATTTTTCTGAAGTTTAAGTTTTTCTAATTTCAAGTTTTACATATACATTTAATATCAAGAGTTTCTATACAATGACACAAATTTACCGTTCATTTACAACCCAACAAACTTACAAATGTGCGTTTTTTCAAAATCTAAGCTAAAAGCTCCTATAACCTCGTAGTTGAAATACCCTCGTTAAAAACAAAATCTCCTCTTGGGTCGGAAGGGAAGTCGTTTCCGATTAGCATGGCCAGCCTATCCTCTCTTTCTGACCTGGCAAGCTCTTGGCTTTTTCCTTATGTTCGTATTTCGGTCTATATGTCCAAACGAGCCAACAAGTAAAAATGGCGAGAAACGAAGAATCTGACAAACCAATATGACAAAGTCTGATCGCGGTATACCAACACCTGATGTAGCTGATTCACGAGGCCCGCGTCTTACATCATTGGAAATCGTTTGCGCTTCTAGTTTCAACCCCATAAACATGCAGTTCCCGACCAGCATATGAGATAGTGTGTAGAGAGTAGGATACCCTTGAGTTTCCTGCGTAAACCTAGATAGATGCCAAGTTCGAGCGAAAGCTTGTAAGACATTGAAAAATCCCCCGAGCAGCATTATTTCCTCTGAAGGAAAGATGCGATGTTGTCCACTACGCGATGGCACTGTTGAACAGTGGGATCGTGACGCCTAAATCCAAATTGATTGTCGGGATTATATTACATGTTTCAAGGATGAAGTGTGTGTGTTTATAAAGGAGTTTTTCAAGTAGTTAACCAAGAATTCGTAGCAAACTGATTGGACGAGGAGATTCGAAAAATAGTGTGGTTTGTTGGGTTTAGATATCATGCAACTTCTTATCGTGATTCATCAAATAAAAAACAAGATAATTAATTAAAAACTTAACTAAAAGTGAAAAATGTTAAGACCTATTTGAAAATGTTTTCGTAGAGGATGACATATTATCGGACGGTAGTGCGGTAGAGTGCTTGTAAGTGTATTGTATTTACAACATAATGACGGACTGTGTTGAGTGAAGGTCTTCTCGTTAATCGGTATTTAAACAAATTTCCTTTTGATCTACGAGGTTGGCAAACTTTCAAAATACTTGATCAAGTTTCA
Organism: Cimex lectularius; assembly: GCF_000648675.2. Lineage (NCBI taxonomy): Eukaryota > Metazoa > Arthropoda > Insecta > Hemiptera > Cimicidae > Cimex > Cimex lectularius. The sequence goes on from NW_019392691.1 coordinate 1,262,041, forward strand.
ATCTTCTCACAGAATCACATTTTACCGTGATGAAATCCCTTGCACGTTCAAAATTGATCGAAGGGTCATGGCCGACAGGAATGCAGGAAATTTCGATTCAGCCTACCTCAAGGGGTAGTAATTAATTCGTGAAAGCTTATTTGATTTTATTTGCCGAATGATGCTGCTTGAAATTAAAGACTGTGATAACGAGTTGGGCGCAATGAAAAACTGCATTGAATATTTGGTAAATAATTAATTAACCAGAAATTATATTTTTATATATCATCTTTACACTGTCTTACTGATGATGATTTAACGAAATCACGAAACACATACTGGTTGTTTTGTTAGTGAGAGGGTTTATCATCGTTCATAGAAAAATGGAGGAAACAGATAAAAAGATCAATTTTATATCATTATTTTAATCCACCGATGGTTACAATTATTATGCTATCAGAACATATAACAAAATTATGAAACTGGTCAAGAAAAAATTAAACTGGAATACAAATGTTGGGTACGGCGCTCGGGTTCACCGTGGAAATTTAAGAATATTCTTCTCAAGATTATATGTTCGTTTTGCCTAATGTACTGGACTTTAGAAAACAACTGAAATGTATACCAATAGATGCGACACATGAATACTTCGGACCTTCTAACTATTACTTCTACTTCTAATAGCACTAACACTACTACTACTAGACAACAGATCCATTTTTCCCTCGACAACAAAATATTCATATATAACTCAATAACTGAAACCTCTAGACTTACGGCACACAGAACTATGGGGTTCAACAAAAAACCTTCGAATATCTGCAGAATCCAGACTCTACAATCACGAATCCTTAGATCCTTTGAATTGAGATTTTGCAAGATCTAGCCACAAAAAATTCCACTCATACTCCCAACGTTCCTTCATATCTCTTTCCACCAGCCCCATGACTGGCTATCAGAAAGTAATAGCAATGACTGTAATTTGCTGATGTTAATTACAAAATAAGTAAACTGGGGAAAACTGGCATCAGATTACCATTACCGTGTAGTGTAGATGATCAATCAAATACATACCAGCATCTCATGCCAATTTTCCTCATTGTTTATGTTGAAAAGTATTTTTTTTTGCATCAGCCTACCAGTAAATTACAGTTGGCGAAAAAATTGATCGTTGATTGAATATCTGGAGTTTACAATTTTCACATTGGCCAGATTGTATTTCAATGGCCCTTATAACTGGATCTATTAAAATACGTAAGTGCGATTTTAATCGATGTCTGTAATATATTGCTCCAAAGTATGAACGGCAAATTATGAGGAGGGAGGAATTCCACTTAGCGAATAGCGGGGATATCATTTATGGACCTGTGGTTAAGAACATTAACTTTTTTTTTACATCTACAAAGAGTGCATTCTTAACCTTCGAATCAGCTGCTTGTATATCTATATATGATCTTGTGTATAATTATTTCCTGGCGTTTTATATAAGCCATCGATAAATTTAGCAAGTAACTGGTTTCTTCGCATTAGTTTAAACATATCTAGTCTAATATCTAAAACCACTGCCAAAACACACCGGTGTCTATTTTTAAACATTTTAAACAGGGTCGCTCTGAGTGGGAAAAAGTAACTTTTAACATGATTAATTGCCCGTTATTTATAGTCCGTCAGTCAAAGGGGGCTTGGGGAACGAAGCAAATGTTTGTTGAGTCGCTCGACGACTCTCCTTCGCAATCCGGCACGGTTTATGGAATTTAAACAACATTTCGGCAAATTGTACCTTTGTGAGTGAAAAACGGTTGGGAGCGGCAAGCATAGTCTTGAAGGGCCATGAAATTACATTCGATTTCATGTCCGCGAGCAGTCCATGCATATTCATGAAGCCTGTTTTCAGTATCAGGTCGAACGGTACGCAGTTTATTTACAGTACAATGGTCAATTCAGAGTTTCATAACTCGATGTTTGAATTGTAAAAAGCAAATACAACTGTTTCCTTATGTCTCTAAACGGTTATTTGTAAGCATAGAGAACTATGCCATCGTATCAAGTTTGTCGTAATAAAACCAACATAACCTTTGTTAATTAATACAAATTCATTCATTTGTCAATTAACGAAGGGTAAGTAGGCCAAAATGATGGGAAATGTCCAAACTAAAAATTTCTAAGTGGTTATTTCTCTATACCAGACTATTTTCGTCCAGATCTATTAATGTTAACACCCTGACATTTAATTCTAAAGGCGCGTTCTCAAATTAAATTTGTTGTTTAACAAACATAAACATGTGATAGAAAAATTAGTAAAATTTTATCTTTATCATTAAAGACTTTGGAATTACTGGATTTATTAATGCAAAATTAAGACGTTTGCCTTCGTCAAAATAATAAAATTAAAATAACAGATATGATTAAAATCATCTCCGACTTATCAAAGAAAATACTAAATTCGCAAAACTATTCAAAATAATTATTGAAAAGATATCTGATAAAGCAAAAGAAGATAAACCTGAAGTTCTTGTATGGTATATAGACCGCTTAAAAATGGAAATGGTCGTAAAGCCTAACTTCAAGGACCATATGATCTGCCCTAGGGGCCCACCACTGACAGCTGCATTATTAGACCTAGAAAGGTGTACATAAGATAAATAATCCACATTGCAGAGGTGCAACAATAATAATTCATTCAGGAAATCAGGAGCTCTAAAGGTTCTCCAAGCCTACAGGATTTCCTCAAAACTTCTAAAAACACCCTCGTATTGCATAAAGCACAGCCACGTTAAAAGAGAATTGGAAATTTGGGCGTGTAACCCAATTGGAGAAAGAGGAAATCGTTCTCAACAGAAAGGAATTAAAAGTTCTAACTTGTATATTCACAGTTCATGCTCTAGTTAAGTATTACCTTTAAAAAATGGAACTATCATCAAATAACCAATGACAATTATGTATATCTGGTCAAGACAACCAAGTACTAGAAGAGACAAAGGCAACTGAACATGCCCTTCGCAACTGCCTAGCTAAGAAAAGGTTATGGTACTTAGAAAAATCCGCTCTTGTGAATTTGAAATGAAAATCTTTTAGGAAACCTGTTAGAAGAGATCAGGACAATAGACGACAGTTTATGTGTTAAATGGCAAAATCCCTACGACTCTCTATAAAGAAAAAAAAAGTTTTACTACTGCCTCGGATTACCAGGCAATGCCGCCGACGTTGGTGACAAAAGTTGCAAGCATTTATGATGACTAGAACGAATCTGTTTGCCACAACTTGTTGAATTTTCAATAATTTTATTTATTTTATAATATAACACAGATTAGACAGAAAATGCTATAGTTTTAATGTCAAAGAAATGGAAATTGATTTATTATTGCAAAACTAAAGTGCCTTAGGATTCAGATTACCAGGCAAAGAATGCTATTCGTCTTTGGCAAAAAGATTGCCGACATTTAGGATTTATGAATCCCGCGGCCTGGATATAAATACATGTGCTGGAGAAAATGCGTTGAGTTTTATTGTAAAATAACAGAAATCGCCAAACTTTCTCTTGTTGTTTAGAAAAACAAAATTAACACGGTTAGAACCACATATAATAAAAAACATTCAATAGTTTGGACATCAAAGTTTGATCAATTTTTATTGAAACGTGTTCATAAAAACTGTTTCAAGTCGCTTTCACCTATTTTTGATCAACTAAAGTAAAAAATAAACTAGAAGACCCAATCATATTTATTGGCATAATTATACTAAAAAAGGCGTACTTTGAAATTGTGTTATATTTTTTATCTACCTGCTTAATCCAAATTCAAAATTTTTTTTGTCATAATACAAGCATTTTATGAAATAATTTGGTTATTGTGAATTAGCTCTCCGACGGTATTGGCAAGGTGTAATCGACGACAAGCATTGGGTTGCCAAGGGCAAAATTGCTACTCTTTTCTTTGTTTCTTCTGGTTATTTTGTATAAGAAATATATAAAATAAATAAATAATACTAAATGTAACTATCGCCAAATTAAAATATAAAAGTGATCACCATTCCTCTTGTAACAATGAAGCAATAGTACTACATTATAATGTATCTTGTAGATACAATGTTATGTTAACAAGACCACTATGTTATCAAGAACTCATCGTAATTTATGAATCAGCCTAATTGTTCCCGAACGTAGAAAATCAGATAATTCTGTGGACAGTAGAGGTATAATAATTTTGAGATTTTTTCGTTTGTTTTGTTAGTTCTATCATCTATTGTAAAATTTGTACATGAGAATATTACTAATTACTGATTTATACACGTTCAGATCTGGACAAGCATGTACATACATAAACGCGCATAGGAAGTGAGTGAATCACTTTTCTTCGCTTTTATAATTTACAATAAATTACTGGCCGGTTTCAAAAATTACCCGTCTAGTCTCCAGGGGTTACAACAGCTAGGCCATTTCTCCTCTCAATGCAATCAGTTCCTTAATCCTTTCACTGTCACTCAATCCTAAAAACATTCTTTCTTATATGTACACCATTTACTCAGTTAGTGTAACGGAGTACTCGCTATTCCTCCATCACCCACACGTATTATAAAACGAACCTAATGAGGGTCGATGGGATACTCAATACTCCGCCATCGGCCGTTCACATTACACATTCTCGCAAATAAATATATTTACTATCAACACACGCGAGGCGCACAAAACTATCATTACTATTGTACAATAAAACAACCATGTTTCCTCAAAGATTAGGGGACCCAAATTGAAACGTGCTTAAGCACAATTCTCATATCGCTTGGCAATCGTATGTCTCTGAATTGAGCCATGAAATTACACCCTTCAATTAGGTGGGACCCATTGGCAACCTTTCTCTGCATGCCGGGCGCATATGCGGCTTTGTCCGAAAAGTAAGTGTCCGTGTGTCAATCTTGCATGACCTATATCGGGTGTCGATGACCATTGGTGGTCATCCACACCGTCCGCGTGATGCGTTGGACAGGAGGATGGGGTCGTGCGGTGACGTGCAACTTATAACCTATCCCGCCCCCGCAAGCTTTTGCCTTCCCGTGGCGCCACTGTTAAGGTCTCTTCGGAAACTGAACGAAAAGAGACCTGCAAATCTCACGTATCGATGGATGGAGTGTAGCAAATACACGGCCGTTGGGTCGCTCGTGCCTTGAAAGGTCTCGTAAGAGATGCCGAAGAGGTTCGGGTGGTCCCGGCGGTCGTTTGTGACACTGGCTTGTGTGATGTGCGTCTGCTCCTTGGAGGATCTTATTGGAGATGCCGCAGAAGAAGAGTTGCTCTTGCGACCGGCTGAGATAGAGTTGGCGGACGGCGGCGGGAAGGACTTCGAGGTTCGGACAGGGGCCCAAGACAGGTGTCCCCGGGTTCTGGGCCCGAACGTTTGACCGCTGTTGATCTAGCATGGGGGAGAACTGGGGAACCTCCCCCATTCCCGTCATTGACGGAAGAGTCTCAGAGGTGAACTGAGAAGGAATAGGCCGGCGGGGAGTTGCCCTTTGGAGGATCTTTTTAAAAGATGCCGCAGAAGAAGGGTTTCTCTTGCGACCGGCAAAAGTAGAGTTGGCGGACGGCAGCGGGAAGGACTTCGGGGTTCGGACAGGGGCCCAAGACAGGTGTCCCCGGGGTCTGGGCCCGGATGTTTGACCGCTGTCGATCTAGCACCAGGGGAGAAGTAGTGCACCTCCCCTTCCTGTCATGGACGGAAGAATCTCAGAGGTGAACTGAGAGGGAATAAGCCGGCGGAGAGTTGCTCTTTGGAGGATCTCGGTAGGATACCGCAGAAGAGGTGTAGATGCTCGGAAGCGGGCGACAGAGGACTGAGTGTGGGGTCGCTCCCTGGAGGATAGCGTTCGGAATTCCGCAAAGGGAAGATGCTCCCTTGTAGTCGACAATATAAAAGACTGTTAGTCTTTGAGATAAGGGTTCTCTCTTTTGTGATATGTGCGATTTGAAGAGCTCAAATCGCTAAGTAATAGCTAAGTAATAGCTCAGTAATGGCTCTCGGTCTGGGTTCCGAGAGTAAGTCGACTTAAGTGCTTATGGATTTCGGCGCGGTGCCAGAAGGGGAGATGATTTTCTACACCTGGCCTTTGTTACCAGGAGAAGTCGAGCGAGTGTAAGGGACCTCGGTCCATCCATTCATCTCTGAAACCTTCGCTGCTGGCCTGGCCACGGAGAAAAATAAAAGTAAATGGGAACCGCAAAGTATATAAAACCAAAGGGGAACCGAAAGGTAAAACCAAATGGGAACCGCAAAGGAAAGAAAACTAAGTGGAGACCGCAAAGTGAATAAAACAAATGGTAATCCCAAAAACAAATTCCNAGGTGCGGACGTTAAAGATCCTCTTGTCTTGTTGACGATGAGTAAATCGGGAAGCATACTGTCGATGACCATTCTTTTGAGTCAGGCTTCCCAGGGCCATCTATCGACATCCCTGCTTTTGAAACGTGAGATGTCCTCTTCCGATCCGGCTCATCTAAATGAGAGGATACAGGATTATAAGCTATGATTTAGCTGTTGCTTAAAAGATGTACCATTACAGATACAACATTGAACAGAAGAAACAAATCTTTCATTATTATATTAAATAAATTAAATAATTACATGACTAACCAAACATAAAATCCTTCTAAACATAGAGTTCATAATTGAATTTTATATTTCTAGCTTGTAAAAGTAGTATTTTTGAAGTATAGATTTTTAAATGATAACAAATTAGGACTCATTGCTAATTTCTCAATCGTTCCAAATCACTATGAAGTCTACTAACAGCTATTGCAAAACTAATGCTTAGCACGAACCCATGGGTTACGTTCTTGCGATATGAAGATGAAGAAGATATGAATTACACCATGACAGTTGAAATCGGGCCAACACCGGCGGTAAACAGGAGGTGATCCCGCAGTGCGTTTGGCCTCAAACCAACAATCGATATTCTCTTTTTTGCGGAGCGTCCTGTATGAAAAGTTGTTTTCGAAGCAAAATGGGTATTTGGCAAGTGAGCCGTCGAAGTTTTACTCCATGAATCTTAAATGTTGAAAGAAAATCTGGCCTTTAACTCTTAGTCAGTTATCCTTTTATCTTCTTATTCCAGCTTTTCCTGAGCTTTTAACCTTCTGGAAAGAAGGTTATTTTCCTTTGAATCGTACCCTGCATAAGGGCTTTAATTTCAATTTGTTTATGCTAACTAGAATTAAGAGTGAAGGAAAAACTTAAGTAGAAACAACACAACTTGGTTAATTTTGCTTAACTTGAAAACACCTGTATTGTTTTTGTTTATTCCTTTTGCCCAACTTAATTTTCAATCATTTTCAAAATATCCTGACGGCTTTCATTACAGTAGGTCAGTCATTCTTCGTTTATCTTAGGCCGTCAGTCATTTTTCCACTTGACGTGAAGATTCTTAATCATATTAAAATAATCTCTATAAATGCATCAAACCTGATCCTATTTTATTATAAAAAGTAAATACACTCTATCATAGACCGAAATGTCGTAGAGGAAACTCTAGAAACTGAAGTTTGAATAGTTTTTGCCACTACGGCCAATGCAGTTGGACAGGCGTGTGAAGGTGGGACACACTCGGAGAGGGCGGATAGCGACTGAAGTTTTAAAACCACGTTGACGACATTCCCCTGAACAAATAAATGGGGTGGAAAAATAATATGTATGTATCATTGGCATAGTCCAGTTACTGATGATGGGCCAGGAGCCCGAAACGTCCATATAATTTACTAAATTGAATAAAGGTTTTCAAACACGGAGAACTTGGAATTTTTCAACCTATCAACAGAGAAGATACCGTGGAGTTGGTAATATATAAAATACAATAAATTAGTTTATGTTAAAATAGTTTACATTTGACAATTCGTTTTGTGAATCCCGATTCTCAATAAAAATGTTTAGCTGTTTTATACTAGCAAGAATGAGATAGGTAGAAATACAGCAACCTAATACAACTTTCCTTCAGCAAAGCCACAACAATTGTATAAAACAAACCTTTGGCTCAACCGCTTAAATACAATTTGAAAGCTAAAATTCTAAGAGAGTTTACGCAACTTAATTAGTTATAATGAGTGATGATTAACTAACTGCCTTGTAATATTTTTGTTTTTCCTAAAACTGCTAAGATATGTTAAAAGCTTTTTCCTAAGAGTCTTTGACATTTTTCGTCCTCAATTTCATTTAAACTGTGCTAGAGCTTCTACACGATCAGTTCCTCAGCATTTGCCAAACTATCGTCAGCGATCAAGAAAATCCATAACATCCGTGAACAGTGCCTTTGTTTACAAGTTTGCAAGGCAAAATGCGCAAATAGTCTTCAAATTCAACGTTATTTGAAGGACGTTAAATATAACGTTATATATAGAGAAAACCTTATGTAAAATCTATCGAACGTGAGGAAAAAACCTTTGGGTATGCCTGTGAAAGTAATATGAGTATTTGCTTCTGTTATCCTTGATGGATAGCCCGGCGGCTAGTATCCCCTCCCCCCGAAAAAAAATAAAAATAAATAAAAAGTAGACAGTAACTACATGGGTACAACGTAACCAGTTGTTATAATAAAAATTTATCTCGCTCTTGTTGCGAGAAGCTTAAGTTGAACAAGTCCAGGCACTAATTACGCGATAATTGCGGTATCGTGAAATTGAGAATTTAATTAACGGCCTGACAAGTCCTCGATGGTGGCGTCCTCCCATTAACTGAGACCATAAATCAGTTTTTATAAGGGTCCGAGGGTGTAGTTTCGGCCTGGCATAGGAGTTCGGGAAAGGTTAATAGCAGTTGGAAGTTGAGACAGTCTAACACCTCGGCCTCCTTTATATTCAGCGAGCTAGGCCGTTATTGAACCGGAACCAGCCCGGGCAAGAAGTCTTCTCACATGTCTCCTCTTGATTACTTTAATTCGTCAAAGCGAATAAAAAACACTTTTCCCAGTGTTGGTTTGAAATATAAAAATTGCATGTACATTTTTATATATATAATTTTAAAAAACAATCATTAAACCTTGTGATATTCATTGGCATTCGCCACCAGAAAGTAACACTTATAAAGTTTGTATCAGTGTTTATAAATAACAAATGCAAATGTTCAATTTGTGATAAAATTTTAACTTTCACGGCTTTTGGTGGAGGTTTTCAATTTAACATTAAGGCATTTTGAATATTTATGTTTTAATTTTACTATGTTAAATTTTGTATTACTGTTTATTCTTTAATCCGTTAAAATGAAAGTACTTACCCGTGAATATCTACTGTTGCTAAAAGAACAGATTTGCATAAGACCATGCGCATGCATAAACTAAAACTACTTATTTGTCTATTTTTCCATCGAAAAAGTATGTACTTTTTTCGACAATGTGAGATGTAATGTTCGTGATGTGTAATGTACCGCACCCTTTGAAACCTATTTTCTGAACTTAGCATATCAGTACTAGTTAGTAGTTTTAGTTCATCAAGATATTTGGTTATTAGCCCGGTTTCAGTGGTTGAATTTCTTCTAAGGTTAAATTGTACATACACCACTTCCTCCTCCTGTGTGGAATCCTGCAATATGGTGCCACAGTTTGTTAGTAGGTGTGTTGGCGTCTCCTAGCTTCTTTGCAGAATCGGCACGTGCCGTTTGTGTTATACCAATCTTCTCCTACCCATTCAGTCTGAAATGTCCTGTAATGAATGCTGTCAGTATTCAAAGTCTCTTCCTATTTCCTTCGATATGACTTTATGAAATTTGGTAGAAGGTTCTTGAATTTTTTTCGCCGATAAAATAAGTTTTGTTATTCATAAGGTTATGAACGAGCAAGAGTTTGTGACCATTTCAGCATGTTGCACCAGTTTAATAGAAGTTTCATAAATTTAGTTCTTCTCCTACCCATTCAGTCTGAAATGTCCTGTAATGAATGCTGTCAGTATTCAAAGTCTCTTCTTATTTCCTTTGGTGTATTATGTTGTTCCTTTCCTTATGAAATTTGGTAGAAGCTTGTTGGATTTTTTTCAGTTAATCTCATTTCTGTAGGATCACCAATTAAAGTCGGTCTATCGTTAACGAATCAATCCGGAAAGCAAATAATTTCATGTTTCGTATATGTAATCATTTTAATCGCTTGTATTTTATCGACCTGCTTTAACAAGTGCTCATATGGTGGTGAATAATGCTGGTAATTGGTTTCTTACACGCCTGGGTAGATTTTTTATGAAATAAATAAAGTGGTATGCGTGGTTTTAAAAAGTAAGAAAAATTCTAAGGTTTTAGTTCGCTTGTTTGCGTGGCGAATTCTTTTTTTAGAATAAACAGTTTGAATCTCGATGAGGACAAGTTATCATGTGCATCTTCGAACAAAGGGCTTATAATTTATTTTCAAAACGTGTGAAGTATAAGTAACAAAATCAGTGGCCCCGGAATTTTTCTTATTAATTATAAGGATGATATTGCTTTGCTTTTTATTAATGAGCTTGGATTTCTGGTAGCGCTACGGATGATTTGAAGTTAAATAACTTTGTTAATCGTCCCGGGATGCAATTCCCATGAATTATGGCTGAATATTAAACACACAATGGATAAAGTAGCATGAGTTTTGGAGAATTATCTTGCTCTTAATATAGAACATATCTCATTTCTTTAATGATTCTCTTGATTGGACTTCTTGTTAGATGGCAGAGTCTCCATTAGAGCCAGTCTCTGTAGGTTGATAGTGAAAATAATAAAATATTCAGACTCAGTCACCCATCCCCATAAATGGATCATTAGGTTTTCGTTGCTAGCTTCTCACTGGAAATGGGCGCTGGAACCATAAGTCACTCCTACAATTCACGTTGAGAGGTAGGTTCGTAATTCTTGAATCTGATTACTATTTAATACTGGAAATCTGGATAGATGTTAATAAAAATTTTGTAAGCAGGACCATCCTTTACAAAAAGTGTAATCAGAATCGTTTATACGAGCTATTTCCAGCCAACCGTGAATTTCGGACGGATTTTTTGGGGTTGTAGCTCAAACAAGGTTTTTCTAATTCATAAAATAATTAATCATATTAAATCCTGGGTTGGCTATCGAAACTCAGTAGATTTAAAATTAAAAATTAAGAATCCTGACACTGCACGCTTACAGTCCACCCATTTAATTCGGAAACGATTAACTTTAGCAAAATATGGCCTTATAGAAACTTCAAGTTAATTTTCGCTAGGAATCGCATGGTTGTAACAGATTTAACGTAACTTTCTCATCTAGCTGGGAAATGAGACTAACTTTGTTATCAATAATAAGAATCCCGTATTTTTATGGTACAATTTTATTTTAGAGCTTATGGTGTGCCACTTTTACTAAATGGAAAATTTTGATAGGATCGACCATTTCTGAGTTATGCCCGGAAGACGCGTGAGGGGGTTCGCTTTTAGTAACAAAAAGATGGCACGCTTAAACGCTGGGAGTGAGCTTTTATTATAAACATAAATTTTAATAAATGGCCAAAACTGCAACAATACATAATAAGAGCTGAGAGTCGTTTTAAAAATAAAATTGACTGGACGGTGATAATTTTTTTTAAAGAGGTATTTTTTCATAAATTAGTATAAGCTAAGCGTAAAAGCAACCCCATGATACCTACCTTATTCTGAAACGATTCCTATTCTAATTAAGTTGCTAATGCTAATCGTTTTTGCACCTTCTGTGCATAAAAAGTGGTATAAAATGAGCTCTAGAATCGAATTGTACTATAAAAATATTGGATTCTTGTTTAAAATTACAAAATTAGTGTCATTTCTCAGCTAAATGAGAAAGTTATGTTAAATTTGTTACGGCCACGCGATTTCTAGCCGAGATTAACTTGGGGTTTGTATAAGACCATTTTTTGCTAAAGTTAATCTGTTCCGAATTAAATGAGTAGACCGTAGAAGTTGAAACTCGTTTATCCATTACATCCTTAGCAATTTTTGTTGTTAATCATAAACATATTATGCTGGTCCGGAACGCAAACAATTCCCAATGATGTAAAAGTCAGGTCTCGAGAATCATCCACGTCAGGTGTTGGCAGACCATGGTCAGACCTCCGTATTATCAGTGGTGCAGTCGGATTTTAAGTTTGTCAAAAAATGACAAAGTTATGGCAAAAAGTAAAAGGACAAACGTTGTCAACTACAAAGGAAAGATATGCTAAATTAGGCCTTAACAAATGAGGGACAATTATAATCAAAATAGCCGGATTAAAAATATTCTTTCAATTCCTCCGAAATCAGACTAGACGAAGTGAAACGGTATATAAAAATCCATAAAGGCTTTATCAAAACCCTTTCCCACCAGGTTCATAACGAGAAGAAAGCCTTCCATTTCCGTCTCAGGGATAAAATATGCATTAAATTCCGTCGTTATCCGCCAAATCGGAGGTTCAACTCTTTCGCCGAGAGGCATTTACGCCGGAAGATTGTTTATACCTTTTTCATTGCAGACAATTACCCCTTTTGGTAAAATATGAACGAGGGAACGGCCAGAACCTTTTTTTCTCCTTCTTAAATAAATCCATAGAACATTATTTCTTCCTTTTCGTTATTTTTGTTAGAATATATGTAATATAATAGAACAATTTGTTCTATCAAATTAAAATTCATTTGCGGTAACGAAAACTCAACAAAACAACTATGCTTCACATGGGAAATGATAGCAACCTCATCAGATGAAACACTATGAAACTTGCCTCCATTGGAACGAAACACAGGAGAAAAATTCGGAAAATCTGTGTTTAGGTTTTTCTGAACATTTTGGTCTGCTCGCTCTCGTTGTTTTAGTGCGGTTTTCGTCATCTTAAAGCCGGGAACACACTTAGCCGATGCAACGCCAAGCGACGCTACCCGATGCTACCCGACGCCTTGCCATCTTTTGGTAGGGTGTGCACATCTGCCCGACGAAAGCACACGCCGGGTACAGTCACACAGCGTGTATCACAATAACGTGTATCACCCTCGCAACGCCTCTTTTGTTCTTAATGCACTACTTTCAGCAAAACCTTGTAATAAATTGTTAGTTAAATTTTATGAGTACAACCATCTAATATTGTTTGTTAAGCTTAATTGTTTCAATAAAGTTATTCGTAACCATCATAATTAAATAATGTTTATAAAAACATATGCATTTTTGATCTCGTTTAATTTGGTTTACATTAAAATTACATGTTGTAATTAATATAATGACAAAATTACATGTACTTAGTTTGAAATAAACTACAAAAAATATGAGTGTCCCGTTCTGACGCTACCCGGCGAAAATGGTGTAATTTTATGAGAAAAACCATGTAATAAATTGTTAGTTAAATTCATTATATCAAAAAATGATATTCTGGTGTTTTAATTGATTTTATACCAAACCATTATTTTTTTTTAAATTAAAAAGTACTGAATTTTTGATCTTGGTTAATTTGGTTTTTATTAAAATAAGCATGTTGTTATTAATATAACGACAATAATACAAGTTGTTTGAATAAAAATATGAGTGTCAGGTTCTTTTGTCTTCGACTGTACTCGATGCTATCCGTCGAAAATCTGGACAGTGGTGCTCGCAAAGCGTAGAGTAGGTAGCGTGACAGATGTGCGCGGGGGTAATGCGACCTTATGTAAAATCGGAGTTTGGATTTGCGTCAGGTAGCATCGGGTAGCGTCGCATGGCGTAGCATCGAGTAAGTGTGTTCCCGGCTTAAGGGGTGGGTCTGATAGCCAGGAGGCCAGCCAATTGTCATAACTCTAAAAACACTTTTACACTTAATTATTTCCAACTCATATACGTGAAAATATGGCAGAAATTTTTCTTGTGAGATTTCTTTGTACGGTCTGTAGGGTGAGGAACCAGAAATTTCGACATTACCGATCATTTTGGTTTGCCTATCGTCCTTGGTTTGGTCTGCCAAACGTGTTTCCGCATCTCAACATTTTCAGTATTAGGTTTTTGTAGCATATTATATATTGTATTATATTATATTATTTGTATTACAAATGCATTCGAGATAGCGAAATGCCGAAACGCATCTGACAAACCAAACCAGCGAAGATAGGTAGACTAAAATGATTGGTTACGACCGAATTACCAGACACATAACAATGAGCATCTGCTGAATGTTATATCGTTTTGAAATCTTTTTACTCTTTTTATAGGTTTTGGACATATATATGTTAAACTACTTAATCTGAACACATCGAGACTCAATGACCTTTCTCCTCAACCCTGTAGTAATTTAGTTAAACAGTTTAATAAGAAATTAGATTAAACTATAAGGTTTTATTGAAAAATAAGCGTTAAACGATTTTATATTATTTATAGTAACATATAAGTGTAAATAATTATTTCAGTTATAATGTCAAAGCCGTGTTATTTTCAATTATTGCTCGGTATGGAACGAAATATTCTTCTTGGGGGGGGGGGGGAGTGTACTCCAATTTCCTCCAACTACCATTCAATTATGCTCGGATCAGACCAACATACAATACTTCAATTTAACATGTAAACCCCCTGGGTATACATGAAAACGACAAACTGAAGCAATAATCATCTTGGACATCGCCGGCCCACCGGGGGGAGGGTTGTCGGAGTTATATTGGAGTTGGTAGCGGGGTGTGGCCACTGCCAAGGCCGTATCCATTACCAATCGACAAATTTCAATACATTAAATTTATGTTAGTTTAGCGTATTTAATACTAAAATAATAAGTACCTAAAAAATTTAAATGAAAACTCATAACATTTTTGTTTGTTTCAGGCTTATTACCCTCTTGGTAAAATCTTCAGTAGTAAAGAAGGTAATTTCATTTTATATTTACGTTGAGTGAAAAAAATTATTACACTAGCGCAATTTTTTTAAATGTTAAAAAATTATAAAAGCGAAAGTACTGATCAACTGATAAATAAAGTTTAGAGGAAAAAAGTTCAGAACATTGATTTAGACATGTTGAACTTTATATATATACAACACCCTATCGAATTTGCTACTACCGATGGATACACATCAAAGGTTTTTTTTAAGGTAGTAAAGAACTTGGTCTTCGACCTGGTTGTTTTATGCCGCCATAATCAATAAAATTCGTTCCTTCACAATCAAAAGGGTTCCCTCAGAGTATTTGCACTGAATCTCTTTGCTAAACTTCATCTCAAGGGCGACTATTTGACAAAGCGTATGCATGTTGATTCACCGCTGTTTTGTTTTGTTGAAAGTTGTCGTTTTAACATTATCGGGAAACAAAAGGCGGCTGTTAGAAAATAGTACGCACAGCTCGGCAACAGCTTAAAATCGTTCGTTATTTGTATATATGTAAATGAACTGCCCATAAAAAAAACCGACCATCTGGTTTTTGCATGAAAAAATCACCATCTTTGGATATTATATAATATTTTGTCAGACTTTTAAGTCACAAACCTGCGCTTGGTCTCACTTTTTAGAAAATTTTACACGCATCTCTGCGACTTACAAGGCTGAGTCAAGATGGTCGTCTTTTTTTGATTGGCAGTTTATTTAAAACAGCCAGTTTATTGAATCTTCTGAAGAAGAACAGGCAAACCCAACGACAGTTTTCTATATCACTTGAGAAAAGAGAGAAGAAAGAGAGAGAAAGAGTGAGAGTGATAGGGGGGAAAGGAAAGGGAAAGAGAGATAGAAAGAAAGTAAAGAGAGTGAAAGGGTGAGATGGAGGGAGAGAGTGAAAGAGTGAGATAAGATAAATTAGAAAACATTAGAGATAGACACAGAGATAGATAGATAGAGAGAGAAAGAGAGAGAAAGAGAGAATGAGTGTGAGAGTGAGAGAGAAGGAGAAAGAGTGAGATGTAAATAGAGAGAGAGAGAGAACATTTTTGCACAAATATAAATATATTTTGCACAAAGTTTAGATTATAATAAGGATTATTATGTATGTGAGTGATACAGTGATATTAAATTACTAATATAAGTATTCATAAACTTTCACAGTATTATAATATAATTTATTTGGGTCATGATGTTATATTAATTATTTATGTACTATGCCCGCTATGCTGTAAACAATAACAAAACATCTATCATACGAAATCTCAGTTCTATAAAGGAAACAATATACTATAGAATTATATGAAAAATGAAACCGATCAACACAATGAATTTGTAATTCGATGATGAATGCGTGATCCAGTGATTAATTATTCTTCTCACAAGCAGATAAAAATGTCAAAAGTGTGCAATTTTTAAAGTATTTACTACTACAAATGAATTATCACCATATTGTAACTTCACATTAAACTACTTCTAAAAAAAGAGAAAAAAGAGATTCGCTCCCGTTTTCTGTTGAAATTGGCACAGCCTCGGGAACTGCGATGTAAACACATTTCAAAGAGATGCCGGACCTCTACTTTCAAGATAAGAGTCTGTAGACAAAACCCCAGGCTCTCGTCGTCGAGACAGATAAAGTGCAGGACGGCCGAGTTTATGGAAACGGAAAGATAAAACCAACTCGACGGCTCTTGTGTACTAACTGGCACTCTGATTTCCCTCCTTCAATTTACACCTTATGCCAATTACCTTTTAATGAATATTTATTAAGATAGTACTTGAATTAATATTAACAGGTTTATTAAAAAATAATAATTTATTTCGAGATATGAAAACTGTTGTATTAACTCTCACAGTATGATATTTAACACCCTGTGATTTGCTAGATTTCTCCCCTTTATCATTTTGTGTCCTAATTACACTTTCAAACAATGATAAGTAGTAAATACAATAACAACGACTACATCAGTAGTAATGAAAGCAATAATTAACTAAAATCCCAATGGAAATTTGTCCACATCCGAATAATTCCAAAGCCTAAAAAACCTTATAACATTCCATCATCCTACCGTCCAGTTGGTCTATTACCTATAATGGGGAAAATCCTAGAAACAATTCTGCTTAAACACATTCTCCCCATCCATCATTCTTGTAATCTTAATCCCTGACCACCAGTTACGGTGGCCACCACTGCTGCATGAACACGGTCCCAATAGATGGTTATTTTGTAAGCTGACCTGTTCAATGTGTTCTAGTATTGAGCGGATGATATTCAATTTCAGTCCTGTTAGGGTTGCCTTCCTCTGAGATACGGCTATGTCATCATAATTTAGATAGATAGACCTTTCACTGATTTCAACGTATCTTTGAATTACGTGGCTTGAAATATATTAGTGTACGTACCCATAATGGACTCACAATACTACAATATTTGATTTTGAGACCAAATATTTTTGCCCCTGTATTTTGCGTCCTGGATCCGTCAGGTGCCCATGAAATCGCTTCTTCTTCCTTTCCCACAACCCCTGCAGTTACTGGATCTCAATAGAGAGAGACTTAGTTTTGCAAGCTAACTTATTCAATTTAGTCTTGCAATTCTGACCCATAGTCGAGCTGATGATGTTCGATTTCAAGGCTCTTACGGCTGTCTGCCTTTATGAGATGCTAAGTCTGTCATTTTGTGTACAACACATCTTAGAATTCCATGGTTTGCGTCGTGAAAGATGGATAAAAAACCAATTGGTTCTGTGTAATTGATTATGGTACGAAATATTCTTTTCCCTGCTCCTCCTTGCATTTTGAAACATCAACAGACTATCGCAAGGTCATCGGCCTATTCGTACTCCGTCCCAAACAAAGGGTAATTTTGTTTCGCATGCCCTACGTATTAATTTCGTCTTGCTACTTAGAGCCATATTCGCTTTGATTGCTGTTATATCTTCATTTCATTGTTTCTGATTAGAGACGAAATATGATTTTGTGACCAAATATTCCTGACCTGGACCTGAGCCTTTTTGCTGAATCCTTCGATCACCAACTTACGTCCATCAGCGGTTTTCAGCCTGGATGAAGTAGCATACGTTCTCCAAGGAATTTCTTTAATATTCTTATTTTTCGGTGAACGACTTTTATTCCAACCGTTAAACTGCTGATACCAGGTTTTAGTTATGCTTAACGCCTTGTTTGTAAATAGTGTTTTTAATCCGCTTATGAAAAGGATGTTCATGAGCAAATATACGCATTTTATAAATAACTGTCAGGATGTTCTCTTATATTTCGACCTCAACAGTTTAACTTATGATTTTTCCTTCTTGAAGGTGGGATAATAGGTAATCTGAAAACAAACGTTGTTCGGAGTCTGAAAGACTGAAATATGTACCACACTGGCTCTTTTTTAAAATAAACTGTTATAAAATAGTAATGACTGACGATCACTGTTTTAACCATTGCGTTAACTCACCTGAGGAAGGATTAAAATAAATCCGAAACTGCTAATTTTAAACTTATGTTGAGGTGAGCGGCCCCACAAGTGACTTCTGGGGCCGCTCACCTCAACATAAGTTTAAAATTAGCAATTGATTATCCAACGGCGGACTAAAACAAGCACACAAATCCGAAACGTTGTGGATAAAAACTGGTTGCGATTTTTTTGAGATAACCTATTATCCCACCTTCAAGAAGGAAAAATCATAAGTTTAACTGTCAGAAACTAAATTGTTAAAGTTTGGTGATGCTGATGCTCCTTGTTCTTCCATAGAGACCCGGGTGAGTAGTGCTCCCGGTTTAATTTCCGAATAGTGTCACGATAGACACATTGCTATTACTGTATATTTACTGTTATCGGACTCCACAATATACGCATTACATGATTATATATTTGAAATTACATATTGTGTATTATTTTATTGTTAGTTATTATTGCAACTAAACCTCTCAAGTAAAATCACCAGAATTACGAACCCTACCAGCAAACCGACTAAAATTTTCCTACTAACCCTCATCAACGGAATAATTGCATAAACATTATGAATGTAATGAGATAAAGAGTAAAGTTTAAAACCGATTTAGTTTAAGTTTCCTTGTAGAAGAGCGGAATGGCTCTCGTGGCTCACCTAGAGCAAATATTTATGGCCTGGATGATGAAAGGGTGACCCCCTAGAGAGGGTGAGTTGGTGGTATTCAATTATCTAGCCTCCAGCACCACTCGCTTTTGAGCGAAACCACCCGGCATCGTAGTAGAATTTTGTGTTGCTGCGGAGTAAAATAAACCAGTTATCTTACACAGTTTTAGGCAAATAGTGAATGAAAATGACAATCGTTACGAAATTTCACGAGTTATGAATCACTTTGTAATATTGTTTATATAAATTTTCAAGTTTTAAAACGATCGATTCGGAGAAAACGGTACATCATTAAAAAGAAATCGCATTTAAATACATATTTTCCATATGGTTCTTTATCAATGTTAAATGATTATTTATACAATTTAGATGTAAATGATTAAAAATTAGTTAAAACCGCTCGTTTTCATTTTGGAATTTTCATTTCTTTCGAAATATACTTGTAATATACTCAGCTGGAAGGAGCATATTGATAAAAATATTAGCTTTTAAATGTCGATATTTGTGTTCTGCCATCAACATTTCGAATTTAAACTATGTCACTGATACACCTTTATTATCAAAATTTGATCATTACGAAATAAAATGTAAATAACAAATGAGGAATGCTGATTTTGTTTGCGAGTCCATCTGACGAAAATTGTTTTTCACACTATTGAAGGATCCATGCAAAAATTGTACATGAAAGCAGAAAAACAGAACTAAAACGACTTCGTTGGCAAGAAAATGTTCAAATTTTAATTGAAAAGGAAGCACCGTTTCATGATAAAAGCTCATAAGCAGTGATTTATTGCATCAGTTAAAAGAAGCATGGCAGAAACCATCACAAAACCAAATTCAATTATTGCTTGCGGCGGACCATTATCCCATGCCTGCCACCTGAATACACTGGGAACCGGATTTTCGGTAACTAGGGCTGAAACCGCAAGTCATCCACATCATGAATCATTAATTTTCCTTTTCTATCTCGGTCTCTGTGTTGTACAGTTGTATCAGGGTTTTTTTAAATCTTAGTACTCCTTGCTCAATTCCGTCAGAAAAAATTTCATTCTAAATTACCCGATCACTCAAACCCCTTAATCCGCGAATTGTCATCTTCAACATTTCTTACCAATCCTTGGCGGTGACTGGAGCGACTTGGTCCCGCGACATCTTAGTTGCCTAACATCAACAAGGATAGTTGCCAAGTGATCCCCAACCGATTGGTGAACTAACCTTTTGTATGTTACTGCATTCAACCTTGTGTGCACGTTCTCCCAGCATAATAATAATTTCAATATTTTTGCTCATTGCATATTTAAAGTGAAGTTGTAAATAAATGAGTTTAAAAAATCTTACTACTAATGAAGGCTACGTTAATTTATAATCATTGCCATTTCTATTTTATTTATAACACCTTAGCATAAATATTTCAAAACTTTCATGAACGTGTCAATAAAAATACATACAAAATAGATATAGATAAAATAGGATTACTTTATCCCAAATAAAATTTAAAAAAAAACACAAAAGTAGATAAAATCATTAACGTTGGAACGTTAACAAGTTTACAAGTTTAGTTTTACAACGTTAAGCCGTAAGGGGCCACCTGATTTACATAAGGCTTCAGAAAAATCAACCAATTAGATTATGTAGCTACCGATTACTAATTTATATATGCTCAAAACTTTAACGTCTATGTACATACAAACGTGAATGGAATTGAGCAGTTCCAGCTTTTGTGTAATTTACAATAAACTATTGGCAGGCCTGGAAAATTATCCACCTCGGGAGTCCACCAGGGTCAGACCTTGGTCTATCCGTCCATCCTGGAGGTTGATCAACATCTAGATCACCTCCCACGAAATCAGTCTCCCATTCCAAACTCATTCACACTCCCACTCACTCTTAAATAGGTGATACTTGGTATTTAGTACTTGAAATTCCTCTATCACGCTTTACACATATTATATAACTAATCTAATTGAGGGTCGATGGGGTACATATTCCGACAACGGACCCCTTGTACATTCTCATACTACACACGAGTACTTTAAAGTACGGGTAGGATCCTTACACACTCTTTTGTACAGGGTGGATGTGGGAGCCCCTAGAGTAGCCTCCTCGGCCCGCTACTGCTGATGACCTTTCACATCCCGTAGCCACTCTCTTAATATAACCTCTCATTATATCCCTCTTAGCTTACCGAGCCTCCAGACACTACATTCCATTGAACAACAGTTCAAAAAATATCAAATCAAACTAAATACCACCAAGTCCCAAAACATAAACTTCGCCCTCCGTTGCATAACTCTACCTCTAATGTATTACCTAACCCTCTTCCCACCGAAAACGTCTTCCACAACGTAGGACTGTATTTAGGCAAACGAACTGAACTGGATTCTCCATACTTACTAAACAGGATAGAGCTGAACCGACGATACTGTTTACCTAATTGTCTTCTAGACAACAGATCTAAACTCTTCCTCGACGGCAAAATACTCATATGCAATTTGGATGTACGGCATAGAACAATTAGGTTGAACCAAACCTTCCAATCTCCGAAGAATCCAAAATTTACAATCACAAAACCTTAGATATATTGTCAACGACCGTACTATGTTTCCAACCGCACCATCCTAAACCATCCCACCGCATCATCTTAAACCATCCAACCGTCTAAATTTACCCCTTATAAACATATTTCATCAAGACAACACTACATTAACCGCTAATCCGACTCTCATCCCAACACACAGCATCCTTCTCGATATCTATAAAAAAAACAGTGGCCTCGTGACCTGCTCTCAGAGTATGTGATTAAATGATGTCTTCAGATTTAGGAGTGGTACACTGGCTCCTTTCCTCGAGTTAATATCTCTTTACGTAATGCATTATCTATGCAACATTTTGCGCAAGATTGTTGCTCGACTAGTCACCAAAAAATTATGTTGAAACACAATTAAAAAGAAAAAATTTGCAAGTGTATGTGTTTGTAAAAAGTCTGAAGTATGATTTAAACTGGGCCGTACTGGAGGCATAACTGTTAAAATATCTTCTTCGCCTTACTGTGCAACATACTACATTCTTTAGTTTGAGACATTATTTTACAGAATTCTGTTGATTTTACTCTTTCCAACCCTTCAAAATCAAAAGGTGATTTAGTATCAGAAACTTCGATGTTGATCACGCATTACACGGTCTTGTAAGCGGAGGCAAGTTTCCTAAATGGCCGCATACTTAACCTTCCACATCCAACAATGGTTAATATCAATCAATCTGTAACGCATGGTTCACTAACATTGGTAGTTCATATGTGAAATTTAAATGGATAAATTATTCCAATTTAAAAAAATAGTATCATGTTCTGCGATCATCAGAAGTGAAAATTTCTTGAAATATCATGAAGCATCAAGGGGTAAAATTTTGACGCGTTGTTCTCCGTCGTGAAATTCTCAATCCTTTCTTCCGACCTACGTGAGTAGAAAGTTAAAAGGATCGACTTATTCCCAAAAGTTCCTTATTTAATTTTGGCCTCCTAGGAAATTTCAGTAATCGTTAAACCTCAAGCGAGACAGGGGTTTCGGCGACAAAGGGTCGGTCGACAGTGATTATTTTTCTCAGAAAGCCTTTTACCAGATAAAACCTTGACATAAGAAACAGTCCTAAAATATTAATTAATCATAAATATGTAAGTACAGTAAAGAAAAAAATTGTGTTTATTTTGTTTAAATACTTTTAAAGATTGAGTGTTTTTATTAAACAAGCTTAGATTTTTAAAAGGGTTACATTTATTTTTAATAAATTACTATTTATTTAATTATTATTTTATGTAATATTGAAAGTATTGTGCCACTGTCGTGTGTTGAGTGTGATTGACTTTATTGGCGTAAATAAATATATGGTGCGAGAGGGCCGATTGGGGCATTTCGAGTACCCCATCGACCCTCAATTATGTTAAATATATAATAATTTAAAGACTTATAAAGAGAGTTCTACCCTATCTGAGAGAATGGTATGTAAATAAGAACGAATGCAGTGATTAATGGGAATGTGTCTGCATGCGTTGGGGGATGAAATGACTTAGCTATTGGCAACCTCGGCGGTTGAAGTGATAAGACCGAGGTCTGACCAGGGACTGATTCTTGAAGCCTGCCGGTAATTTTTATATTTATTGTAAATTACAAAAGCTGGCTGTTTTCTCGAGGCCTTGCCCGGTTTATAGCCCTATCACTCCACTGAATTTAGCTCTATGTAACTGTAGCAGTGAGTTTGCCAAAGTTCGTGAGGGTTGATTTTGAGCTTACTGTGTCTAGCACTCCTAGAGTTTATCCATTTCTCCTTTTCTTCTAAGATGGAGGATTATTGGTTTTTGTTATCTTAAGTATAGGTTCGGGGCATATGTACGGTCTTGCAGATCCTCCTCTGGTCAACGTGTCTGCCTTTTCGTTACCAAAATTCCCATGAGTCCTGATACCCAAGTTTATCATCTGCTTCTTTTATTTCCTTAGTTTTTGGAGATGTTGGAGCAATCACTGACTAATTTTGTTGTGACTTTTTTACCTGCTAATGCTTTAATTCTGCTTGGCTATCCATCTATTCTTTTAAGGATATTTTTGTCAGTGTAACCCTCTTATATTGGGATTGCTCATATTTTGGGTTTGGCAGAAAACGCATGATCCTGTTCTTCCTTTGTTTCGGAGCCATCTATACACTATATTGTATGTGATTTTCTCATGAATTCTCCTTCTCCTATGTGGTCTGTTAGGAATTTATGGGATATGGTAAAGAATGTTCCGGGATGTTTAATCCCTTCTCTATTCTAGGAATTAGTTTGTTATTTTACTATATTATTGCTTTGCAGGGAATGGAAGAAAAAGTGGTAAAGTAAACTAAACAATTAATTTAGATTATGCAATTCGTAACCATCTTAGAACTAATGATATGCGAATTTAATGTTTTGATGGTCCCTTGGTTGGCTGTAATATTTATGTCTTCATTTTGAATTCTTTCATTCCTCGGTTGCATGAACCTTGGCTTGAAAGACTTTAGTGAACATGCCCGTAGGATCGTAATATTCGATCGTGGTTGTCAAATCCGTACGTGTGAATGTTATTTATTCTTCTAATACTTATATACGTCTATGGATGCTTACAACGTCAATGCAAAAAAAAAATTGTAACATAGTGATGATTGCTGCTCTTCGATGCCCTTTATTAATTGGAACCAGGGGGTGGTGTCAATATTGGCATAAGTTAAAACATTACGCTACAACGTAATAGCATTCAGGACTATAATAGCGCAGTTCAAACATAGAATTGTCGGCGAATCCTGACTTAGCGAGCGATTGTTAGTTCAAACAGTATAATTGAATTTACCGCTACCCTGCCAAGCACCAATATTCGATTAATAAACAAACATCGATTTAATAAATTATCGAAGATGTTTTGGTATTAACATTATCGATTAGTTAAGATAATAAACGTTAAAAACTCACAAATTTTAAACAAAAGGTCGTAAACTAAGCTTTATTAAATTATTGTTTCCTGGCCGACAGAACATTCCAAGTTTGTAACCACTTAAGAAAAGAAACCATGTTGTTAGCTTGGAAAAACTTTTGAGTCTTTGTAGCCTCTCTGCATGATAATCGCTCCTTTTGAACATGTGTCCGCAAAAATGTTGGAAATTATTCCTTCAGCTGGGCTGCTTCCTAAATTCGTAAAGGGCCAAGGGTCTACGCCGACTGGGAGCTAATGAGGGCGGATCTTTTATGCGAGCCCATGGTGAAAAATACATTAGGCTGCGACGCGTTTGTTTCTTTAAGAGGTGTACACGATGGACGCGTTGCATTTAAATGTGCTCGGGCCGAATCGATAAATCTGACAGAGCCTGTGCCCATATTTAGAACGAGCACAGTTTACACATCCAACGAAAACATGTTCTAAAATTTATATTTCGACACGCTTCCATCGTTATTAATGAAAAATATTAGTTATGTTATTAAAATTAACAATATAGTGACTAATTAGAACAAGAAATAGCAAAAAAGAGAGAGCTGACGATGACCAATATATTTAGCTGGACATAAAATTTAAAAAAAAATACTGTGTTTGTATATTCTGATAACAGGTGCTATTGAGCACAAGAAAATCCTATCTTTTATACCTGCAATCCTGAAAATGCAACTTATTTTTCCCCAATTGAAGCCGATGTCAGTCAAAGAGGTATCCTAGGTCATATCTTTATATCATATACAAATGGCAGTCCTAATTCTCCTTCAAACAGGAATGTAGACAGTGATCTTATCCCATATGGCAACAGTTGATCGACAAACTGGCTGAGAGGTAATGACAATGGATACAGTATATATATTGTATTATGCAGGGTGGGCGACCAAGACCCGAGGGGTTAAATGCCTGGGTAGACTCGTACCCCATGGATACAGTATAGATTTCGAATATTATTTTTAATAATGATATATTGTGGCGGCAGCACATTTGTACATATTAGAACACCAGGCCATTCTCGTCATTAAATGATTAATGAAATATGTTTTAACATGGTCCATGTCCAATTGGTTATTATATCCCATTAGAAATGGAAACCATGTTAATGCAGTCATATTGAAAATTCTTCATCATAATATGCTCCAAGAAAAAGAAAAGACCGATTATAGAGAGCATTAACAGATTCCAGAGTCTCTTGCTCAGGGTATAAGAGGAGAGCGCAAAAGTGGGCTTGAAGCTCAACATACAAAAAACTAAGAACCATCAAATTAAAAGACGCCAGCTCCTTGGGAGGAAAGCGATGGAAACCTAAACAGCATGATAAAACGTAGAGACATCTCCCTGCCAACAAAAGTCCGCATGGTCAAAACAATCGTATTCCCAGTAGTCATGTTTGGCTGCGAGAAATGGACTATAAGGAAGGCCGAGCGCCGAAGAATAGATTCCTTTAAACTATGGCGCTGGAGAAGACTCTTGATTGTCCATTGGACTGCAAGAAGATCAAGCCAGTCAATCCTAAAAGAAATCAACCCTGACTGTTCCCTGGAAGGCCAGATAATGAAACTGAAGCTCTAATACCTTGGCCACCAAATGAGAAAGGAGCACTCACTGGAAAAGACCCTGATGCTGGGAAAGATTGAAGGTCAAAGAAGACGGGGACGGCAAAGGATGAGATGGTTAGACAGTGTCATATATGCAACGAACATGAAATTGAGTACACTTCAGAGGACAGCAGAAGACAGGAGGGCGAGGGGACTCTGGTGCATGGATTCGCAAAAGGTCGGACTCGACTGTGCGATTGAACAACAACAATATATTCCAAATACCAAAGTTAACCCATCGGTTAAAGAAACTTTCTAGACAGAAAAAAATTCAAAATGTAGGACCTGCAACCGCGATGATTAAAGATAAGGTCTGACAGGTGTTACACAGGAATATACAAAACATGTTACTAGTTTAAAAAAATAGAGATTACCAATCAATTAAGAAAATCGAGTCGTCAACAAAAAAAGTGATGGGCATAATTTTTGAGCTTCTACAATAATAGCATAGGCATCTGTGTAAGCAGTCACCCTGCACCCTGTTATAAAGTTTTCCCAGTTTATAATAACTGTTGTTTGTATTATTTATTTTCATTTTATATACTGCATTCTATTCTAATATTTTTTGTTTAAGATCTGTGGAATATGTCTATTATTAATACGAGTGAGTAAGCGATTTATGTCATTCGATTTCTGTTCTTGCCAAGTCGTATTGAATATGCTTTCACCCATGGCACGCAATGGAAAATATTTACTTAAATTCCTTGAATGCGTACATATTTCCATGAAATCGACCGCGGAGGCCAACAGCTAACAGGAGCCTAAAAGTATTCACTGCCTTGCCCGCACGCAACATAGTTGTTAAACTCGGGTCTCATCGCAATTCATAATAAGCAGGGTAAATCCGTTTCAAGCCAGGACGTGTTCAGTTCCCACTGGGGGCATTTCGGCGAAGTTGGTGTCGACGGTTAGTCGATATTCCGTTTGTATATGCAAAACTTTTCCGTTCTCCATCGTCAGCCAATTTCCTCACAGATTTCCGACGAGGACAAGTCGTTGAAATGACCGAGACAGCCCCCAAGGTGAAAATTACGATGTGCTCCGTCACTCACTCATTGTCCTCCAAATGTGCAGACGGCAGTTGAAATTGTCATTTTCCTGTAATAGCCAAAACAGAAGGAAAGAAGACTGCTAACCCGACCGCAATAATAATAATAAATGTGAAAGCAAACAACGTGTGCCATTTTTATTTGCTTTTCCATTTTGTCCTGGCCCTAACCATACCTGGTGGTAGTGGCCTAGCAACTTGTAAAAAAGGTACACATTGGAAAATAGATCCCAATCTCCTACAAAAAAAGTACCGCAAACCAGATTATGGATCTTCGTCAATAGCCTAAAACTTACCATGTGCTGTAATAAACTTAGAATGGCAAAACAGACACATACGTACAACAGGCTTTTGAGTTACCTATTATATCCTTAATGGGCCACATGCCAAACTTTCAGAAGACTGACTGGAGGGCAACTGAAATATAACTCGGATACTAGTAAGTTCCCTACCTGAATAAATCTGCCTGATAAGGTATATGTAAGTTATAGGAGTATTTGCACAACCATTGTGCTGATTTTGCCAAGAAGAAAAGACCTCGAAACACATTCTGCGTTAGTGTGGGGTCAATCCAGGGGATTGTTACTGCTAGATAAAGCTAGTGAGCTCTGATAAAAATAGAGGGTCACAGTAGATTTGTTAGGTCGAGGAGAGGCTCTATAGTCACATCTTCTATCCCTATTCTTATCCCCAGTCCATACATATTTCATATATGCATATCCTATAAATATATTATCACATTTCATTAACTGCGAGATAACATGAGAGCTGATACAGCAAATTAAGTATTATTCCTTGGTAAAATCTCATATTACATGAGATTTTTTAATAAGATTTTCTAAAGTTTTTACACTTAGCAAAATGCTAAAGCGGGAACACACTTATCCGATGCAACGCCATGCGACGCTACCCGACGCAAATCCAAAGTCCATTTTTCCATAAGATTGTATTACCCCCGTGCACATATGCCCGATGCTATGCTATGTTACCCTACTTTGCGCTCTGCGATCCCCACTGTCCAGATTTACGTCGGGTCGCATCGAGTACAGTCGAAGACAAAAGAACCAGACGATTAATTAATCAAAACCTAGATCAAAACACCTAGATCAAAAATTCATTATTTTAAACAATTAATTCTAATGATTTGGCAGAAAATTGCTCAAAACACCGAAATACGATTTATTAATAGATTATTTATTAATTTAACAAATAATTTATTACCCGGTTTTGCGCATAAAATTGAACTAACAATTTATTTCATACAACTACACCATTTTTGTCGAATAGCGTCAGAACAGGACACTCACATTTTTTGTAGTTTATTTCAAACTATGTATATGTAATTTTGTCGTTATATTCATTACAACATTCTTATTTTAATATAAACCAAATTAAACGATATCAAAAATTCATGAGTTTTTATAAAAATTATTTAATTATGATGGGTAGGCAGAAAAACGCCGGAATAACATTTTTTAAAACAATTAAATTTATCAAACAATTTATTACATGGTTGTGCTCATAAAATTTAACTAATAATTTATTACCAATAATAAATTAAAAACAAAAGAGGCGCTGCGACTGTGATACTGATTTGTGATACACGCTGTGTGACTGTACGTGGCGTGTGCTTGCGTCGGGCAGATGGCACACCCTACCAAAAGATGGCAAGGGGTCGGGTAACATCAGGGAGCGTCGCATGGCGTAGCAACGGGTAAGTGTGTCCCCGGTTTAAGGCGTAACTTCAAACAAGTCTACACTTTTCATCTTCCCATGGCATATGGATGACGACTAACATTGTCTCTCCATCCGCCACTCTTCCTAATTTGCCGGATTTGATTCTACAGCCTGCCTGATCCTAGAGCTCATCAGTCGAATCAGAACGTTTGGCTTTCTTTCTTTCATAGGGTCTGTTTCCTGTTAAATTTTACAATCATGTCATCGGTGTTTTCTTTCGTACGATTCCTCCTCTTAGTGGCAAGCATTTGATGTATATGTAACTGCAGAGCAAGTTAAAAGGGCCGCTGAAGTAGCCAATTTGAAGCCGGCCGATGAGCGCCGAGGTAAAATGAAAAGTACATCCATAGGCTTATATATAGAGGATGGAGTACATCTCGGCGAAATGGCCGCTCATGTCCTTCTATCAACATTACTCTAGAAAAGTATCTCGTTTATCTGCAGGCGCATTACACTTAGCACACATCGTGCACATACGGCCGGGGAAGAGGGTGATAAAACATTTCCTAATATTGGTGATGGGCGCGCCCCGGGGTTCAAAGCCGGAATTCGACTCTCGTCATCTCCAGTGATATATACCCAGCTCTACCTTTTTCCGCTGACTATCAATCATATTTTGTCGTAGGTCGTGACAGAATTTATAGCATGGTGTTATTGGTTCACATTCACTTCACTCTCTATTTTTTCTCGCTTTTTTTATCTACTTTGTTTTACTTGAAAAGGTGATTGTGGAAAAGGATCGTAAGAATATTAGATTTGATTTGTATAAAAAAATGTACATTTGTACATTGGATGTCATTGTTACAAATATGTTATATATANTATTATATAACCTACTACCTATAGGCGTGAAGAAGGCATAATAGATATCTAAAGCTTGTCAAAAGTGCAATATTTTTGATCACATCATTGGCATTTTAGTTGTTCGATCATAATAATATGTTAAACATTTGTTTGATCATAGAAATTAATGATTTTGCGTAAAGCAATTTGCATAATTTAATACTCTTAAATTTTCTGCGAGTACATTGTTACTAAAACAACCTCTGAGAGGTAATAAATTGTCATAATAGAGTTTAACAATTTGACGGAAGGGTGGGGGGAAAAATGTGCTTAAGACTTAAGCCGTAGAGCCCATTCGCCGAGCGAACTCCTGCTTTAAACAGTCTTCCATTACCGGACGGTAACGCGATAACTAATTGGCTTACGCCTTGCTAGAAAGGGCCGCCGGCCGGTGTAACGTGAGGTGGAAGTTCTCCAGGGCTTCCCCGCCTCTTAATCCACTTAGGACATTTACGGGAATCCAATTGACCCGGGCTAAAATAGAAGAAAGCGGCCTTCAAATAGACGGGGGACTCTTTACGGCCTGAAACTTGTAAAACGAGACGGGGCAGGTCGGGAAAACGGAGCCGGCCCTGTTTAAACAAGGTGTAACGCCCCGGGTCAACTAAGCACTTAAACCTCATCCTTTTCCTGATGGGAATTTTGTGAAAAAGTACTCCTGCTCTGCTTAAAACGCCGTGTAAACTAGCCCCACTCCAAAACACCTACCTTTACTGTTGTTCTCAACGTTCAAAAAATGTAAATTAACAATAAATTTGCATGCACTTCGTGATGTAGATACTTGGACGGGCAATTCTGTTTTAACAATGAGAGAATATTTTTAACGAATTATAACGAGACTTTTCAGTTAAAAAAGTTTAAGCTAGTTACGTAAAGAGAATTTATCGGGTCTGTTTTATCGATTGAAAAACACCTTGATTTATGTTTTGTGCAGGATGGTTACTTCCAAAAGTAAAGCAATTTTAGGGCTCACGTGTCCCATCGTCTATTTATTGCTACAAATGTTGCTTTAGAATAAGGACAACTCTTTAGCTTTATTATACTGCACTTTACTTACTAATTTTTTAGAATAATTACTCTTAATACTCTCTTTATTAGTGATTAACTTATAGCACGCGCTCAGGATAATTCACGACTATGGGGGCTTTGTCTATCTCGTTTATACGTACTCCCGAACGCGGTTTCGGCTATTCGTGAGATTCTCGGTGGACTCTCTCGTCGCCCTCTTATTAGAGAGATATGCTGAGTTGGGGCGTCTCAAAAAAACGGTGGTTTTTATCTGGGTACCCGGACACCGTGGGCTGGTGGGCAACGAACGTGTAGGCGAAGCGCCGAAAGCTGGGATCTTTAAAAAGATAAAAGAAAAAGATTAAAGATAAAACCACCGCGATCCGACCCTGTGGCGCTGTACGAGCAGAAAAGAACGCTATAAAAGAACGTTGGCAGCGTCGATGGGCCGGATCGTCTGAGAGACTCTTGCTTGTCAAGAGTACGGATGGGGGATGGCCCGCCGAGGATCTGAAACGCAAGGAAGGGGTCACGGTCACCCGTTTGAAGATAGGCCATACTGGATTGATACTTTCATTAATCCCATGCAGGTGTCCCTTTTCCAGAGAAAGGTTGCTCAGTGGGTTACAATTGGTCGAGGACTGTTGCTTATAGGTAGCGAGTAGGCATGTCACCCGACTCTTGGGCACGACAATGGGATATGGGTCCCTGTTTCGATTTTTAAGAGAAATGAGAAAGATTTCCTTCATCTTAACTATTGTAAATATAATATATATTATTACTATGTAGTTCTACAGTGAATGTATTATATATATTTGTTTATTTGTGTAGATAGTTGTTTGTTTGTGTGATTGAGTAAGGAAGAGTACTGATGGCGAAATATTGCATACCCCATCGGCCCTCACAATGAATTGTGGGCTGATATGACTTCACTGTCGGTAGCCCGCTATTAAAAAAAAAAAATAATAATAATAAAACTTATAGGGGGCGACGGGGGCCGCACCCGTTTAGGCGTTGACACGGCGCTCATCAAAGTAAGGAAAAGGTCCCAGGTTCGAATCCAGCCGCCCTGCATTACAAATGACATATTTACAAATGGGCTTTTTTTCAAAAACACGGCACCCCGAGGGTTGATATAACCTCTGCTGTTGCGAATCCTCGTAAAAAAAGTATAAAAAATAAATAAATAAAACTTATAACATTATACATCAAATAATTCAATTACATATCATACGCCAAAATATAATTATATATTAAAAAATGCTCAGGTATGTGGGAAATTTAAAAAACGCAGTATCTCTGTCGATAGACCCTGGAATTCATATCAGAAGAATACTTGATAAACGCTTCCACCCATCAGTTTTTAACCTTACCCTAGAAACGTATTTAACTGACTGCTGCTTCAGAAAGAGGTGCGGCAGGAACACTCAGATATCAGACCGATACAATGCGGAGTCCCACAAGGGTGCATTCTTGATCCCATGCTGATCCTACTTAATACTACCAATATAGTAGTTCTGCCTCCAATCTAACTTTCAATATCCAATTGAATTAATCCTTAAAGATTAATGCCAGGATTTGAGGGCAGGATTACTCTTAAATGACGATCCTTATTCCCTCGTACTGAGCGCCAGGATTGTCATAACCTGGGTCCTCCGGAAGCAGTGCTGGTTATAATATCCGAGTTATGTCCTGGAAAAAAATATATGGACTTATGCACATTATGAAAGTAAAAATGGAAGTATTTTGGCTGTTTCCCTCTTCCTCACATTAATGCAAGTCAGTTGTTCTAAATTCATAGTTATATTTGTAATATCATTGTATTTGAAATGATAAGAGAATAATGTATCAAATTTGTCAACATTTTAAATTAATAATTAATGTTTCATAGACCTGATGATGGGGTTATTGTTTTTAGTTGTATTATTATATAATAATAAAGTGATATAACACTTATACACCATTAAAATAGTTAACACAAATTTGTTGTTAGTTATTAATTGTGGAAAAATCAAATGTCTAACCATTAGTTAGACTAACTATCCAATTAATTCTACGGATTATTGCCTTTCAATTAAGCAAATGTCGCAACTCAACACATAGAATACCATCATGAGCCCTCAACAATAGAGACAAGAGGAACTACTCCACGACTTACAAAAATGACCAAAAATATACATTCAAAAATTAAAAACTCATAAGCACAACTTAAAAGCAGTCATTAATTCCAAAACAGTATACCAATTAAATAAAGAAAAAGGACTATCACAAAGACCGACTGAAGCAATAAAAAATGAGACATAATCCACCAATAAGCCCGACAAACAAAGATAACGCCGTAGCATGCAATTCCCCTCTCATGACAGTAGAAAAGCTACATAACTTAACAGAAATCACTGAAAATGACGAAATTACAGACTGACCGACGAACTCAGACTAGGATTATCGGAAACGACCAAATTAAATCTAAAATAATTCATTCATGTCATTACCACAAAAAAGTTGGTACTAGGTTTGTTCAAGTTAGCTGAATATTGATAACAAGTTTTCCCAATTAAGAATGATTGTCTGAGTTTATGAACGCCACTAGTAATGAATTATCTATGTAGCTGCTATAGAACTTGCAGAAAATGGCATAAATAGCGAGAGAAGAAATTATTCTCTTTATTAGGCAAAAGTTTTCATCACAATAGGAACAAATTGAAAACCAATTTATAACAGAATCTGTACATTACAATAAAATGTTTTAATATGGCCGTGAAGAAGAAAAAATTAAGTTTTAGCCAGGGATTCTAAAATCCACTAAGCGTCAACCAAACTGCCGCTCATAAACAACATGTCCATAAAAACTGCATCGACACTGCAAAATATTTTTGTCGACAAAATAAAAATAAAAATTCTTAAATGAGACTAATATTAGTTGCTTGATAGACATTTCCATCGGTTGTTCCTATCACACTTTTTTCTTGCTTGTTCAGCACGGGTGTATCGGCATTTCGCCAACCGGGAGGATGCCCCATGCCATTTTATAACTCCTGTTTTCTTTTTAAGAAGTTTGTAGAACTGAAGATGTTGACATTTCATATCGCGTATGACAACCAAACCAAAGAGTACAGACAGGCAAGGTTAATAAGAAACTACCAAACTGTAAATATTTCATCAGGATTGGAGTACTAATGGTCTTCTGCTGTTCGATTAAATTTATTACTTTATACAATTCCTATAATGTTTCCTTTGTAATTGTGGCCATTGGCTTTCAGATAAACCCACCACTTCTGAAACGCGTTTGAAAGGCAGATCAGGATTATCGATACCGATTAAATTTTGATCACCTCGCGAACCACATGAATAAATCTCACCATGACCCTTGGTATTTACTGTCGCATGAATAAATAATGCGTATTAAAAAAACAAATAACTGTTTTTGGTTTTATCATAATTACGGGAGAGAAAGTGGTACAGCGGAAAACCGGGAAGAGTTTTATCTGTTAGTCGTCAATTTATCAGAGATTTTCAAATATTTTCCTCTCTATGAATTATTCCAACAGTTCAACGAGAGACAAGAGAAT
Source organism: Cimex lectularius (assembly GCF_000648675.2). Taxonomy (NCBI): domain Eukaryota; kingdom Metazoa; phylum Arthropoda; class Insecta; order Hemiptera; family Cimicidae; genus Cimex; species Cimex lectularius. Next base: position 1,296,216 of record NW_019392691.1, read on the forward strand.
CGCATTCTCTCCTCCTGGTGTAGGATAGGTTCATGAATATTCACCAGGGGTCCCATATATGTTTAATCCCTTTTCCGGGTGAATGGAGAAAATCCATTGCTTCAATTAGTTCTGGGACCATTAGGCAAGGAGGACGACACTAGAAGGGTACGGAAGGACACACGTTTTATATTGATTGGACGAAGTCGTCTTTGAAGAAGTTTTAACTCTATCAGTAATTATTGTTTTAACAAGCTTTCGCAATTTAACCAAACTAACCACTTAATTAAAAGCCTAATCATCGGAAATAAAAGGAAATCAATTCGCCAAATAACTGGCTGAAACTGTTCACAGGTCGGTTTCAACAGCTCAGCCGATTAGGAAATTTAATTTAAAAAACGCATTGCGATCATAGAAAAAAGCGAGCACAATCATTTTCGCGCGTTGATGAAATAAGGGATATGAGATTAATTAAAGAAAAATTTACAGCCTGAATGTACTACGCCTTATCAAAATGATATTTGGTTTAATCTCGGCGAGGAATTTATCAAATAAAATCCAACGTACAGTGATGGTAGTATAATTGTGTGGGTTTGTACGCTGTCCTGTCGGGTTAGAATGATCCAGATGATTGGCAAAATTATCGAAAAATACGTTCATTTTAAACACATTCGAAATGATGTTTGATACCAATTCCTGATAAATTTGGCATACAATTCAAAATGGTTTGATTTATTTTATCTAATCTCTGATTTTTTATCGAAAATCATTCCTTGTTGGACGTAAACGAGCGATTGTTTATCCAAAAGCTCTAAAGTCATAAAAAGCTCCACTTCATTCTCCAGTTTTAAATGCTATCAAACATGTGTAAGCAAAGTTAGAGACAGCATATTAGAAAAAAATGTAATGTCCAATCTAAAATAAAATAAGTCATAACTTATGCTAAATATCGTCGACCTGAAGCCTAATCCTAAGTAATTCCTGCAAATACAAAATGCCCTAATCACTCGGGCGCCGCGGTTTCCTGCCTTCACACGAAGCCCATAAAAATAAAACTTACCCAAAAGATATTGATATATTATCTATTTTCATTACATTAAATCCATTAGATTTCGTGGTCCGATTGACAAAATAACTTCTTTCAATTAATTAATCTTTATGTAAGGTATTGGTTGAGATGGCTTCATTATATTATGGATTACTGATTTTTATATGCTCAATTCGGCGCACTGAGAGTTGAGTCGATCACTTCTCGCAGTCCACCGACAATTCCAGCTTTGTAATTTACACTAAATTAGCGACAGGCCTCGAGAATCACCCACTGATTTGGGTGTGTGTGTTGGCAGTCTTGGGTCAGAGCTCGGTCTTATCCGTCCAGCCTCCGAAGCTGGTCTCCAGGGGCACACTTAAGTCATTTCGGCCTCCAACTAATATTAAAAGTATGTATGTTATGTTGCAGTAATGATTTACTACGAATAAACCAGTATGAGTTTGCATGTGTGTGTGTGTGTGTGTGTGTGTGTGTGTGTGTGTGTGNTGAGCGCGCGCGCCACTGTGTTATCAAGTTATTATGAATAATATAAATATATTATGAAAAGCTTGTGATTTTATAAAAAGGTATGACAAGATTGACTTCCTTTTTCCCATTCATTGGGCACACGGATTCAGCGGAAACGTATTTCATTGCCGACACGTCGGCAAATATCAGTTTAAGTGACATAACACACAATTCGACGGGCTCGTCCTTAGGATGAAAAGGGACCCAATAGATTTTTTTTCATTCAACCGAATTTTTTTCAGTCCTGTATCTGTCATCGATGAGGTGGTAAATGTGAAAAAGGATTGAGTGGGCGACGCACTCCTGGTATATTGTACTTTGGAGTGCTCCTAAGGCATTGCATCCCTCACGTAGCCAGAACGTTCAAGGGCTCTCATCAATATTCCTCTGAGGGCCCTCGATCGCGGGTTATAATTGATTGCTGTATAATGAGACTGCACTAGTTCATTTCATTTATACATTCGTGGCATAAGTTTGGCTTTGAAACCATGAAAGCCATGCAAGTAACATTTATTAGGAGTTTTTCTTAGCTGCTGCCTAAAAAAAAAGGTTACCCCCGGTTAAAGGCTGACGTCCACTTGCACAACAAAAGACAAACTTTTTCATATTATTGTATGAACCACGCTTTTCTAATTTAGATTATTGTTGGAGAAAGGAAAGCAAGTATTACGTGGCATACTTTTTTCTTTATTCATTCGTTTCTGGTTCATCCTCACCAGCCCCAATGCGGATTTTTCCATAGTTCCGTTTGCCTATTAGATTGGGGCAAAATTAATGCAGGTTTTGAAAATTTGCTTTATTTTCACAGGTGCTTGTCATGTAAATAAAGCTAAATTCTAACAATCTAATAATAATNTATATTTATATCAATTATATTAATTTGGACATAAATAATTTCGCAGGTGTTAATTAAAAATATGTGTGTGTGTGTGTGTGTGTGTGCGTGTGCCCGCGCGTGCGGTTGTTATCTTGGTGCTTTATCCGGTCGATCTTTGTGATCCTTGGTTCTTTTCTTTTTAATTATTTTAAACGGGTTTGCCCACATTCTTGTGTTCATACAGTCACTTTCCTTTCGGAAAGACAGTTGAGAATAATGTAACTTATAATAATATTAATTTTTTGTTTTTGTTTCAGGTAATCTATTTATTAATATCACAAATCCTTCGTAAACGTAAGTAGAATTATGTATACTTCGTGCGATCAGATAGATACATGATATGTTTGTCGAATTTATATGATTTATGTAAGTATTTGAAAATAGAGAATGCCAAAACGCGTCAAACAGACCAACTCGCAAGAATAGGCAGGCCAAGAAGATTTGTGAGGGCCAAATTACAGAATTATCACCCCGGATACTACAGGATTTGTTACCTTTATAGCTGCCTCACTGTCCAAAAGTATGTAGATCTGTGCACTAATTTTTTTCTTTATAAACTCCGATGCACAGAGTAAACATGTTGCATGAACTTCTGCTTGGAAGATAGTTAGGGACCAATCCAATGGGTTTGTGCTAGGGTGTTATTTGTCCTCATTACCCCTGCAATATTCTCTGAACCATTTTTTATATATCAGCGTACCATGTTATGGCGTCTTCTTTTAAACTTGGTGCTGCTTTTCTTTCACATCTCTGTTATACATGAGCTCGTGTTAAGGTCTTTTAATGTTTACTTCACTCTCAGGATGGTAGCATAGAGTCCATCTCATTTATTTTAACTCGTTCTAAACTTTTGTCCTGGCTTCTCCTTAGATCTGGTCTTATTTTTTTGTAACTCAGGAATTTGTCGGCACTGTGGGCATGAATGTACGGCAATAAGTTTCCATCGCTGTTATAAGATAAATTTAAGTAAGACAAGCTAGTCTTTGTGGATTTTTCGATTTGTTTTTGGTCTACTTATGCAGTGTTTTTGGTCGCCATAAATGACCAGGGACCTGACCGCGTTGTAATACCGTTCCTTCCATTCCCCAGAATGTGCTACATAATTACTCGCGCCACGTGATGCGTATACAAAGCATAAAATAAATTGATGAGTGCCTTGAGGTGCATATAAATGAATATCAAACTAATGCTACATAAACGAGCATAATTACTGTGTCCGTAAGCAAATGCGCGCAATGTACTATATTTGTCTTCTTGTTTTTAGTTCTTTATGAACAAAGGTTCATCATAGTTAAGATGAAAAAATAAACAAAGAATATAAATAAAAAATAAAACAGGAGCATCGGTGGCGGCAACGGTGAAGGCTTTAACACAGCGACTCAGGTACCGGGTTTGAATCTAGTTTTCTCCTCACCCCCCTAAAAAAAAAAAAAAACACTGGGTGTCATTTTGTTGCTGATAGTTATGATGTAGTAATATAAATAAAACAGACAGATAACTGAATATTTGGAATACATTAAGAGTAGGAAGTTGGAATGTGTAAATGCATAAAGAGTTTCAAAGTACATTTTTGAGGTTATAGTTTACTCCTTCTAAGATACACGTACCTTGTTTACTAAAGAATATTTTATTATTGTTTGCATAGTTTTGAATTATATATGGGTGAAAGTAGTGATTGAGTTTAAACTGGAGTGTTCGGAAGATACGTGAAACCAGAACAAAGCGCCAAAAATCCGGGAGGCCTTCACCTGTTTCGAATGAACCTATGCATTTCGTGAATCTTGATGACGTAATCTAATTTAAACACATTTTATTTGAGGATAATTGAGGAAAAATAATAAAAGTATTGGTTTTATTGATTTTTCCAAAATTTTAATTATCGTATCTACTATATTTGTCAATAAAAGGACAGTCCTCCTTTTGTTGTACAAATGTGATGTATAAAAGATAAATAAAATCTCTCAAAGTAAACAGTTTTTTGCAAACCTGACGGTAGTGTTCATTTAATCAAAGCTATACAATTTAATCATACGGTTACATTTATTAATTTGTCAACAAACACGACTTTAATTAAGAAATGTAAATGTTGGCTATCTTTGTAAACGGAAAAATGTTAAATTGTAGCCCAGCCTTAGTTTGATATTTAGCTAAAGCGATTTTGAAAGTTTAAAGAGCTTGTTTGGCACATAAGAAAATCTGTGGCGCAGGTGCAATTTAGCCTGCCAAGATAGCCTCTGGAGCCGGGCACTTTATCATGGCTCAACTGCCTTTAAGACCCCTCTTTAATAACTGGAATCTATTTTAAAGGCGCCGTTAGTGTTATGGGGTAGATAAAGAGACAAACAGCTATTGAGCTTGAATACAGGAGTGGTCGTTTCCCGTCTCCGGACGTACCGCTGACTCGGTCCTACACACTCCTTCTGCCGGGCCATTTTCAAACACAATTAAGCTGTTAATTATCTATTGAAACTATTCCACTCACTAACCCTGGGTGGGTCTGTTAACTTAAGATGGCGAGAAGCTGAAACGCGTTTGATACACTAGAGTAATCTCATCCCTGCAAATCCCATGAGAAAATTTTATAATTTTTTATGTCCCTTATTTAGATGTATCAACTCTTGCATTGCTTTTGGGCCACGTTACACGTCTTTCCTGATTTGTAATTATTGTTGATTTATTTAAAGTGCAATAAAACAAATGATTTTGACATAAATTTCTGAAATTATTTCACAGATTTACAGGACACGTGAGCCGACCAAGTCCCGGACCTTTTAGGAATGGGGTACGAGTCTACCCAGGCATTTAACCCCTCGGTCTTGGTCGCCCACCCTGCATCATAAATATATAATATCCATTAGGTGGTGGAAGATTTAATTATTTGGCATTTGAGAGTCTGTCGAACAAATATATATATATATATATATATATATATATATATGTGTGTGTGTGTGTGTGTGTGTGTGTGTGTGTGTGTGTCACAGATTCGATCCTGCCTCCTTCTTCAGCAGGATCTTACATTTATGCAATCAACTACCTACAGAACTAAGCATAGTTGGCCATTGTGTAGCAAAAACTGGGGAATAAAATTTATAGACAACAACGGTCAGACCCGGTCGCATTGAGAGCCCTAGTTCGGAGACCAAAACCTCTACATTTATAATTCGAAGGTGTGAACAGACTCCACAAAAACAAAAAAAAACATTTCTGAGGAGAAACTATCTTCCAAATTCTGGAAATAATTCTAATAAATGGGATGGCCATGGCGTTACCTCGCAAAATGTAAGGAAAACTCAACTTCGACAACCCTTCGAAGTGATCATAGGTAATATACGCCGATGACCCGTATGGAAAGATATGTATATTCCAAATATACATATCTTTCCACCCTTGCGATCTTCAATCGACCATTCCCAAGATGCAAAAAGACTAAAACTCCATCAACGAATGGGCGCATAAAATTCCCTAGGATTCCCTAGTCTTCAATCCGTCCAAATCCATCGCCATAATTATCGGGTCCAAGTAACTCCTCAATTCCCTTCCCAGCATCCCACCTGTCATGCTAAATAACCATCCCATTCCCTTCTGCTCCTCGGTTAAAAACCTAGGAGTAGTCTTTGACCAACACCTCTCCTGGCATCCTCAAATCCCAAATTTCCCGCCATTGTATTGCCTCCCTCAGCCTATTTCGTCGGTCCTGGCTTCTCTTACCTTTCTCCACCCGCAAACCCCTTGTATCTTCCCTTATACTTCCCTTCTTTGATTACAGCTGTGTGGCATATGGTGGTCTCTCGAAAGGGGAACGCACGATTGAAGATTACTATGATTTTTTGCTTAAGATTCGTGTTCGGCCCCCCCCCCACGAGGGTCCCGGGGCTGTATTCCCAACTTTCCTGGTTCTACCCCTCCTTCCGTGCACAGTATTGCCTAGGTTGCTTTCTTTCCCAGTCCATCCCCACTCGTAGTCCTCCTTACCCAACCCCTCCAATTCAACTCCTCACATCACACTCATAACACCCGCTCATCCCCAATTGACCTTACCCTTCCTCAACATACAACCCATATCTTCGAAAGATCCTTTCTGATCCGAGCCCCTAAACTCTGGAACTCCCTTCCTTGGCTTGCATTATTTGTATACATTGTCCCAAGATCTTTATTTCGTTTTATTTTTAATTTTATAGAAGGAACTTCCTTTTTTTATTTCTTGTATATTATTCTTAGGGAACATCAAACCCAGAATAAAGCTGTTTTTCTTCTTCTTAATGAGATCTAAGGAAGGAAGGCAACCCAAAGTTTCGGAAAGCGGCTTTAATGTTATAGTAAGGGGCCGAATTACTCCCTAGAAAAACCCCTTAGAACAACTATTTTCCAGCTGAGGTTCACTCCGTGCAGAGCGGTTAATAAAGAAAACTACGAAAGATTGATCTACCTACGTTCGGACCGTCAGGTAGCAATAAAGACACTAAATGCGTATGATTTTAGCTCCAAACAAATCTGGGAATGCCGAAATTGCCTAATGGCCCCAGGAAAATAGATCAAGTTCCCTTTGAAATGGGTTCTGGGATATGAAGGTATAGAAGGAAACATGCTGACTAACTAGCCGGACAGTGTATCTAGGTAGATCTGGAAAAATAGTGTGAAAAAGAAAAATTATAAATCTTTTAAGAAGTGAAGCAAAGAAACGAAATCTCTCAGTAGGCGAAATTTGAGGAAAATTATTACTGGATATTATTATAATTACATTTATTTCAGGAGAAATTTTCGCTTCTTCCCGATTCTCTCGGAGAAAGGGTAACTCCCATTGAACAATTCCTTCGCGACGTTGCGATAATCCGATTAGAAAAGTTCCACAATAGCAAGATAAATTCAGCACAATGCCACTTGTCGGATATTTGTTCATAGGATAGGTTGAATTATTATTATTGCACTATTACCTGTGCTGGTCCGAGACGGCTATGGAGCTTGAAGACAAAAGAGCTCCGAACTTTTTTAATCTGGACGACACCTCGAGAACGACCATATGAGAAGGAAAAGAAAACCGAAGAATCCACGTAAACTTTCACGTTACTGTCATACTGTTCCCGGAGAAAAATTATTATCTCTATTAAGTAATTATCTTCTAAGCTTCGGCGAAAACATCCTAGAGAAAGCAGCCTCGTTACTCAACATCCTTTAATAAAAATTATTGCGATTTGTCGATTGCTATAACGGCACTCTTGAACAAAAGTCAGAACGTCACACAAGATCCCAATTAATAGGATATTAACTTCTTTCATCAAATACCATATTCATTTTAGGCAATCTCAGTAAAAATAATAATAGCCTATCAAAAAATGTTTTTTTACCTTGTAAAATGGCCATGGATGAAACACGGTTTGTCAGGGCCATGCATCATAAAAAGAAAATTGAAATTTTCAACATAAAGTATGCATTATTCCAATGAATCAGTGGAATGAATCCACCCTCACTGAGTTTGTTATCAGTTGTTCATTAATTAAATTGCCCCCTCCCCGAATTGTGCAGCGGTTGAAAATAGGGCAGACCAGTCGGACAAATCCCGAAACAACAGTGCAGATGCATTCTTCAACAGTGCTGCAATCATTGATCTCGCATCGGTTCACATGATCCCCAGGCGTTGCGACTTTCCATCCCCTTTGTCTATAATCAGCATATATGGAAATAGGGCATTCGGCCAATCCCGCGCCACAATTTAGACGGCTAATTGAATAACAATCATTAAGTGGATTTGCATGGTCGTTTGAAAGAAAACAAGGAGAGTCTGTAAAGCACGTGTATCAGTACCATAAAGCCATTTACTTTATTACGTTGGATTTTGTACATCCTAGATTGCAGGTATAAATTATAATTCCATGATTATATATTATTACAATTCATTTACTTCCTTATGTGTGCTTTATTTGATAAATAAAATGGAGCGTGGAGGATTTTCCGAGGAATGTTTGTCTGAGCAGTTTGAATACGGAGGATGGGTGAGTGTGTCTGATCTTTCTAGTTAGTAGTTTCGATATGGAGTTGTAAAGTAGTCTTTTGTCGGGCGGTGATAAATTGAACCGTTTGTCAAGTAATCGTGAGAAGATTTTATATCGTTACATCAGCTCTTGTCGTTTACGTCGTTTGTCCGGATTTCGAGCTCATGGAAACTATCCGAAATCATTGAATGGCAGACTATGAATGAAATCTACAACTACGTTTTCCACATTCACTGTTTCATGATGAGCGTTTAATGCTCGCAATCCGGAATATTCAATATCATTTTGTGAGTAGACCTATCTTTCTCATCTATTGAAAGATTCTGCACAAATGGATAAGAAGATAAAAATCAACCAAAGGAAATTAAGTGTGTACTGCTCCAAAGCACAGACAGTGTGCCAGAGGTAGTACAGGAGTACTCACGGTTCGACAGGAGAGTCAGCTTGGAGGTACATCAACGGAACGTGCCCTGGCTTTCTGCAATCAAGTACCCTGGGTTGATACTTGATATGCAATTGACGTTTTACGTAAGAAATCAGAGAACATGGTTCATAAAAGCTGTTGGGTCTCCGCGGTTGGTTCGTAAGATAGATGCGCAAGGGATGCGATCTCACAACGCGCGTGGACTGTATCAAATTGGTATGTCGGCCATAAGAGAGAGGCAGAGCCGGCCCAGAAAAAAGCGCATTCACAATCCCCTGTCTCCTTACTTGAAAATGATTGAAAGAAAGGTTCACCTTGGAGTTCCGTGGCTCTGCTTTCCAGCCTTGATGTAGAAAGGTGCTGTAGTTGCTGCGATCGTCGATGGTTCTCCAAGGAAGATACACGGTCCCAGGTCAACAGAGGATGAGGAGACTTTTGTCACACAGAAGGCTGCAAGCGATGATTTTCATTTTGCTTCGTCATGCACAGGCTGGACAGGGGCAGGAAGACAAGGTTGGGTAACGCAAAACACGAAATCAGGAGTTGAAACACATCGATTTAATACCATGGCCCCAACAACCGACCACCAAAAATCCAACAACCGACGTACACTACAAGCACACAATCCATAATCAACAAGGTGTTTTATCTTTTTCCCTTTATTTTAATTGTTAAAAAAAAGGTATTAAGTTATCTAGCCAGGAATTTATAGGAAAAGCCGAACACATCTGTAAACACTAAGTAAATGTTTTAGGTTAGCGATAGTATACTTATTCTATTCTAACGTGTTTCGATCCGGGTGAGCGATTGGACCTGGGTTTGTACATGAAGCATTCATGTTGGTACAGTTTAGGTTTTCCCTAGCCTAGAAACTGTCACGGCACTAGCAATTACACGCAGTCCATTTAATACAACAAAGCTGCTAAATTCTCAAAATTCTCTGCAGCAAACCATTGTTTCTAAGATTAGTACCTCTGATGATAATTGTCTTTTTGAATAACTTATGATAAATAATTAATAATTATCATCTCACATTGTAATAAATGTCACTGTAGTCATATTTATGTATTTAATGAAGTTCTTATATTTTTAAAATAATGTAGCTCTGTAGAGTTATGGCAAGATGACAAGACAAGATCGGTATGAACGCTGGTTATGTACACGGGTTAAATGTTTCCCGCCGTTAAAAAAAATAAGCGCGACCTGTTATTTAAGTCCCACATATTCTTTTCGGGGTAAACAGAGTATTAGTACAATACAGGCAATTACATTAAGAGGAGTGCACAACCTATTGTCTTTTACAATAATTGTCGACATTAAGTTCTTTGGTGTAACGAGGAAAAAACAAAAACTGAACGAGAGAGCCTTCGTGCTCGTCGGGTTAAAAAAGATTTGACATCGGAAAGACCCCATCCCGAGGCAGACCGTCTATTGGCAGGCATGCCTGAGGCACCCGAGACAAGAGCTGTTTGCTCTCCCGAGGGATTTTTACAAACTCCCTATCCAATGTCCCTTTCGGAAAATGTCTCGTGTATAGCTCAAAGGAAAGCAGGATAGAGAAAATAGGGGGAAAATGCTTTTTTTATTAAAATTAAATTGCTGTTATTATAAGCGGATCAGGAACGAACGAATGAAATTGAAACGTGAGAATGTATGGATAAAACACGATATTAATATTTCCTGGGTTTCTTTTCAGAAACTAGACAACCATCAAACTCATTTTCTTTTTAATGATATCGATTTATGTGGCACCTTCCTTCATCAGCCTCATTTTCTTTTTTGGAAACGCGCGTAAAAAGAAGAGTAAAAATATATAACGGTATATATATAAGCATAATGAATAATGTATCATGAAATATCGTTATATGTAAATTTAAAAAATAACCAAATTATTTATTCTATATCCTACAACTCATAACCTAGTACATTCATCTTACATTATGCATTCTACAACAAAAACATCCAACTTTCTTGTGAGATGCCTCCATGTGGTCTGCGGGATGATGAATCTGTAGTTTGGTACGTTCCACCTTTCATGTGGCATATCTGCGGTTGCTCCTTCGCCATCAAATAGCTGTGATTACATCTTGTATGCCCTTATTATGCCCGCGGCGAGGTGTTCTTGTCAATTGTTAATTAGGGTTGATGATTTCCAAACGCTTTATTTTATTAAATTTTGTACCTACTTCAAAGTGTGCCATAACTTAATATTTTGTCGTTCCGTGAACATATTTTATTGTAAAAATTTATGGCGCGGGATTTTAACGAATTTCGTTTCGTTTTGTGTGTTTTGTCTGATCAAGGTCTTTGCGGATGTCCGATTAATCCAATAAATCCAAATCGATCAACCTTATCGACAATCTTCATCTCGTTTTGCTCGACGATCTTCATCTCGTTTTGCTGCATCTGAAATTGATCGTGAATCGTCGCCGAACCTCAGTGAAATGTCACATCCTACCGACCTACTGCCATTTGCGACAACTGGACTTTTCTTGTTTCCATTTTGGGAGGCACCATCACCTAAATCGATTCCAGGCATTATACTCATCTAAGTAGTCAAATATTATTTTTGGCCAGTCGGTACAATATTTGTGAATTTTATTTTAAAAAAATCAATTTCTTTCCGTTTCTCATTACACTTAATAATTTGTAATTTGGCTTAACTTGATAATTAGAGTATCATCAATTTTTGTTAATTTTGGTAATTGATTCGGGCAAAGATTAATTGTATATTTGTACAAACGAGTTCTTTGGTCTGCGTGTCAAAAACAATTCTCTCCCTAACAATTCTGTCATTACTAAATCGCTTTCATTCGATACTGTTTGGTTTCTTTCAACAGATAAACAGTAATATAAAACCGAACCTTATTTCTCTAAACTGATTCAAGTCCGATTCATTGCCAATTGGATTTATCTCCCACACGGTTTACTGTCGAGAGGATTACAGGGAAAGAATCATTTTCGCTTACTCTATCTCTAGCATTAATGGCAGATTAGCCTTTTGCACTCTTATGGTCTATTGTCCTTTTAGGTGCCACTTAAATGGTAGTCATTGTTCTACGGCTATCCCGCCGTAAATTGGAAAGGAAAATCAATACAAGGATGCGTTTTTATGGTTATTACTTACTAAACCTTGCATATTATTTGCATTATGGCATGTATAATGGAAAAATTATCAAGGACAGACAGTATAATTACTCTAATAAGTCAATTTTTATTAGCTAATTGTCAATATCAGTTTAATAAAAACATTATTTGTTTGTATTCTTAAAGAAATAATTTTGCTTCTTCACTCACTAGTTGAGCGTTTCGTCGAATATCGCTGTGCAAGTCTTATTGGATATTCGGATAAAATTCGGTTTTAAGTTGAGAAACGGGTTAAAACGTGAATTGCCTAATCGACAGGATTTGAAAAATTAAACCTTAATTGAAAAACTAAATTGCTGATTGGACGTTTTTCCCAATCGGCGGAATTTAAAAATAATTTCACTCTTTCCAATTAACCGTGCTTCAGGTTCAGCGGACATCGGCGTCAGCAGATCTATATCTTTCTTCCATTTAAGAAATTATGTAAAACAACTACTTGTTATATTATTTACCTCTGGGAAATTAATTCTCTTAAAGAGAGAAACGGTAATAGTGAAGGTAAAAATCAGTCCTAAGGCTGGTATGCCCGTGTGAATGTCTATGTCCGTTTTCAAAAGATTTAGTGCTGTATTCGTTTTTTTTTTTTTTAATTAATTAATTAATTTTTTTAACAATTTACGTTGAAAGATGTGTATGTAAAGAGTTAATTGGGAACAAGTTTGTTTTGCCCCTTTTTGCTACCAAGTATTAACATTGATTTATTAAGTTTTTATATCTTTTCTTAAGCTTTATATACTTTTAAGAAAGAATTACGACTAAAATTTAGATAAGGAAGGTCGTCACAAAAAATGATAATTATTTCAATGAAAATCTCTTCAAATAAAAGTTGAAATTATTAGGTTGGGCTAATAAAATAAAGTAGGCTTTTGATGATTTTGCGATATTAATGCGAAAATAAAAAGGGTTTTATATTTCGGCATTTGGTCAAAGCAATGAGCGCAAAACCAAATCCCTACCTCTAAAAGAGGAACTGTGTAAAAGTGGAAAAAGTAACAATCATCGAAATCTATTTAATGGGGGCCATGTGTTGTCATTAAAAGTTTCCCTAGTCAGCAGGGGAAACGGTTCCTCTGCGAACAACAACGGCCGATTGCCAACGCGATAGCTTATCGGCTAATTAAAATCCCTTTAAATTGGCTAGGCCGAATCGTCAGCAGGGAAGAATTAAGCTGAAGCGCACTTACAGCAACAGCGCGGAACGAGAGAAAAAATGTAATGTCAAAACTTCATTGTTCGTCATAATCAATGATTTAAACTAAACTGTCAAAAATCAATAGGGATGTTTGTAATTTATTATATCCTATTAATCGTAATTAAATTAACCGATATATTCTTATAAGTTGAATAAAACGAAATAGAAAATACAAACCAAAAGCAAATACCTCATTTTTTTAAATTACGGATTTACTTAAGAATAGCAAACATGAAGATTACTCACTTTGTAAACGAACACCTTTTCTCGTCCTTTCTCCATTTTAATCCATTTTATTCTCTTTGAGCATGGAAAGATATAATCTTGAACCAGCCGTTCGCAATATTTTTGTGAGAATGAGTCATCGAGGTCATGAGCAAGTGGGTACGCAGAGCGTGGTGCTATTGTCATTAAGTACCAATGAGAGGCCGTGTAGTGGATCTCAGTGCATTATGACGCTAAGGTAGGACAGAAATATTGCCATTGCTGCAAGACGGAACCCTTTTCATAGTGCCCGCCAGTCAAGTACAAGATGTTTTGCCAAAGCCGTTATCATCACAAACGATTTCTAATCGTTAGTGGTAAGTTGGCCTTACATCGAATGCCCCTTTGAGACGACCTGCAGCAACAGCCCGCCATTAGCAACTCAGGAGAATTGGTGCAGCGAACCCCGAGAAGAGAACACCAATTGGAATATTGTTGTGTCGCATTTCTGACTGTATTGAGTGGTGGTACAATGTGGTTAAGGCTCGGGGCCCTGGAAAGGTGCACCTCGTGTCCTCATCCACGTCCCTTTCTCAACCCAGGTTCCTTCATTCTATCGTGTGACCCCCTCGTAACCAAGGTCCGGGCTCAAAATAATGGTGTAGTCTAGGGGGCTTGGCAACCTCTCTAAAGCACAAGCTGTACTCGGGTCGGCCTTGGGTCGGCATGAGGCAGAAGCACACGAGGGTTAGTGTATCAGATCCTGTCTCCATAGACGGGAGAGAGTTCATGACCATCTGTACTAGGGGGTAACAGAAATGTTCCAAAGTTCAGCCCCTGTTCCCCCCTCGAATGCGTGAGTAGTGGCGGACGGAAAATGGTTGCTCCTACTCGAGTATGCTTTGCACGTAGGTGTAGGCTGAGCTCGAATGGAGGCTTTTACCGTAGGCGGTACTCCTCTATGAGGTGGTTAGAAATTCCACTATAATCAAAACCGCGGCCGGAGCGGAACCGGTAGTTTCTACGGTGGGGAAGCCCCAATACTCTGGGAGATAGAGTGGCCTTCTCTATCTAGGGAGTGCGCTAGCCCTTTGAGCGCGGCTTACGGTCTGATGCTTAATGCAGACCCGACCACTCGGAATGGACAAGTGGGGAGCGAGGTTGTCTTGGGCCTTCGGGGCTGAGCTGCCTCTACACCAATGCTGCGGCAGGAAACCATTCTGTAGTATGTGGAGGTGCGTCAACTCTCATCTTGAGAATCAAAACGTCCGATAAGGTCGAATAGGCTAGGTGAGGACGTTAAAGATCCTCATTGTCCTTTTTAGGACGACCGAGTATACGGGAAAGCATATATTGAGATAGTAGCCGCCAAAGAGACTACCGAGAGCATGGGATGCTACATGCCCCACTTCTTGTTCCGTTCAGTGCAATTTTGGAGGAGGCTGAGATTTACACTGGAGGTCGAACTGGACACCATATTGTGTAAAGGCATGCCTCACCGCAGTCCGTTGGTTCCAAAACTCCATTCCAACAAATTATCCTCACCTCTCCTCTTCGAGTAACCAAAATCGTATGCTACTTGCGATTCACATGGTCAAAAGACTTGCTTGGAACCCCCTCAATAAAACAACTAAATACTAAAGTAATCAACACCAACCAATTCTTCGTCTACACATTATTACGACAACGAAGCAATCCACCCGCCAAAGGATCTAGTCATTCCATAACCCTTCGAACCAATGCCCAAGCTACGTACTTCGTATTCAACGTTAACATCCATTCACTTACAAAACCCCTTGAAATCGCAAGAAGTTTAATGTCGTATGTGCAGACTCCATAAAAACTAGACTCTCATCCCAACTCTCTACGACAACACTTTCCATCCCAAAGACTTCCCGACAATTGTCTAAGACAACTGAAGCTGATCAATGGTCTTTCGAGTTCCTCCCTAGTGACTATCTACCTACCTCTTCCGATTGCTCTGATCTCTCTTATATTCTGATTCCTGTAATTTCAGTTATTTTATTATAATTCTGAGTTGTTTGAAATTCATCATTTCCTTTCAAACCAAAGCCATTGCGCGTATGCAGGCGCATGTACAAACTGAATCAGTAGGACATTTTTCCTTTCGTCTATGTACTTATTACCTCATCTTCAGAAACGTCAGCGCAGTTATCATTCTTCCGACGTTCGTTAAAAAGCAAGAGATCTAAATTATTCACAAGGAATATAAATCATAGAACGTCTAGAGAGAACAATTTATTCTCGTTCTGAATAAAGGATCGTTTATTAAAAAAGGAGTCCGTGATATCCGCCGGGTGTAAATCACAGTTCGAGTAATGAAGCCAACTTGCAGCTCGTCGGTCGAGTTTGTCCTTCCGAATTGTCCGGATATTCTCAAATAAGGGGAACGACTGGCCAACTCGTTATTTAAATTATAAATACCCCAACTTTTTCAAAAGTAAAAAAGAACTACTGGCGAACTCAACGTGCTTTACAAAAATTTCTTTATACCGACTCTCGAAATTTAATATACAACATTATATATTTTAACTAATTATACTTTTAATCTAAGGTTTTCGTTGAGATGAAAAAACAAGGGTCAAGAGCGGGATTCAAACCCACGACCTACGGCTAGCCGTTTAGTGTATGATTAATTAAAAAAAATTAATAAGATCAATTATGACTGCTTAATGCACATATGGATTATATATTTTTATTTGTACAGCTATACATCGCGTGATTTCGTTCCTTTTTCATCGACTTATTGTAAATAAAGCCTGTGATTTAACATCACGTGCACGCTAGTTGATGCTTGTCTGATCTTCATCATTTTATTTTGAAACTCCATTATTAAGATCTAACTCTGATGAATAGCCGACTTATTTACTCTGACTTTTACATAAACTGTCATGCCAGTACAAATTCAAATGCAATGCCCTGTAATTGATAGTTGTTTTAATAAGGGAACTGTAGCTCCGGCTATTTTAAAAAATATTGTAAATCAAATAAGGACTAAATAACATTCATTAAATGTTTAAAAACGACCGCGACTACCCCTTACATACTGCTTAGCTAAAAAATCAATTAAGTTCGATATTGCTTTAAAAATATTGATAAGTATTTTCTCACTTCTCTGTCAGAATAAAAATATAACATTAATGCCAGCGCTGCACCCGGAGGGCACATGCCGTGAGAAACCAGCCAATGTAGCACTCAGTGAGGGGGATTAAGGGGCAAGGAGGTCTCGAGGAGGTCATCGTCGATAAGGCGACGTGTTGCGAGTTCTAGGGATGGTTCGACTTGGTATGTCCAAAGTGGTGGCAGTTGTTATTTGTTAACGTTATTTTAGTGCTGGAAAAATTGTTGTCTCCCTTGCCTTATCTGAGATCAAACGTCAGTCTACGTATAGTCTTAAGTATTTGACTTTATAATGGAAATCGGTTTTTTAAAGATGCTCGTGATTGAGACCTAAGACAATCCCCCACCTAAAAAAATTAGTATTGAATCCGATCAGACCCAGGAAAAACTAATTCTATAATTAAGCACACTACAAGTTACCATTACCAGTCCTATTCGGAAAATCACGATATTCAGACAGAACGACAAAAAGAAAATAAGGGAACTTTGGAATTCACTCATTGGACATAGACAATTCAAGAATCTTCTAACCAATTTTGGTAGGTAGAAATCACAGAATGTGTCAAAGAAAGTAGGAACAGACTGCGAATCCTAACAGGACACTGCAGATTAAATGGACACTTAAAGAAAATTGGAACAATCCAAGATGGCACATTGCAGATTCTGCAAGGAGGCAAAAGAGACACCAACACATTTACTAACAAACTGCGGAGCTACATTAGCCCGCAGGAGGAAATGTTTTGGGGTGTATATTGTGACCATAGAAGAGCTTCAACCACTGAAACCGGACCTACAATAGCTCTTAAAGGGCGCAGTATACTATACCCTGAAATTACATATACATCTACATCCCCCACCAAAAAAATTAGTATTGAATCCGATCTGATCCAGGAAAAAATAATTCTATAATTAAGCGCACAAAAAGTTACCATTAAACTTATCCTTAGTCCAATTCGGAAAATCAGGATATTCACTAATGAGCACTTAACGTCGGAAATTAACCAAATCATACAAGATGGTACGATTGATGTTTTTCTGGCTATCTGATAACATTATTCTTGTTGTACACTTGAAATGTTCGTTATTTATTTTATTTATACATGTTTCTTTGACTGTAGATAAGG
The DNA here is from genome assembly GCF_000648675.2 of Cimex lectularius. NCBI lineage: Eukaryota > Metazoa > Arthropoda > Insecta > Hemiptera > Cimicidae > Cimex > Cimex lectularius. Next base: position 1,313,849 of record NW_019392691.1, read on the forward strand.
CTTGAAGAGCTATGTGGTTGTAGTAGTTAGACACTTTACGCCCATTCTCGTACCATTTCCAAATTTAAGCCACATATACCATATAAGAATCCCAGCCTTTTGTAGTTGCGATGATGGTTAGTGTTTATGTGTCATTAAATAAAAAACCTTGTTTTATTGTTTTTAATAATATCTGAATTATGAGAAAAACGACATGGTACGAAATATGATCACAGGTGGCGTCAAACATTAATGGGTTTACAAACCTTAAATTTTTTCTTAGACCTTCATTAAAGGAAAAATGCGTACTCTTTATACTGTTAAGGTACAATGTCATGCTGATGATACAAGTCTTAAAGATATCGAAATATCTAAGTTTTTCATTTTGTGCCCAAAAAATATTGAATGTTTGTTAAAGCTGTTAAGTATGCAACAAGTCGAGGTCACAAATGCTTATCCGTTTTGTGATTTCGTTTGTTCTGTTATCTAATCCTTTACAAAATTATTGACTAATAAAACAAAGTTAGAAAAGTTTTTTTAGAAAACCTCTCTGATGTAGTATTTTCGTCCGTGTTGTTCGTAATGGTTTTCCTTTCCTCGCTGGTTTGGTCTATATATAACTGAGATCGTTGAAAGAAAAGCATCCTCAAGTTTACAGGTGATATGGTACACTGATGTCAAAGATGGATCAGTAGGTAGGTTTCATTAGCCAGAACTCCTTTGTGTCTGGCGTCCAAGATATTGTTTGGTTGTTAGGTTTTCGAAATTTTCGATGTACTCATCAATTATTTTAGATGTGACCGGTTTACGTGCTAATGTTTTTAGAGCTGCTTGGCTGTCTGGTCTTACGAAGTTTTTTCTGTCTGTGTAAACCTTTCAAGATTTTCTACGGCACAAGCATTGTTAGAATGTAATTCAGCTGGTTAGGGATGGTTAGGGATACTTAGCTATGCAAATGTCTTCCTTCGCTTAACTCTCATGCATAGCTAATTCTTAACATAAGCTGGCAACTTACTGGCCATTTTTACGAATCCATTTATTTCCTCTCATGTAGAAATGTGTGGTGTTTAGTGACCGTAGTTAATGATTATTTGGAGATCCTGAGATGCTGTTTGGCGTGACGTAGGTTTAGAAAAACGTTTTCTTTATCGTGCAAGAAAATAATCAACAACTACAACTCAACACTAACACCATCTGCTATAACTAAAAATATCACATCAAATCTATCAAATACAGACAAACCAATAAGCATGTCAATACCAATCATTCACGGTCAAATCACATAAACTGAGAAAATTTCTCTCTTCTGATAACTTTAAAATAGATTTCAAAAGCTATAAAACAATTCACAACTTTTTTCCTAAATTAATGAGCCCACCGGATAACAAATAAGTCAGACGTAATTTATAAAATCAATTGTTTAAACTGTCCGGTAACTTACATCGGAATTAGATCCCAATATCTGGGTACGAGAGTAAAGCAACATATCTATGACTGCAAAAAACGCAAACAAAATCCTACAGCATTGGCTACCAACCATTTTGAACACCAACACAACTTCGACATCAACAATCCAAAAATATTACATAATATTACAATAACAAAACAAACACAAACGTAACTTTTTACAAATGGTTTACATCAACAGAGATAAACACACCATCAATTACAGAACAGACACATGTGAACTCAGTCGCAGCTAAGCTAATATCATTAATCAAATTCAATATCGATAACATACATTTATCATCATCACATCACACTAAAACATATAAAATATAAAACTCATTACATTCCTCACATCCAACATTTCTATATAGTCTAATTCTTCAACAATTTGGCTTTCCTTTCCCTAATTATGCCCGTCTATATAATCCTGAAAGAATAAACAGGCCGAACCATTACCCATTATTTCCCATTATCGGCTTTTCCACCTCAAAGAAGCCGACTCTCCTCATATAAAAATGTCTTTCTATCCCGACTTCCTTTCCCACCTCTTCAAAATCCAACTAATATACACATGAAACAGCAATATCTCACTGGCACTCTCAACACGACTCACAATAACGACACATCTACACAGAAAATAAACACTTTGAGTGAGTACAAATACTTTGATTGAGTCTAAAATTGCTAGCATTGTATAAATTCATTTTTTCACATCCTTCATGTATTTGTAATATTTATAAATCCCAGGCCCTGAAGAAAATCTCATAAAGATCGAAACGTTGGCAGGATTAAGAGAATGTTTTTCTAAACCTACTTCACACCAAGCCGCATCACAATCTTCAAATAATTATTTCCTCTCAGTTCATATTAGTCAAGGGCATACATGTTGCACAATATAACTAGATTTACAATTCTCATGAATATGTAGCGGTTATCGGGTAATATTAATAATACATTTATCTTACAGTTACTAATTTATTAAACATAAACATGGAAAAGATAGTGTGCACACTTACAAAGTTCTATAGGCTACTATATGCGGAAAAATGTCCGGAATGGTTCTCGGAGGCCTATCGCTAGGCGAAGTAAAAGAAGAGTGGGCGTAGCCAGGGAAAAACTTCCTCAGGTTTTTCCTGGTCACCAGTGTTGTCCTGATCGCCTACACACCCCACCTCCAGTGAAGAGGTCAGTCCTTAAAACGAACTGGCATGCGAGTTCTGCGTCCGCTGCAAGTCCGTCGAGTGGTGTCATCCGGTGTTGCCGCTGGTATGGTGGGTGCCATTCTGTCTTCAGCGTTGTCCAAGTTGGTCTGTAGGTAGGCCGGTTTAAGCCTGTCGACTGTTACTCTCTTCGTAGTGCCTTTAACAAGTATGTCGAAATATTTCTCGCTCTTCTTTACCACCAGGAAGGGACCGTCATACGGAGGTTATAAAGGTGGTCGTACAAGGTCAGACCTGAGAAATACGCGAGTACATACACGCAAATTGGGGTGTTCGTACGTCGCACTATGGTATATCGGGTTGGTGGGTTTGCATTGTCGAATCCTTTCTTGGAGATCTTTGACAAACTGACAACGGTCTTGTGGAGTAGATTGGTTGAAAAATTCTCCGGGTAGGCGTAGTGGAGCTCCATAAACTATCTCTGCGGCTGATGATTGCAAGTCTTCCATGCAAGTCCATGTCCGGAATGGTTCTCGAGAGTCCGATCGCTAGGCGAAGTAAAAGAAGAGTCGTAGCCAGGGAAAACCTTCCTCAGGTTTTTCCTGGTCACCAGTGTTGTCCTGATCGCCTACAAATACAAAGAGGATGCATAAGGAGGGTTGTTTTATTTTATTAACATATTTAACAAAACAGCTTGTATGTTGTCTTGCATTAATGTATCCATCCTTTCAACAATTTGGTTGAAAAATAAATAAATGTTTGATTGCCTTTGTTGGCCTCAGGAGGCTATCATTCGTTTTTTCTGACAGGTCCACGGTAATTATCATCGACACACACGCATGTGTACTTTTCGAATCAATTCTTTCAAATATCGTAGAAATTCCCTTTTGACTTTGTTTCCGGAAGGGGTAGATATAAAACGCCATTACCGTATCCAATGGGAAAAATACAACTAGATACGGATCCCTTTCGATGAAAGGGCCGTTCTCTGCACCTGGACCCTGTCAAAGATAAGGGACTGGTTTTTGAATAATTCATGATACATTAAGACTCGACGGTACTTACCGTAGAAACTAAATAGCTGAATTATTCTAATTCCGTAGTGCTGTTTGCTGACGTTTCCTCCCGTAATAAAGTCCTGCTGAATTTTCGCCGCCTCCGCGCCCGGTCCTACCACGCGAAAAAAAGTATTTCGACTGTCTTGAAGTAAAATAGAAAGTTTTCTTAAATCTTAACTGTTCATCTAACTTGGCGAATTGGTATGTTAATCGACTGACGCCAAACGAACAATTTAAGTAAAAGAAGATAACGTGTAAAAGTAGCTGGGTCCATATGTGTACGCTATTGTATAAATAAGAGCTAAGTACTTTAAGTAAACCATGATTTATCATCATTGATTTATTGATTAAGCTCTTTTCCGTAGCGACCGAATTTAGCTACAAAATTGCAAGACCAAATCATTACACTAGCAATAGACTCTCAAGACATCATAGTTTACCTAATTAGTATGTATTTATGCCTATCCGTATTAATCAACCATAAATGGTTATTTATACATTTAAAGGTCCCGAACATTATAAGTAATAATACCACATATTGAATCTGTTAACACAAACTGTATACTGCAAATGGAGCTTTGCATTAAGAACATGTAAAACTACCTGATGTGACGTTTATATGAATGTATGTTCAATACTTTTGAAGTAAATAGTTTTAAATTTGGATATCGCAAACTTCGACACAACCAAATTAAGATGTAGTCGGGCCTATTTTATGTCTTCATGCACGTGGGACAATGCAAGCTCATGGTTTTTGGTAAAACAAGCTAGTCTTTTTTAGCTTTACACTTTGTCTTGTGTCTTCTGATGATGCGTTTTTGGCCATCATACCAGTGATATATATATATATATATATAAAATATCATACTAATGATAGGTTTTCCTGCATAATATCTAGCCAACGTAGGTAGTGCTTTTCCTTATGTGATGACTGAATGACAACATAGGTATATACAATTATGGTCCCCGTCTGTAGATTATGCAATGAGGAGGAAGAAACTGGCACATATATTATCTTCGAAGTGCAGCAACCGCTCATTGGAAAAATAACCTAGGATATCTAAAAAAAATAATTCAGCAATGATAGTCAATGACCTAATACGAGAAGGATTGTGCCAATTGAACTGAATTGAGGAACTAGAAAAAAACACAATAAGCCAGAATGCTGCAGTGCTTGGAAAATACAAATCGCTCCACTTCCTACCATTTCCAAATTATCATCATCATCATCAACATCACCAAGAATAATAAATAACATTTCCGTTGGCAAATATTTAGTTTGGAAATTTCATAAAAACTGGAGTAAATCCAAAAGTATAGGATTATAAACACGAGAAATGTAGATTTGTACATCAAGAATTTAGTGCACAGTTGATGGCAGGATTTTAGATATCTAACGTGAATGCGCAATACAACCTTTACAAATTAGTGCTTCAAAATTTTTTATGACGTAAATAACAAACAATTTATCGAAGATGGCCCAGAAATTTGTGCCTGTTAAAACATCGGATCTCGGCGTTATAAAGGATACATTTTCCTTGTTTTAGTATTATCAATGATTTTAAGTTAATTTGTTCATTTCTAGCCGTTTTCCCCGTTCTACGCCAGTTATGATTCACCGACTTTCTTTATTCCTCGAACAAACTAGGTAATTAAGCTGGGATTTGGTTTATTTTAACGGCAAGAGCCCCAGGCAGTAAAAAACATTACGGGATTCTGCTCAGGTCGAGCATAAAGGGTAATTGTGTTTTAAATAAACAGTAAGGACGACCATCAACTTGAGTTAGTGCCGCCGATAGAGGGGCTGCGCATTTTAAGGTATAAGCCACATAATTATCTAAACCGCAGGAACTTCTGTTTCAGACTTTTTTTTAACAATTACAAATAACAACAATATTACACCATTTTTCATAGGTTTGAATAATAAACTGAAATAAGCAAAAACAAACTTCTGTTGCTTTAGCGGTTTAAAAAAAAATTGTAGAGAATTCGTTGCCACACCAAAATTGAATGAAACTGAATGCTAATATCCTGAAGATCGATCAAAGTTATTTAGAATAGATAGTTCTGAATTTTAGGAAAATCCTATACAGGCATAATTTTCTCACAGTACCTACCAAGACCAAGTGAGAAAGCCTATTCCCATGAACTGAATGTGATAGCCTTTTGAAATATTTTACATTACATCTTCGCCATCTCATCAAGAAAATCAATTAAAACTTGATTCTGAGCTTATACACAAATATTTTGCAGAAATTTGTTTTAGAAAAATCCGCCCCCGCGGCACAGTTTTCTCCAGACTATTTCTATTTATCTTGCTAATTGAACGACCTAATTGTACTGCAGATAAAGTAAATAATTTTGATTTGAACTAATAAAACATTACTAGAATTGCAGCGAAAAATTATTCTTTCATAAAAAAATACTTTCTTGATAAATCAAAAGTACGAACGTACCGTGAGCTCATTCACTCGGAGGTCGGCATTTTACGTACCGAGCCGAGTATTGTGTCTGTTGTGCATTCTCCATCATTCTCTAGAGCTTTGTAACAAATAACAAAGCTTATTTAAGGCCTAACATTGGTTTTTCCTCCCTCTCCTAAAAGTAGGAATCTCGGAATCTTCAACATTCTTCTGCACCAACACAGGTTTCACAGTTTCTTCTTCTTCATAGAATAACTGCACAGGCTTGTTCCTTCGACTTTCAGTCTATATCACTCCGAAGTTTGCAGTGTCCACAGCAGTCTTACTATCCTTCTATTTCTTTCACGTCCTAGTTTAAAAGCTCTGTTTGTTAGTTTCTGTCCGCTGATAAACGGATGACCCAACAGGGTTCAATTACGATAGTTCTGTTGACTAAACTTTCTTTCCTCAATTTATCTGACTCCTCGTTGCCTCTTTGCCCTCTATGCTCTGACTCCCCAACAAGGTTAATTTCGTTATTTCTTCAGGTGGCATCGACTAGTGAGGATCTGGTACCAATAGAGAAAAGGCAACATATTTTGTCGAAATTGTATTTGCTAATAAACTCGTTGAATTTAATTTTCCATATATTGAACTACACTTCTTCACTTCACCAGATATATGATTGTGAAAATTTCTTCTGGAAACAGCAGAATCGCAATAAATATAAAGGTCGACGTTAAATAGGAATGTCAGAATGTCCAATAGTATGTCCAATGTATATTTTCGAATGTTGCTACACACTCTAGCCTACACCAATATTTTGCGCCTGGACAAGCCCCCCCTTGCTTACAATAGTTTGGGAATCGGATTGTAGGATTGAGTAAGTCCCTGAAAATAATAAAAATAATATGTTTGCGAAGCTACACAGAGCCTTGGGCGAAAACCAAGCTGATGGTTTGGCATTACGGACTTAGTTACTAATGTTCAATAAAGGTTTTTTTCAAAAGTTCTTAGGCTGACAGTATCATTAAATGAGATCTGCGTTAAAGAATTTTTGGGTTTAAATACAGACTTATAATTAATCTCCAGGGAGGAAATTACCATTAGCTAAGCATTACCATTGAACGATACATTAGGAATGAATTAATTACCATTCTTTAACAACAATTGGTGTAAAGGTTAAGGAGATAATATGTTTCAAGTCTGTAGGGGATAGTTGAACACACTGGATGATAAACATTTCTACGTGATATTTGAATAAATAATAATTATCGATTGATTCTTTAGACGCTTTAATCTAGTAGTTTTATGTCTTAACCGTGAAGCTCAAGACCTTATCACCTTTATAGAATAGATTTACTGGTAATTTAAATCGGTTACGAGACATTTCATTTTCAGGAATAGCGTGACATCGATCTTCGAGGACAAATGGCGTGTTTCTCCTTCTGAAAATTTAATACTATCGGCGATAAAATTTTGTATAAATCGATAAACAAACATTTGAGAAAACAACCAGTCGAATTATTGTCTAAAAGGAGTCCATTACATGACAAAACCAACTTAACCCAATTTTCATGTCGAACTTCATGAATTTTAATTCGGACGATTCACAACAGAAACGTGCTGGAGCCAGAGCTAATTTTTTCTCCCTTGTCTCGATTCGCTTCAACCCCGGTTTATTTTAGAGTTTCTTCTGAGTTGGAAGTTTTTTTTAAACTTTGATTTGCGTGCCTCTTGAGAAGGCGAGAGAGAAAAATCTTACCTTCTAATGAACTAAGGCTTTGGAATTACTCCTTTCGCATCACCGGCCGTAAAAGGAACCCAGGCAAAAATAATTTCAATTGAAGCTTCAAGTCACAAGCTTCTTGTTTTTTGTCCGCAAAACATTGGAAGCTAAACCGTTTGAGGTACAGCAGTTGATGGAGCGCATCGAGAAAAAAGACGTGTCATTTTACCGTTTGTTTCGCTTATTCGGCTAAAATGAGGATTACTTTTTTGGCAATCCTTCTTAACTTTATAAATATGAAACTGAAGTTATCCCCCTTAGGGTAAATTAATTTAAAGTCGTGAATATCTTTGGGTCATCATTTTGGTCTGCCTATCTTTTGCTCTTGTAATATGTTTTTTACAAACAGAGCTGGGGGGAAAATTACAAGCTAATACCGTATTCGCTATGCTAACTAATGTAGTGGTCAGCAAACGCAAAAGAATTATACCAGAAAGGGAAGATTGGATTAAAGCAAATATCCTTTTAGGCCACTTCTTTCTCGTACGCGAATGCCTTAAAAACCGGGATTGCACAGGAGCCAGACACCTAGGATTAAATCCAAATACTGAACTGACTGTAAACCTAAAATGGACAAGTTACGATTTGCCAGTCGGAAATTACAGCACCTGAATACTGCGGCCCTGAGAAATAAAAATACTTCTAATTCAGGAATGCACTGTAAAAGGTAGCCATTACTTTCTCATAGTAATAGTAGGCGACACTCAAAGTGATGAACAACCTACATACTGTCCAAGAGTGGAACCAGTAGGACACTTCCAACCTAGAACCGAACTGTGGCTCTATCTTTAATAGTCCAAATACTGGTAAATCAATCACCCAGCGATGGGATACGCGGAGATTCCGAGAGGGACCACAAACATTTCTTGGATTCTCGTAAGTCATCTGATTGGGCACTGTCGCCTTAGAAGGCATATGAGTGGACTACATTCAGAAAAAACATTTGCCAAGAAAGAGGAAGAGATCGAGGAATACATTCTCATGACTGTACAAGTCTATCCAGGCGTGAATTTCTATGTTAGATGAGGCAAAACGGTTAGCACTGTCTTGCAAAATTTTATCACTAGCATAAAGCTGACTAGTGAGCTCTAACAAAAGTAGAGATTTATAACAGATCTTTCATGACGTGTGGAAAATGGCTTTGTGCCACTTCTTCTATTGGCCTCTCCCTCATGGCATCCCGATGAAAAACAATCGTAAATTTCAGATCATTTCTGTCTGCCCACCTTGGCAGTTTTGGGCTGTCAAATGCGTTTGCCCGAAATGCGTCAGACAGACCAAAACAGCAAGAATAAGCAGACCGGAAACAACTAAGCTTCAAGTTCAACAACGTGCCTTCATCTAAAAATTTCAAAATTGTAAACCTGTTACCTTACCATTCACGTCGTTTGAAAACCATAATATTATAAATAACGTATGTAAATCTATTTTTGTTGTGTACTTTAATGTATAATTGAATAATGAGTGACGATGATAGTACGCTACGGACGTAATATAAACAGAGGTTTGCATTTACTATAAATGTAATCGGTATGATTATCATCTCGACGCGTCTCAGACATAGTGAAGAACGTTTAGTACTGCTAAAGGTAAACCACGTTTAAGGCCTCATCACTACAAAATCATGACTTGATTTGCAACGTTGCCATTTATGATTTTGCATAAACGCAATTTTTTCACAGTCACATCACACAAAAAAAGTCTTATCAACTTGATGTCTAATTTCAATTAAAATACGGGCATAAAGAAATATTTATTTAAAAAGCTGTTAAATGAACATGAAAATTTTTGCAATTTTGAGATTAAACATCATCATCTCTTGTCATTGCGATAACCAACTATAAATAATAAATAAGTATGTCGTTGGACTACTGATTAATCAACCGGTTAATTATTTATGATTTTATCTCATTCCTAGGTTTTTTCAAGTCTGCTATTTTTGATTGGCGGAAAATCATTATCAACAAAACGGTGGAATATTTTACCTCAATATGGAGATATTTGCACTTTGACTATAACTGGCGAGTTACAACAAATTTAAAATAATTTTCTTAAATTCTGGTTGTTTGTAGAAAAAACGTCTTGTACTAAAAATGGTAATATATTGTTTTTTACCTTGATGATACGTCTATCTTTTTTTTCACAATTCAAACATGCGCTTATATAAAACACACACACTGAAAGACGGACTAGGAATGGGAAAACCGACTTCAGTCATGTAAGATGAAAGGATCGTTGTATGTATTATACTGCGCCCCTTGAAAGCCACCGGTTTTGGTTATACCACACCGGTGAGTTCATCAAGAAATTTGATTAACAGGCCCGGTTTCAGTGGTTGGGTTTCTTCGACGGTTACATTGTACATTTCAAAACACTCCCTCCTCAAGGCAAATGTGGCGTCACTGTGTTAGTGTATGTATGACAGGATTTGAAGTTTTTCCTGCTTCCTTCTATGCCTTCTGTGGTTTTTTCCTTCCTAAAGCTGCTAAATGTATTGTTTATGCTTAACAAACAGTTCTCGGATTGTTTATGCCCAATGAGTGAATTCGAGTGTTTCTTCACTTTAGTAATTTAACTAATAACTAGTAGTAACTTATTTAGTAGTCTAACGTACACATTGTTGGTGTGAATTCCTATGCCACAGAAGGGCTCGAGACCGGTCAGCTGTTAGCAGCTTTGTTGTCCGCTCTCGTGTTGCCCTCTACTCCCACATGCCCTGGGACCAGCAGAGCGACTTTATTTTGCATACTTTTTTTCGAGGGTGAGCAACAGCAGAGGTCATATCAAGCTGGTGTTTTTGAAAAAAGGCCATTTGTAAGTATGTCGGGTTCAGATGCAGGACCTTTACCTTAGAGCGATGAGCGCCGTGTCAACGCCTAAACCGTTGCTACCACCGGCTAATGATGTTTGAACTTAGTGCTTTGATGGCTGCTTGGCTATCTGACTATCTACATGGCTATCTATATTCGTCTTTTTGTATCCTTTGCTAAGATTAAATTGGGTACATCTCTTAATTGCAAGGACTTCAGCATGGAATATTCTTGTGTATTTTCCCATGGATTCTGAGTAGTTGATTCCTGAGCCGGATACACCTGCCTCCGTACGTTCCTGCGTTCTAAATCCATCAGTTTACCAGCTGACGGAAAGGTTTTTCCCTCTTTTCCCATCCTTTTTTGGTACTTACATTTGTTTTAAAAACTTTCTTGAGCTCAAACATCCTGTTCATGCTGTCTCTTGGGACCATGAGCATCGCATGTTTTCCATTAGGCTGTTTATCTCTCCATTTGAGTTTTAGCCCTGTTGGAGGTTTCTCTTTGATATTAGTAATAGTTCTTTGTGTTGTCCTCAGCACACAGACCATATGACATACAATAGACAAGGAAAGCACTAACAAACCTATTTACAAATTAGGCATGAAAACAGTACTGAAGACCACGAACACAATTGGAAAAGAACAAAGGCAAAATATTAACAAAACCAATCTACCTAGCAAAAATGAGATACACCATACCATGCGAAGACAAATTTATCTGACAGGGCCGTAGATAAAAGGCAAATATGAAGAACATGTTTCATTGATTAGGGACAATGAAGAGAATCACTAAGCGATTCACTTCACAGAAAACCATAAAGAACATTCAACAATACCGACAAGAATGAAACTGGGGAGAGCAACTGTTCAGGCGTCGACACGGCGCTCATCACTGTAAGGTCAAGCTCCCGGGTTCGAATCCAGCGGCCCTGCATTCGAACCCGACATACTTACAAATGGGCTTTTTCCATCGGCACCCCGAGGGTTCATATGACCCGTAGTTGAAATACCTTCGTAGAAAAAAAAAATGAAACTATTACAGAATGTGTGAAAAGAATGAAAATTGAACATACCCAAAAACATGAAAATAACAAACGACAACACATTAACACATTCAACTAAAAACCTTATAAGCCCACAAATTTATAAAAGTTCACATAAATTGTTTACGCCTTTCAAAATAATATACCAATTGAAAAGAAAGAGGACCGCCGATCACAAAGTCGGACCCATATTTTTACACAGTAAGCCCGTGTCGGTTTGAGTATTTGAATGTAGAAATGCTTTCCCTTTGTCCATGATGTGTAATGATAGCTGTCATTACATAAGGTGATGTTTTATATTTCATTATGCCGAGTAGCGTTTCATAGTTAAGATTAGCCGTATAGTTTTCATAGGTTTGATTAATCTACCAAACCATTTTCTCAAGATTTTTCTTGGTTAATATTTAATATACTACTAGATTAATACTTACATTATCGTGATACTTACAGAATGGTGAAATTGAAAAATAAGGACATGTAGTTTCATATTTTTAACGTTTTGCCTGGCCAATATAAAAATAATTTGTCGGTTCAACTAAAAATAATAATAATTTAACGACAATTAGTGTGTTTAGACATTTTAAGGAACTTTTAAAATAAGATTAAAATCTATTTAAAACGGGTTACATGAGACAGTGAGTACATGACCTAAAACTGCTGAAAATAGAATAAACGCGTATCTCAATTTCTGCTGTTAGAAAAGCGTAATGTTGAAATTCTTAAATCAGCTTTTGGCTTTCCTAACAACGGCTTAGTTGAAAGAGCCTGATTGGAAACAAATGAATATTTTCCGCCCTAATTGAAGGGCGAAGGGAGAGCGGAGCTTTATACAGATTAAACCCGCAACACCGGAAAGCTTTCAGAGCATGGTCTAACCGTGGAGCCGGTAGTAGGATGCCGATGCCCAAAAAATACAGACGCAATAAGACCCAGTGAAGAAATAATAATTATTATTTTAAATGAAAATCACTGTGTCAAGGTCTTATGATTAAGGTTCGTATGAGATCATGATCAGACATCACGCTAGGGCATGGAAGAAAATGGTGAATCACTCCAATTTGGGGTGAATTATGATGTAATTACATGCTTCAATGCTTTGCCTTGCAAAAAGTTTCATTTTGTTTTTGCAGTATTTATTTTTATTGTATATATGTTTTCTAATGAGTCGAAATATCTTTGATAACAAGTCTCCCTATGTTTCCACACCTTTCTTGCAATGTAGTTATATTGTATTCGCGCGCGTGTTCATATGGTATTCATATTCATTAGTATCTCGTATAAAAGCAATATATATAATCAAAATTAATAATTTACTGTTAATAAATTGCATTATAATTGCTGACAGTTGTTAAATAATGGGGCAATATAACCTAGTGCTTACTAATAAGACTAGTTTGTCTTTGTAGAACTTTTCAGTCAAATCGTCATTAGTATTTGCATCATTAATTGCTTGTTGGTTCTATTTCGATTTTCGGTTGGCTTCAAAGAAAGGTGATATATGCACTTTGGCTGTGTTTCAGAATGTGTCTGGAACAGTCAAGGCATCAATTTCATTCGAGACTCTCCGGGATAAATTTCAGCCGGATTGTGCGGCAAAAAGTAGACAAAAAATATTTTACAGAGTGTGAGCGAGGCACAAATTGCTCTGGGAGATGAGCTTTTGATAACAAACGACTCTTTAAAAAGATAATAAATGTCAAGAATATGAAAAATGTCTGACTGACACAAGCTTCAGAGGGACGAGTAGTGGAGAAAAGGATTTTTTTAAACTATTTTCCTGCTTTAAGCGTGTAATTACTATATGGTTGACGATGAAGGATGAATTGTTATTATCACACATATTTTAAATACTTAGTGATATTAGTATGTAGGGGATAATACATTAAAATATGTTACAAAAAAACACTGGCTGTTTTAATATTTAAATAAGGGATATCTGCAAGTAAATAATTACTATTGGATACTTTAGCCTTTCCTGGCAGATATGAAGGGAAGAATAAAACAATCGGAAACAATAAAACTATAAATTCATCAAACCGCAGACCTCTCATAAGTTATAGTTAGGTTCCCTGCGAGAATTGAGAAACAATTTCAGCTGTGACAAGAAATAGTGTTTAAAACTAAAAATTAGAATTATTCTTGAGTACTTTTTTTTTCTATTCTATTCTATTTTATTTCTATTAACAGCACAAAACAAAACAAAAAATTGTTGTAGTTAGGTTTTGCTTGTTGCCGATCATCTTGGCCTATCTATTCACCTCCAGTGCCCAACTCTCACATTCATTTAGCAGAATTTGTAAGACATAGCAAGCAACGTCTGAGTTACAGGTTGAGGTTGTGTAAAGAATTTTGCTTTATTTGATAGGATTTTTCACGCGGGCATGCTTTATTAACTTAAATGCTTCTTACCTTATCCTGAAATCCTACCTAATCCATCGCTGCTTCAGAATGAGGGGCGGCAACGAGTTCTCGGAAGTCAGACATATACAAGCCGGCGTCCCACAAGGGAGCATTCTTGGTCCCATCCTTTGTATCGTATTTAACATTTAAAATACTGACTTACCTGTATGCACTAATATCATCACCACCTACGCGGAAGATACCGCAATTTTGTCCTCTAACTCGAATTCTATCCAAGCTGAATCCAACATAGAGTAAAACTTAGTTTCCAGGCCGAAATCCCCGAAGGTCTTGACCATCACCATTAAACTAACCTTAAACAAGTTATCACTTTGGTCATCCAACATCCAATCCTGCCAATCAAAAATCCTTAGACAAATCGTCAAAGCTCCTTACTACGTCACTAACCTCACTATCCACAACGTCCTTTAAATTATTTTTGTCAAGAAGGAGGAATTCATTCCCGATCCCAAAGGGGTCACCGATGTCAGAAATCATCACTTAACCTCTGAGAGCAGGCAGTTACTGTGAAAGTTTTTACGGTTGCATTTGGCAAATTCATTTAAAAAGGGAACGATTACGATGTAGTATTTACGGTGCGGGTGAAATATCGAATGAGGCATTGACGGCGGTTTTAATGATTGGTGATGGTGATTGGATTTGAAGGTTTAGTTGAATTTCATAGCTTTATGCTCTATGTCCATATTAGTTTAATATTGAGTTGTATAGAAATACTTTGTTGACAAGGGAGTTTAGATCTGTTGTTAAGCAGGTTTTTAAGTAATCGGTCCCATCGGTTCAGTTCTCTCCTTTTTCTTGATAAAGTCCAAGGTAGAGGATGACGTTTTCGAAGGGAAGGGGTGGGGTTACAATAGATTGAAGGTAGAGTGATGCGACGGAGGAAGGTTATGTTTGATTCGCTACTTTTTGAACCAAAGTTCAATGGAATATAAGTGTATTTGGAGGGTTCAGTGCGCTATGACAGGGACAGTGATGCCGGGATGGGATCAGCAGTATAACAAAGTAAATAGCGGGCCGATAGCCCAACCCTGAGGGACTCCCCGTCCACCCTGTACAAAGGAGTGAAGATCCGACCCATACTCTAATGTAACTGTCGGCCAGGTAGGATTTAAAGATAAGAAATTTTAAAATAAAAAGCCAGACTCAATCAGGAACCTGTTCGACATCGACAAAGACTCTCGAGCAGCATTAGTTTACTTAAAAATGGCTTCTGAATAAAATTAAAAATTAAATTGCACTTTGTTAAAATATTATTTACGGTTCAATTGATATCTAATCGAACTAAATTACACACTTCGTCGTTCCAACTGAATGTGGACATTACAGAGACATAAATTTATATCCCACTCTAGAATTCCTGCAATGAAATTAAATTTATATTTCAATTAATCCTATAGCATTACAGTGAAGCTATGAATCCAATTATTTGTGTCTACAATAACTCAATTTGTAATTTTGTTTTACGTAGGCCGATTAATTAGTAATTATATGCAGTTAATTATTTACGCTTATCATAAAAGGAGTGCGCTTGAAAATATAATTTAACGTTGTTGTTAGTAGGCGGTTTAAAAGCAGATTTGGGAGACAACGAATTGAAAGTGTTTCTTATGCTATAAAGGTAACGCGTTGTAAGTGCTTCGTTACGATTCTCCTCGATAAGCCCCCTATACTAACAACTCAATCAAAGATACTTCTAAGAATCAGGTGGGAAGTTTGTCCCTTTACTCTCTTTCCTCGAAAATCGCGTTTGATTCTTTGCATTTCGTCTCGGTCAATCCACATAATCTTACAAGGAAAAACAAAAAGAAAAAAGAAATTACCGACAATCTTGGCATGAACTTCGCACAACTAGGTCATCTGCAAAACATTTGTGTTATTATTTAGTTCTAAATACAAATCAAATAAATTACCAGCCACATATCTTCATACAGACCCATCATATTTCTTCCAGTGATGCCCAAAATTCTCGGAGTACACACCTTTTCAAACCACTTGGTATCTATCCTAGGTTTTGATGAAATTATTATTTTCTCATTCATTTTGTTCGGTACCCATCATCAAGTGATTCAGCAAGGTTTCGGAGTTGTTGTCACCATTTCGTCCGCTCTAGAGAACAATTGTATGAGTGCGTTCGTATGTAAGGTCCAAGCTTTGGATAGGGTCTGGCACCCGGGCATGTTTTCTAAATTTCAACACTCCCTACCCACTCATTACTGCAGTATCCTGGAATCCCATTATAAACTGACAACTTATTCAAAGTAATGTGCAGCAATGTGAGTGTACTCTAAGTCAAACCAATATCAGCCGGCGTTCGAACGGACAATTTTCTTGATCCCATCCATCTTGTATACCATTTTTACTGCAAATTCACCTAAGCATCCCAACACGAACATTACCACCAAACCCGTAGAATACCGAACCCCTTCCAAAAAGCATTCAATATCCAAGAACACTTGGGCTTATTTAAGATTGGTGCCAAAAGTGGACAAGTCTCAATGAGGAAAATGTACAGTTACAATGAAAAAAAAACAGACTTGCCTCCATTGTACACCAACAACAAGAAACTTCCGACTCACTCAAGTCCGGATACTTAGGACTTACTTAGACAGCAGACCCCTCACAAGATTTACGAGCCAACAGCCTAAAGAAGACATGAGCAACTACTGAAAGTTTTAGATATCCGTTTTGACCCCACAATTATTAAAACGGACGTAGGAGATACCACAATTTTGTTTTGTAACCTCAATTCTTTCCAAGCAACGTGTAATATCCAAGAACAACTTGAGCTTATCAAAGCCAGTGAAAGACAAGTCTAAGTGAGGAAATGTACCGTTAAAGTGAACAAAAGAACAGTCTTGCCACCACTGTACACTACAACAAGGAAATTTAGACTTACACTCAAGTCAGATACTTAGCATACCTAGACAGGCGAACCCGCTCATGATTTAATAGCAAACATTCAGAAGAATTGGACAACCACAAAAACCTTTAGGACGGAAATCCGTTTTGACTACACTATTATTACAACTTACAAAGATGATACCTCAATTTGGTCTTATAAGAATCCAGTTCAAACAACCACAGGCATTTAAGAACGCCTTGAGAGAACAAAGACTGTGGAAAAAGAGAAGGACGGGCTATATGAGGAAAAATGTACCTAATGTCGGTAAAATAGAAAAAACTCTTGTCCTCGTAGTACATCAACAACAAAGAACTACTAGTCAAGCCATATACTTAGGACTGTATCAAGACATACATCCGGTGTGTCCAAAACTTCTAATCTAGTCAAGTTATCATCATCAAGTCCTGAGACAAATTGCCATAGCCGTCATTAACCTCACAATCCACAATTCTTACGCCAAAAATTTTGCCGGCTTAGCTCCGCGGAGACGGGTGAGGTTAGATAATTTAGTATTAAATTGCAAATGGACGCCACGCTGTTTAATATGTGAAACGGATACAGCGAACCGTAAAAAAATAATAAGTTAATTAAATACAGAGTTATTATGAACTTAACCAAGGAAGTAAGGCCTAGATTTGTGTCCCCTAACATCTAACCAGGCTAGATGTGTCATTCTCTCACACTTAATAATATTGTCAGGATATTCAACCGGATAATTAACAAATTCTAAGAAAATAGAACACAATAATTTACTTTTTCAAAAAGACACATTTATTACTAAGGAGACTAACATACAAAACAACGATAGGTTAATTTTCTCTGAGTGACACTATAACAAAATATGAACAAACTTACAGACTAAATGACCCTTATCTTAAAATCTAAATAAACTTTTATTACAAACTAAACGACTCTGAGAGCTAGTGTCCATCTACGCTTCTTGATTCCGACGATGTTGAAAATCTCCGTTTCCAGGAAAACGTGGAGCACCTTATCCAAAGTTGGGTGGTTTGGGATGGTGGGTCCATTGTCGCCTTAGTCAATGAACGAATTGATTATTTACTAAAGATCCGGCCAGGTCATAGAGAAATTTCCCGACGCACACTGTCACACTCATCTGCCTAGCCCTCGGTACCGACCCATGCACCTACACTAATGCTAAGCCTATCCTAGCCCATATTAATTTGAGAATGACACACTGCCAACCTTTCTTCAGGAGGCATTATAATTTAGGAAATATATCCGGTTAAATAATAATGCATAGTTATTTTGTTACGAACGTAACACAATGACCTCAACGTCCTTTTTGACAAAGAACCGGCCCGATTCCGCTTCCCAAAGTTGCTATGATTCTAATTCCGCCATGGTTCATTAAGGTAAATTTAGTTGGCAGATTCTCTCTTGTAGATGACCACCTCAGTCATCAAAATCGATTAGGTCAAAAATAATTTTAATCATTCATCTATTTGTTCAGAACGGTGGAGACGGTATGATTGCAGAACTATAGTATCTTGTGGAATAGAGAACATCTGACAACCCCCAATTTTCCAGATTTTTATACAATGTCCAATATGATTTTCGAAATTCTGACCAAAAAATGGCAAAAAAACTTGTAATATGAAAAAAACTGAATGAAGTTAGGCCTATTGAACTTGTCAATTAAGGGGTGTAATACTAAAGGTATAAAGGGCAGGTTTTGGAACAAATATGAGAACTGCTTATTAATAACAAAGGGTTGAAGTCTGGATCCTTGGCTTTGGTAACATGCTGATCCCTAAAACTTCGATTTGTTTACGGCACACAAAAAATTTCTTCCCCTTCTTTTTAAAACCCAGGTAGGGTTTCTTCTGCGCATTGGTCTCGTCTAGAACATAAAAATATCGAGCTATTACCGTGTCGTTTGTGCCGGTTTCGCTGTGAAGGTTGCAAAACGGGAAACAGGTGCTTATGTCAAATCCTGACAACCGTTGATTTTGCAATGCGATAATCGTGTCAGCGACTGTATCTCCTTAAAACAGGCTTCGTATTTCGTTTACGACGTGATAAAAATAGCAGTATTTAGGCTGAAACCACATTGTAAGGACATACCGCTATCAGATATCAGTCCGATCAATATAATATATCACGGCACGATTCATACTCGCTTTGCCGGAATATTTCGGTCAAAAGTATTACAGAAAGGACAATTCAAGTTATTTGATAACCGTTAAACAAAAAATCAGTATTGCCTTTGGTCCACAAAATTTAAAACTTTTCAGGTAGTTACATAAAATCTTATGTAAAAGTTGACAATTTTCTTATACAAAAATTGGTACGTCATTGGTCAGAGATGATACGAAAAGTTGTTTAATTACGGGATATCTTCGGCCGTGATGAAAACATAAAACTGAAACACACGAAAAAAAAATAATAAAAAAATGAAACAAGACAGATAAATTTCACACATTATGCTAAGAATATTAAGAGTTTGAAAAAGTTTCATCGATAAATTTAATAAGATATAAAAGTACTAATAATCTTCAATTTACTAAATCGCTAATCTACTTCCCTCGGCGGCGAAGATTAACGAGAAGGCGAGGGAGTACCTACGTAAATGAAAACACTTCCCACCCTCCGCCGTTAGATGGCATGGCTATGACCGTGCTTAAGGTGAGGACGGTTCCTTGCAATGCCGACACCACAGCGACCTCAGTTCTTTCTCATTTCGGTTTATGGTCGTCGGACTTGAAACCTTTGGTCGTGGAAAAGGAGCTCCAGTCAATTTACCAATTGGTCTCCTTTCTTACTTGAAATATCAATTCTTTCTTCAAGAAGAATCAGTGGTGTTAACTAGATAACAAGGCAATAATTCCTTTGGTGAACATGATCAACAACAATAAAATTTACGTTACATACGCCAGCGCGAATGGACGGACCCATTGCCGATCTGTTTAACAATAATTCCATCGTTTAACGCACTTTTTCCAACAATATTTTAACAGAAAAAAATTTTTGGTCCTGTGGGCGAATGCAATTCATCAATAATTTACTTTCTGCACCTCTTAAAAATATCATTACAATTTTGTGCTCTATTAAACCTTACTTTTATTTAATTTGTTTTAAGTAACATTAAATTTGGTTTTCTGCCTTTATGTTCTTTACAGACATACTATACTAATTGAAAAATGTGATTTGGCTTTAGAAAGAAAAGAAAAAAATGCTGATTAGCCTTAATCGGTATGTAGTTTTGAAGAGAAAATTTGGTTTTTCTTGTACAATCTTAAGGCTTTTCTTGCTGGCCACTCAAGTAATAGCTGGGTGTTCAGAGCATTATCGTGTGAAAATTACGATTCAGAGACTAAGAAAAGCAAAAAAATGCATGAAATGATTTTGCACGATCTCCACTATCTTAAGGCATTCATGATTTGGATTGTACTAACTCGATGCCTACCAATTAATGCCGCCCGACAGGACCTGCCACTGTTTTCACTTGTATCGTTATCCAGGTCTTTTCCAGCCGCTTTCACGCCCATCTGGACAGTTAAGACCACGCTTTTCTTATCGATGAATAGGATTTCTTTCCCATTCCTATATAGTTTAATAATAATGTTTCCTTGAAATCTGAATCTGTCTCAAAAGTTATCTTCTGGAGACCTTTTTTTTTTACCCAAAGCTTTACTCCCTCTGGCATTGTCTTATAGGTCATTCCGCGATTAATATCCACCGAATTCCAGCGATCAAGTTTTTAATGCCAGAAGCTATTGAATCGCGTTTGCATTTTAATAAAACGGGCGTTCATGGATTCTGGGACACCTTCGCCTCGAGTTACTCCCAGCCTCCCTCTATCTTTTAATGGTTCTTGAAACTGCCAAATAATAAATGCCAAGAAAATGGCACAAACAAAATTAATCGAGTTAAAAAAAATAGATAAAAATCGCCCGGGTAAGAAAAGGTAAAAATTTCTGAACGGAGTATTGAAATGAACCAAGAAAAACTTTCATCTTTCTTTTATTAGTAAACGATGCTATATTGATACGATAAATCCTAATCCTATCGTACAAATAATAATACATTTATATTACAAATGATATTACCATAAATACAAACAAAGCATGGATTAGGTCAAAATTTACAAAATTACGAGATTTATAGGTGTATATTTTTGACGGGAAATGTATTTAATAATTTTTCACGAGTAATAACAAATATAATTAATATCACAGATTAAGATACAATATTTTTGTATGTAATTTTGCACATTGCAGTTTGCAAAAACAGTATCAAGCAGATTTCAAACAAAGTTCGGAGTTTTGAACAGGTTGACATTCTAAAGTTTGCACATTTTCTAAAAAAAAATTATTAATTACATCGATTTTTAATTTTATGCTCATTAATATTTGATAAATTGCCTGAAGAAGAATTTTCAATTTGCACAGCTGTTAGAGAGATGAAAGAGGATCACACGTCGTTAGAAATACGGGACAAATCCACTGTTATAATTGAATTTTGAAACACAAGCCAGAATCAAAGTATCAAGACTAAAAGAATGCTTTTTGTGGTTAAATTTTCAATTTTGGATACATTTGTGATCTTTGTGCTGTATAATGAAGTTCGTGAAATGGAATTATCGTACACAGAGGAAAAATCTCACTACGGAAATTGTGCTTTAACAAATTTTACTTAATGTGCTAAATAATGATTAAAAAACGCTAAATAATTAATTTACTTATTAGTATGCTTATGTTTCTATTTACATATTATATAACCATTTGAGTATTTTGTTACCATGGCTCTTAGGTAAAACAAAGCCGGAGAAGTCCCTTTGATAATCGACCATCGATTCCTCTGCCGCTGTACGAAAGTTATGCCGAGGAAATAGTTCTTGTAATTAGTCCAGGTCAAATAGAAGGCCTCGCCTATAATTCGAACCCTGTCGAACTCGGAGATCAAAAGGTGCTTCCTGTGTTCGGCCAGGACTGCACGCAATTTGCCGAAGATTCATCATTGTCAATAAAGCCCGTTAATTGACTTTCCGTTTGATCAGCTAGGGTTTGAAATATCGTTCTATGTTCGTATCTGAAAAACCAATGTTAACATGATGTGAAATGATGGATTGCAAGTTAGCAAGAAAATAATATTAATCAATTTTTATTGATTGTTTATGCAATCCATCAGGCAACTACATTAACATACTCCTTAAAAACATTCCGTGAAAGATGGCAGTGGAAGGACAGCTTCTAATGAATGTTTTTATGAAGTAGTCAAAGTCTAAGTACAATTCACTAGTTTTCGTGGTCCGCTTGACGAATTAATATCTTTCAATTAATTAAGGTTTTTAGTTGAGATAAAAAGTCAGTGTCACGAGTGGGATTCGAACCCACGATCTTCGACTTGATACGCCGCTGCTCTCCCACTTGAGCTATCGTGACTTCGATCCACTTGGACACTAACTTCCCAACTCAACCCCACCTTTTGAATTTTCCCTCCTTTTAAAAACTAAAAACCTTAATTAATTGTAATATAATTAATTGGTCAAGCGGACCACGAAATTAGTGAAGTTAGATGTTAAGTCGAATCGGATAGCGGTGTAGCCCTTGTTAGCCGTAGGTAACAAACATGGTGACCAAGAATTTAACAGTTGTTTTTTGTTATGTATTTTTATTTTTTTTTTTTAAATGCATTAATTAAATCAGACCAATACATTTCTTTTTATTAATTAACCTGTCCTCGTACTCTCATTCATAGTGGATACGCATAACGCATAGTAGGTCGTTAGCCTTTAGAATGCAAGTAAGGTATAAATACATAGTACGTAAGAATTGAAGCATGTCATTTCTTATTATTTTTCGAGTGCATAGATAGCGTTTTGAATGAAAGAGTTGATTAATTTCGCTTCTTATTAATTTTAGTTCTTTAACCTTAACAAAACCAGAAAAAACAACAAGCCTTCAAGAGCTGTTTCAGCTTTATTTTTTATTCTACCAGTCGCCACGCGCAGCATTGAAATTAACATTTAACATGCTATGAAAAAAAGGGGGCGTTCACAATCGTATTGGATATTTCTCGACTCGAGTTAACATCTAACAAATATCGTGAATACCCATATACTAATTGGGAATTGCTTTTAATGACTCGGAAAAATAGGTCAATGGAGAGAAGGAAGTTTGGCTTACGTTACATGTGTTGGCCAAAAAAGGGGCCAGCATTGACTCTCTCGGTCCCGAACCTTACTGTGGCTTAGCATCCTGCCACAAAAGAGGATACATCTTAAAATGGATCCTTAATGAGTCCATAACCTGGTGGAATAATACCACAGGTATGAGGCACGTGAAGAGATTCATAGAAGGACCATTGGCAAAACTTAAAAAGGAACTACTGGAAGAC
This sequence comes from Cimex lectularius, assembly GCF_000648675.2. Lineage (NCBI taxonomy): Eukaryota > Metazoa > Arthropoda > Insecta > Hemiptera > Cimicidae > Cimex > Cimex lectularius. The sequence continues at coordinate 1,337,227 of NW_019392691.1, forward strand.
AACCGCAACCGAACCAGGATACTGGTTGGACTCCTGACAGGGCACTGCCACTTAAGAAAGCACATGCACCGGATAGGAATACAGACAGAAGAAACACTGTGCAGATACTGCCAGGAAGAGGAGGAGACTGCAGAACATATTCTATGTTTCTGTGAAGGTCTTTGTAGGTGCAGGTTCTTGCAACTAGGTCGAGAAAAACCACAAGCTAGATCTTACACTAAGGACCCGCTGGCAAAGCTATGGAGGCTGATTAATAACCTGAAGATGGCCAGTGGATTATAAATAACAGGGGAGACAGTAGATCTATTCAGGTCGAGGTGCAGTAGGCCTTGGGGCCGCCTCTCTTATACCTGTCCTTATCCCCGACGTCAAGAACGATGAGGAGATAACGTCTACCCAATGATGGTTGGGTAGTTAAGTGGCTGATGCGGAAAGCAAATTGATGGTTTGAGAAATTAGGATTGGGGGAATTCTTTTTAATGGTAGCTTTTCTAAAAAATTTACCCAAAATGGATAGTAGACTTATGGCCTATATGAATTAGTAAAATGTGTTGGTTTTTTATTTAGGGAACATTAGGATTTACGAGTGCTCCAGGAAGTAGGTTATTCGAAGAACTGTCTTAGGATTTTAGGAGAAATAAAGTCAAAATCTTGCTTGGAGAATACCAAACCCTCTCTTTGTAGTATCTTCATCTCAGGAGTCTGTTGGCACTCTCGTTGGAAATTCCGAGATGCTCTTTTGGTACAAGCTAATCTTTTTTGTTCTTGGCCACCATACTAGCGCTCTTTATGTGATCACCAATGGTCCGACTGTTGTGGAGAATAACCAATATTTTTGTGATTTATTCTGCAGGTTTTGCTGTGCAACCTCTGGACAATACTTAGTAGTGCCTTGTCTGCTTGTGTTTATCATGATGTTTAGATGATGAAACCTGATCAAATCAAAATCAAAATTCAATCAGGTAAACGTTTCGATGAAAGAAATTTGATCACAGAAATAAGAAAGCATCTCGAAAATGTAGCATGGATAGATTCAATACATACAAATTTTCTTTAATAAGAAAAATTTAATTTGTTTTCAAATTCATTGTCGTTTAATCACACATCGGATAATTAGTTACCCTTTATTTAAGAACTTCCTCTTCTTTTATTGACTTAATAGGATAAGTTAAAATATTTCTTAACTCACATAATTAGAATCACAGATAAAATAAAATAGCGAATGGACAATAGTGGGAAGTAAATAATACAGATTGTCATTTTACATAATTAAATTGTTAAAACTAAAAAAAAATCAACACCTATAGAATATTTAAACATAGAACTTAAAAGTAAGACCAACTGGTAAAGATTATATTTGAAATGTAAAATGTTACAGTCATTAATTACTGTAATATCCAAGTAGGGTCTGGGAAATAATATATCATAATAATCCCTTGTTTACTCGTATCTGATCGTGACAGGTTTAATATTAAGTTTTCAACTATGTACTATCTGTATACCTCACGGGACGGTACTAAAGTTATCACATTGTTGCGGGATTCGTGGTGATTCTTTGTGGGTTATGTCGTTTAATTGGATCGTTCGTCATTGGCCAAAATGAATTTTTTTAGGAGAAAAATTACTTCCTGTGTTTAAGAATAAAAACTATATATAAATTATAATATCGGTCTGTTTTAATTTCCTATAATTTAGGATATGAACAAAGGTCATACATCATCTACCTCAAAAGTTTAGAGATATTTTGATGCAGCATCCGAAACTTTTCCTCGAGTGTTTTTCCCTTCTATCACAAGAAAGCTTTTTTCACGTCTATTATCCACAGCCGGGGGTTCGATGGTACTTAAATGCAGGCATCTGCGAGCCCCACAGCGTGGAGTGCGTTCGATAACATATCCTGAGATAAGCCCGCCACGGAACCAGACTTGTGACTTTCACCGCAGGCACAGGATGGCACGGCTGAATCATAAATAGGGCCAGGACGAAGACAATTTCAACTTTTCTAACAGGGCTGTTCGATCGTTGTAACAGATAGAAAAGTCGGGGTGGCACCTCGTATATACATTTATTTATAACATGCAGGAAAAAACATATTATGAGAAATCATAAATGTAATTTCAAATATGTTTTTAAACAGATGGATTGAAAGTATCATAATAACTCCTAACAACTATTATTGAGTCATCATGATCTATAAAATCTATGCAGATATTTAAAGACATAAACTTGTAACTATTACAGTTTTATATGACATAACACGAGAAATATTGCTATAACAGGAAAAAGTGTAATAAATGTAGTTTTTAATGGGCTTGATGGAGGCTGTTGGTCTGTTGAGTCGGTGTGTGTGATTGATGAAGCGTTGATCCTAACATGAACGCTTTACTGGGTCCGCCTACTCTCGCTGGTTCAAGTTTCCCTCAGGCGCATTTCGGCTTCACGTGTTCTTTAATGAGAAACTGCTTCTGACTTGTTCTAACTGAACTTACAGTTGTTCTGAAACATATTTTCTAGTAACTATTCGCAGTGTAATTATCAATTGTTATTTCATCGCTTGGATTTGACGAGTCTGTCCACAACCAAACTGTGAAAATATACGGGTTTTTGGCGTAACAATATAACATTTCTTTAATAAAAGCATCTTCGTACAAATAATTCACATTTAGGCTACTTTTCATATATGACTATGTGAGAGTGGCTGCCAATTTAAATTATGTCAGTTCAGACATGTATTCAAAAAATTCCATGAAGTTTTAGCCAGATTTGAACTGGTTGATAATTACGAGTAACCCAAAGGCATTGTATCATCATGAAAAAAATAACGTAGATTGAAGTTGGCTTTGGATGAACAAAATTCTCTTCTGTCGAAGCCCGAGGGGAGGCCTTTTAGTGCTGTTTTTTGACAGTTCTGTCAATGTAAATGTAAGTATTGTTTCCTCGCTCAACTTCCATTTTATAAAAAATGCTTTACGTATTTACTTCGCAATTTCCCGCTGTTCACCTTATTCCTTTGCGGGAAATTCGATTTAATTTCTACCTCCCTTTTACGGTCCTTTAAAGGGCAGACAGCAAAAACAAAATATTAGTAGAATCGAGTGGGTGTTTTACAGTTTCTCTCTTTCCTGAAACGAAATCCCGACACATACTATTGTTAAAACGTTTCTAAAAACTCTTAAGAACACTCTAAGAATAAGTTGTTGAAACTAAACAACTCCATACTTTTATATGGAAATAGTTTTTTAAGTAGCCGTCCTCTCAGGCGAGCACAACTATAAACCTGGATAAAAATAAATGCCTTAACGGCATGGCAGAGCAATTTGTCCGAATACTGTATTGTTTAGTTGTTCGACTGGAGCTTAATAAGAGGGGAACATCTGGTGGCCAGGTGGAGGCACCACCTGCCCTATTCTCACTCGCTCCTTCTTCCAACAGTACGTGCGACTTGCCGGACATTGCGCAAACAGTTGTTCACGTTCCACATCGAATCTTTCCGGCCGGCACCACCACCAAAAATATAAAAAAATAAAAATTCTTTAACGGTTTTCGGTGGAAATAGATAGAATGGTACACAAATGATATGTTCTAATTGACATAACTTGGGATGTACAAATGGTTGACAACAGAAACATGTACACATACGTTGATCAGTGCACATCTGAATAAGAGTAAGACAATATTGCAAACATAAATAAAAATCATATAAAATAAATAAACTTTAAAATAGCAACGTAAAAATTAAGCTAACAACCATTCTTCTTTCACAAGCCCTAAACATAAAATCTTTGAATATCAATATTAGACCAAAATTAATGAACAATACTCTTGAGCGGTTTAGTAAAATATGAAAATAGATCATTTTTCTTTATGAATATAAATTAAATGAATTAACATTCATATAGTAAAAAAGTTGAATTACAGCAAACGAAGCCGATAGTATACTGGATAGTCAGTGACCGGCCGAAAGATGAACTAGAGTCTAACTAACAGGTAGTCAGTAGCAAACATAATCAAACCAAAAATTCACAAACAAATTCACTTCTTGAAAAGGAAAAACTAACAATCATCCTTCTCATTTTTTATCTAAAATTAGAACCAGAACTCTTTTATTTCTTTGTATATCAAGCAATGGTTTTGTCAATTATTTCTATTTAACCTTTAATATCTACTATTGTTAGGTGTTTTTTATCACACCAGTTATTTCTACATCCTGCAAAAATTGTGCATTTTGAATTGCTTTATTTTTGACAATATCATATAGCTGTTTATATAAAAAATTTATTTATTCAATTTTACTTTCTTTCCTATTGTAACCACTTCACCTAAAACCCTATCAAATAGTAAGCTTAATATCAAATTCTAAGTAGTTCACCTTCCATAGCTGAGGTTGAAATTTGAATAGGCAAGTAGATAATTTGCTGTTATTTGCATAAATTGATTCATACAAAGGTTCAACAATAATAGACAATGTTGATGGTCAGTGACCTGAAGATTGGGAGTGAATCGACAGAGAATATGAAAACATAAACAAAATAAAATTGAAATTAAATAAGTACATTTTGCTTGTTCAAAACAGTAGACTAAAATCTTCTTTATTTTATTTTCATTCTAAAAGTAGTGATTGAACTCTTTATCCTCTTCCTGAACATCAAGCTACATTTAGAATGTTTTATCAAATTATTCTTGCAACCCTAGTTGCAGTAAGTAAATTTGGTTCATGTGGCGGGAGAATCCACTCACTGGTGACACCCCCACGCTGCAGACACACGCCCATAGCTAAAGCACATCACGACCTAGGCTACCTTTTTATCCGATGTAAAGTATCCAAGAACTCTTAGTAATATTGTTGAAGGTGAGGGTTAGATTAGCTAGATTACTGATTACAGATGTATACAGGTTTTCAGACTACTCGCATCACAAAATTTGCCAGTGAATTTTATACTTCCAGAGTAACACCAAAAAGTTCGTATGAACCATGGACCAATTCTCAGCAGATACTTAACATTTTAATTTTTTTAAACTATCTACAGTTTTTATTCGATAGTTCTGGTCGCTCTTGAAATATTCATTTCTAGGGAAATCCACAAAAAGCATTGAAAAAAGTGCAAAATTTCCTTGCAAAAGGCAACCTTCTTGAACTTAAATTTAATTTATGATAAAAAAAACACTGAATCTTTCCAAAATGTCTAAATTTAAAATGTATATAAAAAAACTCCTTCGTGTAATAGACTTTCTAGCTGTGCGGAATCCAAAATGCGGAAGTGTTATTCTAAATGGGAAAAAAGCTGTGACAGAATGAAAAGAAGAATGGCTTTAATGTAGTATTCAACTTTTCCTCCTGAGCAAACTTTATTTTCCAACATTAACTTATTAAAAAAGTGCAAAAAGAAAGAAAACTGAAACAAAACATATAAAAAAGAAGCAATAAACATAGCGTACAATCAAAGTAGTAAAAGTGGACCAAATATCTCAAACTAAACAAAGATAAAAGAAAAAAAAGAACAACAATACAGAATTTGTAAAAAAAATTGTCCTAATAAAAAAAAGGGAGAGATAAATACAACCATTAAAATCAAGCAAAACATATAAAAACGAGACAGTAAACATCGTGAACAACCAAATTCTGTTGTTTTTTTGTGTAGATTTATGCTATTTTATTACGTCAAAATTGGTTTTTACGACTCCTGTATTGTTGTTCTTTTTTTTTCTACTTTTGTCTGTGCTTAGTGACATCGGTCTTAACCGTCCAGCCACCGAGTTTGGGCTTCATCGGCTATCCACAGCTAGGTCATTTCAACTAACGCAATCAGTCTTCAACTACATCCACTCTTCTGGAGAGGCTTTTGATGTGGGGAAGTGTACTGTGGAATTTTTGGTTACATGTTCGAACACTAACTATAGTGGAAACGTAGAAAGGAGCAATAAGGAATTTACTTAAAATTTTCTAATGAACAGACTGCATACATGAAGAATTGAACTGTTTGGTTGAGCTCTGTAGGTCTATATTAGACGAATGAGTGTTTGGTAGATGGTTTTTATATTTTTATTTTTTTAACAACTGCATTCTTCGATGCAACAAGAAAACAATTATAACAGTAGCATGAAAGCTTGAACAGCTACCATCCAATGATGGTAGCCGTTAATACATCATTACGATGAGCGAAATGGACTCCGTCCTAGGAGACCGGTGTCAAGTGTAAAGGTTGTCGTGTGGCCACCGACGCTTCAGTCTTCTGTTGGGATTATTAGGTAATGTGGCGGAAGACAGATCTTTGACGAAAGGGTCCGGATGATGTGGTAGTTTGGAATGGAACGTTTTATAGAGGGTAGCTCGGTAATAAGAGGGACTTTAGGTCGGTATGGATGTTGTGATTGCATACATAGAAAGGGGCGTTTACTATTGTTTTGAGGATTACAAAGGATTGGATTCGATTGAGGTTGGAACGCTTAGCAGTTCCGTAAAGTTGAAGTCCGTATGTCCAAATGGGGGCCAGGATGGCAATGTAAAGTTTTCTTTTGTTTGTTAGTGAGAGTTTTGATCGTCTGTCGAATAGTCGTTTAAGCATGAAAAATCGTATGTTACAGCGCTTAAGTCGTGTATGGGGGTTCCAAGTCATACGTTTCTCCAGGTAGAGTCCGTGATATCGTACATGGTTCGCAATGGGATGTGAATGTGGTTGAGGTATGCTGGTGGGAGCGTTTTCTTGTTTAGGGTAAATATTATGTTCGTTGATTTGGTTTCGTTGGTCTTGACTCTCCACTGACGGAGCCATTCTAGTTGGTAGATGTTAAGTTAGGTTTTAATGCGACTCATGTCGTATTGGTTGAGCGTGTAGATTACTGGCATAGCGTACATTGACATCACCTCACAGATCACAGGAGGAATTTCACATTTTCTTTCGTTCATTTTCATTCTCTATTTGCGTTACCACATGATAAGGTAGCGTTGCAGATAAGAGCATACAACAATGGGTTTGGGCGAGAAGGCGGTGTTGTCATCGGCAAAGTGAAGACATTAAATATTGGCTTGGGTACATTGTAACAAAAAAAGGTCGGGCCAATGATACTACTACGCGACGCGGTAGCATAGTTTATGTGTTGTCCGACAGTTTAGATTGGTGTTGCCACATCTTTCCAGTCGTATTGTTTATTGTTTCGAATAGTCGAAACTTAATTATATATTTTTTATGAAACTTCTCTTTATAAATATGAATAGGAACTTACGAGTGTTTGAACTCAAGTCAAACTGTATTGACTGCACAAATCGCTCTCCCAACTTTGAAATCATCTACATGTACAATCAAATTAGAAAAAAGTGCGCCTATTTTAAGTAGAAGTGAGCACAAAACGAATGTTCATCTTTAAACATTATCAATTACGCACAAGTTTGAGTGGATTCGTCTGTATTCGTTTCATGAAAAATTTGTTACCATTAAAAAAAGTTCACGTACTGTTAAATTAACTGACACTCTCAAAACTCCTACATGTAAACTTTTCCCTCCAATGAATTATTAACTAAAGTGTACTGTCAGGTACCTTATAGGACGCTATAGAATTCAATTGAATTTCTAAACCCTCGCGAATTGTGTATTTCAGTATGATATATGTATAATACACGGACGGGATGGGCCTGGTGAAAGGTGAAGCTTTTCGTGACCCGGGGTTTATATATAGCTAATTGTTCCGAAATGCTGCCTTTAGGCGGTTGCCAGATGTTACCAGTTTCCGTCGCATACAGTTGGCCGTAATCGAAATGACAGGGTATGTCTATCAAACGGTTATATTTGGTCTGGCCGATTAATCGAAAAAGAAGCTGTGCAAATTGTTTAGACAAGAAATAACGGGGATGTCAAAGGATCTGTAACTATTCGATTTCCTGTTCGTTGTTTATACCCATTTATCTCTATTTACTCCCATTATAGTTTATATGTGCAGGTTACTCTGATTAAAGCTACATATACTAATTATTTTAAGGAAAATCGATATTATATGGGATATAAACAAAATAACAGCTGAATAGCTGTTCATTGTGAACATTGAACGTCACTTAGACAGAAGTTACATTTGTAATTAAATCTGCGAAAAGCTATGATATTTGTTGAATTTTGTAAGTTATATCCACCCTCAACTTTAAACAAAAAATTCTCTAGTTTTATTGGTCCGCTTGACCAATTAATATCTTTCAATTAATTAAGGTTTTTAGTCGAACCCATGACCTTCGGCTACATACGCCGCTGCTCTACCACTTGAGCTATCGTGACTTCGAGTGAGAGGCGTATCTAGCCGAAGGTCGTGGGTTCGAATTTCACCCGTGACAGTGACTTTTTTATCTCAACTAAAACCCTTATTTAATTTAAACAAAAAGAATGAACAATGACTTTATTACTTGCATTACCAATGTCTTAAGATTCTAGAAAAACGTTGTTATAGTAAAATATATTTATTGAAGTTAAAACTTCTTTAGGCGCGCTCAGCACTTTTTTTAATTTTATCAACGATTATATTTATTTATTTCTGCTTTTTGTCTAGCACTTCTCTATCTTAAACAGCAAAAGTCTTATATTCAATTTAATGATTCGGTTGTATTTTGCTGTTTACTTTTGAGTCGGTATTTTTTATTTAATTGAAAAGGCACAAGAAGGCGTTTAACGCGAAAAAGCTAACATCTACATAATATCCCCTTCCTGGCTCATTTATATTGATGATTTAACAAACTTAATGTATTCAGATGAAGGTTTATGTCACATGCTTTCAAATTTGTTTCGTGAAATTTACCTGCTATAATGACAGTCCTCCAGGTCAAATAAGTTCGAATTTACCTAAAATTCAAGATTAATGAAAACAAATCTATTTACTGAAAAAAACCTCCTCAGCACTCGGGAAATGCTTTCAGTGTTTGGCCAACGCTTTGATTTTTGGCAGGATTCTATTTAATCACGATGATGGAGGAAGCTTTCTCGACTTCCCATCACAGGCAATTAGAGCAATTTTTAACGAAGGGTTTTTAATTAATTAACAATCTAACCCTCTTTGATTGCTTGGGAAAATCGGTAGATCATTGAGTTAAAGGGCGCATCGGCGCTAATTACATTCATAATGGTACCCGATAAGCTTAAAACATTAGATAAGGCGCTACTTAATACTTTCATCCATTTGGAAACTTGTTTGGTAACATGTGGAGGGACTAGATAAGCCTTTTCTTACTCTTCTCCGAAATAGAAAACCGAAAAAACTGAGCTTTACTAATTAAATTTCTTGTTTTTCTACTGTACAAGATTAATCTTTCTCTCATCAAATTTAACCTCACTGCTCTCTGGAAAAGTAATTGAGTACAAGTTATACCCTCAATAAGAATGTCCATTAGTTTATAGGAAAATCTATTGATACCTTGTGAATTGTGAATCGTATACTAATCAAATACACTGGAAAACTAATACTAACGAGCTACTGAAAGAATAAAGAACAGTTAGCTCACGGGGGGGGGGGATATAAAGCAAGAATAGAATGACTATAAAAACTTCGACTCGTCAAGAAATCAAGGAAGGATGTGAGGTTATGTACAAAATATTGAGTTACTATAACAACTTCCTGTAAGCCAAAAGAACAAGGGGTGTCAGCTCTTAGGGAGTAGAGTAACTATAACAACTTCTCGTAGCCAGGAGACAAACGAAAGATCACAGCTCATACTATAACATCTGGTTACCAGGATACGAGCAAATAGAGAGAGCTCTGGAAAAAAATATTGACTTCCGTACCAACTTCTGTTTGCCAAGAAATCACTGAAGGATAGCTGAAAGGGAAGACCGGTAAGAAAGGTGGTGTAAAAGTAAGCGAAGACAGGACACCAAGCTACTAGACGTTTCCCCATTCATTTACCACATGAGCTATTATCCTTCACTAAAATATTGATTCTTGCGTTTAGCTTAGAGTCTTCGATGGTATCTTGGCTAGCAGATATTAAAGTTACTAAGTTTTTCTACATCAAAAGATTCGGCTACAAATAAATACAAATGTACAGAATAAAGAAACAAATTTTCTGCCAGGGAACAGAAGGTTGTCCATTTTCCACCAATCATCTATATCAGAATTTGTACTTTAGTTGTGTCTGCTTCGACCTCCCTCGTTGATTTGTGCTATTTTCGTCATCTTCATTTGTGGGACTTGTAGCCAAGAAGCCAGCAAAGTTCACGCAAATAAATTGAATTACTAAAAAAAACTATTTTATCCTCGATCATTTCCATCTGCAACCTGAAAACATGGTAGAAATTTCTCTTGGGAGATTTCTCTGCGCGGTCTGCGCGGTTAACCTGTAACTTGGTCGTTACCGATCATCCTGATCTGCCTATCTTTGCGTCTGTCAATCGCATTTCGATATAGCTGGAGTTGTGTGATTACGTTGTCTTCTATAAGATAGTGAGGTGGGGTACCTGCATCGGTGCTTTGGTGAATTAAATGTGATTTTTTCATTGTGCCTTTGCGATCTTTGTGAATTGGTGTACACAATGTATGTACATTTTCTTGTGTTCATACATTACTTTCTTTTTGAAAAAAAAAACCGTAGAAAATAATGTTACTTATAAAAATATTAATCATAATTCTTTTTGTTTCAGGTAAGCCGTTAAGCAGTATAAAAAAAACCCGTAAATGCAAGTATATAATAACAATGATATTTACTGCATGTGAGATAAATTCAAGTTACGTTTTTCAAATTTAAGTGTCTTACATAAGTTTTCTTCAAAATAGTGAATATTTATAGTACTGTGCATTGTTAATGGTCCTGGTGTAGCAAAACATGTATGATCTTATTTCAGAAAAGAAATACACTTTATTTAGTTTTTTCTACTTAAACTCAAGTCTTCGGTACCCCCTGCTCACCAATCCAAAGCACAATGAGAGTTCAAAGGTGTGCAAGTTCATGTATACACCTGCCTTTTGTTAAGGTTTTTCTCTACTCCCTGCCAAGGGCAAAAAGATCGACGAAACGATGAAGGAGACCAGCTGTTTTCTCATCTCTCGGTCCAGGACCAGCTGTAAGTAACATCTGTCCGTCTGTTCATGTCTCCCTCAGTATTCTTGTACCGTCGTCCTGATCCTTGGCTTCTCCTTCCTTAATCAATCGATCGGAATCATGCGCCGGCGTCTTACGTGATGTCCGCTAAGCGCGGGTACTTTGTCAGCGATCATTGGATGCTGGACTTGGTGACTTCTACACTCGTATGAAATGTGATGAAAACGTGACTTGCAAACGATACTTTTTTTTTAATAAGAAATATTTCTTCTAGGTTCTTGTTAATAGTTATCATCTCGGTATAATGAAGTATTTCTTCATTGTTAGAGGAAGAAACGCACCCTAAATTCTCCCGCAATTCTCACTTTTGCCCAATTCAGAAAAAGACAAACTTATGTTATTATTAGGTATTCAAGATGGTGTTTTCAGTAGCAAATAAAGTATTGCTGTGAAAGTAAAAAATTCATTATCAACTTCACTTTTTTTTAATCTGTTTTTGATTTGATTGTGTACGCCCTCCGTAGACAAAAAAAGAAAAATGTCCATCCGATTTACAGACTATTATTATTATTTTATTTTTGTTTTTAACGAAGTCTCTTAAGCATGTGAATAGGCTATTGATATACGTATATCCTGATCGGCTTAGATTATCATGATCAATTTTACGGCGCATGCCATGACTCAACCGAAAATAGCTCGTTTTTTCACCTACAAGCGGAGAAAAACAAACGCCTTGACGTTTCATATATTGGGTTTTTTCTTTTCAGCGAATGAGTCGAATTTATTGATTAATTTTAAATTATCTTTCGTTTTACCAGAGTCAAGACTGCAAGTCCTATGATTTGATGAGGTTTTTCTGTCTGCGAATGTCTTCCGCCGGATAGTCTTTGAGTTTTAGGTCTCTCCTAGAAAAATCCAAGCCAATGATAGTTATGTCATTATATTTTTCTTTAACTCCCTTTTGCAAAAAACCTGATTAATAAAACAGTTCAACTTGTGAACCAAAATAACCGTGAAAAAAGTCTGCGAATATCGGGTGTCTGTCTCCTTGGCACGTATAATGTTAAACTAAAATTTTAATTTGTACTTTGGTCGTTTTTGGTCTGATTATACTTACTATACTTGCTCTTTTGGTATATTAGGCGTGATTCGGCTTCTCCATTTTGAGTAGTATGTCTAGTAGTTCCCGGGTTACTTACTTCAAATGGGATTTTTCAAAAACACTGGCACCCTGAGGGTTCACATTACCTCGTAGCTGAAATACCCTCGTAAAACATACCCAAAAAACAACTGATCACTTTACTGGGCATGTCTAAAGTGTTAACCAGCGAGATTATACGGACCTAATAAATCAATTAAACATCTGATTTAATTTTGTACGAAAAATCTTCTAGTTACAAACAGTCTTAGAAATAGCCAAAATGATCGGAAGTGACCAAACTACAGATTCCACCACTACGTAGCCCTCAAAGGAAATCTCACAATTTAAGATGTTTATGTTTTACCTTCTGTGAAGAAACATTGGTTTTCATCAGTAAAATTCATTAATTGTGTTTCAACTGATATAATAAATATTTATTTAGAAATCGTGAGATGCGGTCTGGTAGTGATGTAGGTTTCAGAAAAACATTTTCTTTATCGAGCTAACGTTTCGATCTTTATTGAGATCATCATCAGGGTCTGGGATTTACAAACATTGTTTACTTATAACAATTATATTTTGGATGTGGAAAAGTGAATTTATACAATGCAAAATATATATATATTTTTTTTATATATTCAATCAAAGATTTCTACTCACTCAAAGTGTTTGTCTTCTATGTAATTGTGCGATTCTTGCGTGTCGTGTCGAGAGTGCCAGTGGTATAATAAAACAATACAAGCAAAACGGTATGACAACCTGGGTAGAAACCGATGACTTTAAAGGAAAAGGGTTTTACTGCGGTGAAGACTTTTCGAGTAAACATTCCTTCAATTGAAAGTAACTACAATTGTCTGAAGAAATTGCATCAAATCACCTGCCTAGCTGTAATACATCTATGGGATAAATACGAGTAGCACTGATGAAAGCACAGTAAAATGACAGAAACAGTGACATGTTGGATTCTCAATTCGTTACTTCAACCTAATTCATTAATGCGGCAGTAACGAAGTATTCATTTCGAGGTGAGGGATTATCAAGCTATTCACTAATAATAATAACACCGACAGCACTGACACTTTCTTTTTTTGGTCCATAGCCGGCCTAAGTATCCGGTGCTCAGAAAATGGCTCGATGTATCCTACGCAATTAGGAGGATATGAGAATTGTGTTGGGTAGTGAAATAGTTTGCTATTTTTTCTTTGTGTGTGTTTCTTTTTACGTATTGATGTGATTGTTTAGTGTACGTATTGATTAGTGTTTTACGTATTAATAGTGTTTGTGTTTAGTACGGATTATGAATATTGCCTATCACTTGCCCAGCCATTAGTTATACAGTGATTTTATGTAGTAATGGCGGAATAGTTCTTCTTTGGCCAGCTGGAATAAATATCCATAGGAAAGAATGTAAAAGCTGACTTAAAAATTGCAAGCGCAAACTTGTATAACTAACATGGCGTCTACACAGCTCGCGATGCTGAAGAAGAAAATGATTTTAAAAGTATGCGACAAGATCGAAACTTACGACATGCGATACTTACATATAAATAATTAAGACCTGAAGGGCCAGGAGCCCTCCTGTAAAGTTGCAAACTGCCACAAAAAAAAAAGAGAAATCACCAAATGAATTTAGTTAAAAGACTCATACTTGGTAGAAAAACACCTTAGGACAGAGAAAGGTAAAATACAACGAAGAAAGTCCCACCTAAACATACTTGAGATGATCGGTCACAGTTAAGTAAGTTATTTATTGGTAATAAATAATAGTTAAATACGCCAATAAAAAAAAGTAATTCATGTCATACAAGACGGTTTAACATCGGGTATCATGGTCGATGTCTCGCATTATTTACAACTAAAAATCCATGACCTGTGCCGGGATTCGAACACAGAACCACTAGCATGGCAAATGCGAGTCGGACGCTCTAACCTCTCAGCCCCCGCAGTCCTCTATAGAGCGCAGATTGTAAGAATAAAGAAACTAATTTGATTTATTTTTCAACTTTGTATTCATTTATTCGTAATCGAAGTATATAGAGAATTTGAGAATTTTGGGATTCGAGTCGTTACAAACATCAATAATCGGTAAAAATAAGTTCATTCAGATTGCATGGACACACAAAATTATTTGTGAATACAGCAAGCTAATGAATTACAGCAGCAGCTTGCTGTGTAAACAGGTCGACGCAAACAGCTGATGACAGCTATTTTCTTTTCCATTTCAGCTTCTACTCCTACGATATTGCATCGCAGGCAGTGTACATGGGCACATAACTGTCAACAGCCCCTGATCTGGGGGATCCGCCGAGACCGGATGAAGCCCAGTTCTTAATTTGAAACAATAAAAACTCTTTCGCTATTGTCTTTCGAACGCTCTACATGTTTTAACCATGTACCCCCAGGTTTTTTAAAGCACATTCGATCTACACTCAAGCCACCGGAACCCTTACTAGTGCCGGAAGTCATTCGAAACTGGCATTAACTTAAGTAATATGGGATTACCAAACTACGAAAAGGATGTTCCGCTAATCAATATTTAAGTTTCGAAATCCATAGAACTTTCGCGGTTTTAGTGACGAAAAAGTTTAGAAAAAGTGCTTCAGTCCTATCAGTTTTGTAAACGGAAACAATTAATTAAACTTAATTCAACAAATTGTTATTATTTACGAATTAATAGATTAAAGACAATAATTAAAATGTTAATAAGCAGGGTTGATATTATATTTGCAGTATCATTATTTAAATGTATTTTTTTATGTGTTTTTCAATTTTATTTCGCAAAAAAGCGTTTGTTAATTTACATGAAAGCACTAAAGACAAACAATAAGAATAATTTTGACGCAACAAATAAACAACTGAGCAACAAGCAAGTCTATAATTGAATTATCCGCCCTTAAAAGAAAATACTTCATTTCTTATCATCTGCTTTATGTCCGTCGAGAACAATTACATTGAAAACACTAAAATATTTAAGTTCATTTCTCTTTTGTATCAGCTTTTGAACTTCTCGTTAGCTAAATCTTAAATCACTTATGACCGTAGTTCATCTCAGTACTTTCAAAACACTGAAACATATGTTATTATGTCGGATACAAGGTTAAGGTTAAAAGGAGTTTACTGTTTACGACCTTACGCGCCGCGACCAACATTGGTTTATTGCAATCCCCATTATTAACTAGAACTATTCGTTAAGCTTAAGATTTTTTATCAGGTTCAAAAGCTTTGTTACGAGCTCTCACGAAGTTAGGCATTGGCTTTCCCTCACCCAGGAGTTCGTTTCTCTCCAATAGTTCCACTGTTTCTTCCTTTTCCGTTTAAACTTATGCTTCTGAAGTCTGCAGTGTCTAGTTAACAGTCCTACAATCACACTAGTTCTAACACGTTGTAGTTTCAAAATGCATACAAGTTAATACAATTAATTGCACCAAATCCTTATCATCAGATGTATCAGAATAATGTCGTATAAATATTTGATATATTCGTGTTTTAGTTTAATGAAGTTTTTCATTTGTATGCTATAGCCATATGATTACTTTTCTTCCTACCCACTGTGGTCAATGTTACTATTTATGATTATTTGGAGATCGTGAGATGCGGTCTGGTGTGACATACGCTTTACAAAAACATTTTCTTTATCGCGCCACCGTTTCGATCTTTATTGAAATCATCTTCAGGGCTCAGTGTTTGTTTTCCGTGTAAAAGTTTCATTCTTGTCTGTTGTGTTCAGAGCATTTGGCATTCATGTATAGAGCATGAGAAATTACATAGTGAATTGTGTACATGGTGCTTTACGTTAAATCCGAATATTCATCAATTGAAATATGTTCGAGTTAAAACCTCACTGGTATAAAAACGTTTGGAGATTGATGACAATGATTAATGCTCATCAAATGTTTGGGAATTGAATTACTTTAAAAGTATTTGGACTAAATCTTCCCCGGTTTCTTAAACCGTTCAAGAATCATCTGCTCCTGAAGTTTTTATAATCAAACGTCAAGAAGTTTTCGAGGATCGCTTGTCACAGAGACAATGTCGGAATTACCCGGCACCGGTATTATCGGCTTAGTTCGTCAGTGGGCCATTATAAAGTCGGCAAAAACTAATTTTTTCGGACTCGACCCTTGTTCGAAACGGTCGTCGCCGGGCTCGCATGTTTGCTGCGAAAGGGTTTTTATCCTGAAGGCTCTTCGTCAAATGAATAATGCAGCCTATTGCATCCTCCAAGAGGTGGTAGGCTCAGCTATTATTTACACGTCTCGGCCCCCTCGTTCATCACCTCGAGCCGTCTGGCGGGATGAAAAGTGAGATTTTTCATCTTCTAGACCAAAGATTGTCGCCTTATGAAAAGCCCGCTAGAATTGATTTGCTGTTTCTCTAAATAACACTGCCGGAAAGCGACACTTACGTAATTCAAGTAGTTCTTATGATCCAACCAATAATTTCTTTATGAAGTGATGATATCAGTGAAGACAGGGATTTGTTACAAATTAGTCGACATATTTAAAAAATGAAATACATAAAATCAATATGTTTATTGTTAGATGTTATATAAAAATACAAAATAATGAAAAGTTATACAAGTTGTCTGGCGTTTTCTCCTTCTTGTTGGAGATAAATTAAATATTTAAATTGAAACTTCATTTTTACCCACAAAACAAATCTTTTATTAAAGAAAATTAATTCGTGTCATACGGGAGGTTAGAACGTTTAGCTACCCGTTGGGTGTCGAGGAAGAGGGGTCAAACCAATTTACAAGGCCTTTAATTAATTATTAATCATTAAAATAACATGTTTGGATTTCGATCAGAGATGTGGTCAAATGAAAGAAAATATTTTTCAATTAATTAATCTTTATGTAAGACATTGGTACAGATAAAAAAGTCAGGGACACGAGCGGGATTCGAACCCACGATCTTCAGCTAAATACGCCGCTGCTCTACCACTTGAGCTATCGTGACTACGATCCACTCGGACACCAACTTCCCATCTCAACCAACCTTTTGAATTTTCCCTCATTTTTGCCATTTTCCAAATGTCATGTAAACTATTCGATTCTTGGCGACAATTGAAATGGCCAGGGAGAGTTTTGGTCAAGATATACTTCGTTTTGCTTATTAAATCCATTAGATTTCGTGGTCCGATTGAGAAAATAACTTCTTTCAATTAATTAATCTTTACGTAAGATACTGCTGGAAACCGTGAAAAAAGTCTGCGAAGAGCGGGGGTTTCCTTGGCGCGTATAATGTTAAACTAAAATTTTAATTTTACTTTGGTCGTTTTTGGTCTGATTATACTTACTATACTTGCTCTTTTGGTCTATCAGGCGTGATTCGGCTTCTCCATTTTGAGTAGTATGTCTAGTAGGTCCTGGGTCCGACTTCCGCTGACATACTTCAAATGGGATTTTTTTTTTCAAAAACTCTGGCACCCCGAGGGTTTATATTACCTCGTACCTGAAATACCTTCGTAAAAAGTACCCAAAAAACAATTGATCACTTTATTGGGAAGGTCTGAAGTGTAAACCAGAGAGATTATACGAACCTAACAATCAATTAAACATCTGATTTAATTTTTGTACGAAAAATCCATCTACGACGAAGAACAAGCACAAACAGCTCTAGGTAAGAAGATTAGAAGCCGGAGCGAAACAGAATAGCCAAAATGATCGGAAGTGACCAAACTACAGGATTCCAGCACTTCGTAGCCCTCAAAAAGAAATCTCACAATTTAAGATGTTTTACCTTCTGTGAAAAAAACATTGGTTTTCAACAGTTAATTCTTTAATTGTGTTTCAACGGATATAATAAAAAATATAAGCAAAATGATATGACAACGTGGGTAGGAACCTTCAAAGGTCTAAGGCTGCCTGTTCCTATGTCCGTTTCCGGACTTACACAGGATGGTTTTGCAACCATATACCCCTGAAGGCCCAACCCTCACGTCACCAGGCGTTAGCCACGGCTGCAGCCATGCCCAGGATGGACCACGGGGAGGTGCCTGGTCGGGATATGACATGAGGGTCGCACCTTACATATATCTTACGTGCTAATGAGATGTGCCCAATCTCCCCGTACACTGAACCCCGCCCAGGAGAGAAAGAGAGTGGGCACCCCTCTTACATACTAATGCTATATATATACAATAAACTACAATATGCTAATATAATATGTACAATATACAACTAAATCTAATTAGTCACTCACTGTTACTTGGATTAACACTTAGATACACACTTACACTTATTCGTCACTGTTTGGTGGTGTTGGCCAGCCTTTTATTGTCAACATTTTATGCACAAAGCGTTTGGTGGCCGCAAATCCTTCCTTTGACATTAACACACTGGATATGGCTTGGACATCACATTCGACGGAGCACGTTTCCCTTAACCATCTGCTTCTTGCAGGAGAATAAGCTGGGCACTCCGAGAAAGTGTGGTCTGGTGTCTCTTCAGAGCCATTAGAGCACTGGGTGCACTCCGCCGTGTTCCGCATGCCGAATTTACACAAATACGTCCCAAAATCACCATGCCCCGTGAACATTTGGGTCATATAATGGTCTGTCTCGACATATTTACGTTTCAGTCTGTCACTTATGGAAGGCATAATCTGATGGGTACGACGGCCTTTGTCGGTTTCATCCCATCGTCTCTGCCATCGCGTAATTGTGTCCAGATGAATTCTTTTGATAGTGTCTTTCTTTTCAGCCGGTACCATTCCTTGCGTTTCTTCATAAATTCTACGCCGTTTGTCAACTTCTAATGTAATTGGGATTACTCCGGCAATTACACAGAGAGCTTCCGTAGGAGCAGTACGGTATGCTCTAGTGATTTTTAGAAGTATCTTTCGCTGCGCAGTTTCTAATGTCCTTCGTTGGGCTGATGCTACAGGACTTGCCCAGATTGGGCATGCATACAAGATGACTGACGCATAAACAGCCATGGCTATTGTTTTTCTTTGTCGAAATTGAACGCCCCATGATGGTCCTGTTAGTGCATTCATACGACAGATGGTTGTAGATACTTTATCTTTCGCTGCCTCTATATGATTTTTAAAACTCAAGCCTGCTTGTATCTTAAGTCCTAGGTACTTGGCTTCTTGGCAGTACTTGACTGTTTTATCCCCAACTTTAAGTTTGGGCCATGAACGTAACTTGAGTTTGCCAGTCAGTATTATTAATGCTGACTTATCTACTGCCAACATTAATTTGGTTTCATCACACCATTGCTGAACTATTAGTATTGCCGCATTTCCTTTGGACTCCAAGTCGCTACGTGTATTCGCTTCTATTACGACAGCGAGGTCATCCATGTATGCAACTGGGTTTAGTCCTTCTGAATTACTCAATCTGTTCAGTAGGGGGTCTACGTGGGTAGGAACCGGTAATTTGACAGCAAAAGGGTTTTACTGCGATGAGGTTTTTTAGTAAAGGAACTACAATTGTCTGAAGAAACTGCATCAAATCCCTGTCTAACTATAATACATCTATGGTATAAATACGACCAGCACTGATAAAGGCATAGTAAAATGACAGAAACAGTGACATGTTGGATTCCCAATTCGTTACTTCAACTTAATTCTAGTAATGGATTTAATAACTAAACTGAAGTATATCTTCACAAATGGTCTCCGTGGCCATTTCATTTGTCGCCGAGAATCAAATAGATTACACGACATTTGAAAAATGGCAAAAAGGAGGGAAAATTCGTAGCGTAGGTTGAAGTGGGGAGTTGGTGTCCAAGTGGATCGAAGTCGAGATAGATCAAGTGGTAGAGAAGCGGCGCATTTAGCCGAAGGTCGTGGGTTCGAATCCCGCTCGTGACACTGACTTTTTTATCTCAACCAATACTTTACATAAAGATCAATTAATTGAAAGAGGTTATTTGGTCAACGGACCACGAAATCTAATAGATTACAACATTGTCAAGTATTCGCGCATGTGTTTCACAATTGGTAAACAACGTTTTTATTGAACAATATTACCTCATAGTTCAACTCGCTATTAAAATTTTTTATAAACAGTATTATAAAGCTCTTTAGAATGTAAGCAATTTTAAACCAATTCTTCAACCAAAACAATACTACAATAACAAGAAGTTGAGTGTAGGCTCTATGGCAAGGTTTACCTTGGTACACTGTTGCCACCTTAATAATATATGTAATTGTGTGCTTATGGGTTGACAAAATAATCCCTTTTCCCTCTGTAAACAAGGATTTTATTAACATTACAAATACAGACATGAAAACAACATATATATCTTAGCCCACCAACTAAGAATTTGATTCATTTATGTCGTTTTATATCTATTTAATTATTTAAACAAAGATCCTTTCTTTGTTTTAATTTATAATAATTTAATATTAATTTATCGTATAACTATCGATGGAACTTTCTATCAACAATTATTGTTTTATATATTTCGATATTATTATACACAGAAGATAACAATGCAATATTTCGGCCACACGATGCATAAATAACTACAATAAATTATTTTAATTCCCATTATTTTCCAAATTTTAACAATCGTATTGTAACTAAGGATACCACAGTGTAGTAATGATATATGTTGTCAAATTACATGAATTCTCGTCTTTAAATATGTGCATAATTTCCTGCAAGTCCTCCGATTTTTTAATTATTGAATTCTTGCTCTATAAAGGCGTCAAGAAGTTGCTGCCTGTTTTATTATTACATTTGAACACCACTTTTATGTTATTATATCTATCTTCTAGAACCTTTTTTATGTTACTTGATGATTTTCCTATGTATGTTAAAATTGAATGGGCGTGCCAGGATTCGAACCTAGGACACTAGCGAGGCAAATATGAGTCAAGATACGATAACCATTTCACGTGTTTTAGAAGGTACCGCACTACAAAAACATTTGAATGGGAATGCCTTCATAGTTTTTACTTAAAAAGTGGCTTATTTCAATGAGTTTTGTTTTATATAAATGAGACTATTAATTTAGAAGTTATGAGCATCTTAAGATGAAGGAAAGAGATGGCAGTTTAAAAATACTGCTGAAATATATTTAGACTATTTTCTCATTTTATGATGTGCTCTTTATTGTCAATCTCAACAGTCAATTTTTCTATTCCATTTTTGACTTATACAATCACCATTCGTAAATACCACAATTTTCTTTTGACTGGGAAGGAAGTAAAACTACTAAAAAGTAAAAGGTAAAGTAGTAATTATTGTCATACAAGAAGGCTTAACGTCCAACTATCCGTTAGTATCGTGAACGGGGGACAAACCACTTTACAAAACATTTTTATACCAGAATTTTTTGAGGTATCTTCATAAGGCCCTTGAGGGAAGTAGACGTAAACGCCGAAAGATTGGTGAACTCAAGAAAGTTTACTTCATTACAAAGACCTTATTACCTCAATAAATTCTAATGTGATTACCGTCAGTCGATAAAAACTCCAACTTTAATTTTTCATAGCATTAATAATTAAAAAGCCAAGGATTCTGTAGAGGTTCAAACCCAAAGCCGCTAGTCTGGGAAACTGGTCTAAAAGTCGGACGTCCTAACTACTCCGTGGTCCTCTGGAAGGTACACAGCTATTTTTCTCGTCAACTTTCTGAAACCAAAAAATAAAATTGTCATTAACATCTCACAGAAACATTGTTGCAGGCTCCATGTAATTTCTGTTGAAATGTGTGGTGGTCATCATGGACCGTTAATCGATAATTATTCAGAAATCGTGAGATGCGGTCTGGTCCAGATTTCTGAATAATTAAGTAATTTCTGTTATTTACAATTGGAGGAAAACTATTTTATTTGGACAATGAGTCTAATTTTATGATATGCACTTTCTTCTCAATCTCGACAACTATTGCAAAAGACGATTTTGCTATATTTTCTAAATAAAACCTTTCCTTTTATATATATTTCTACAATTACTAATTATGCTATACAACAAACATCTCTACACCGAGGAAGGACAGTGCTTGCAACCGCGTCCTGACTTCTTCAATATTGCTTATATTGAATTTCTGAAGCAGTTTTAAGCGAGCCAGAAACAGAGTTGATCCGGTGTTCATAACCGTTGTTCAAAATTCTAGAATCATTTTTTCTATTGCTGTTGCTCTCTGAAACGAAAATTGTAATAATTAACGTGTGGTTTTTAGTGACCGTTAGTCAATGATGAGTTTTCGGATATCGTGAGATCCTAGCATTATATAAATTTATTTTTTCACAGCCTACATGTATTTGTTAAATTTAAACAATGTTTATAAATCCCAGGCTCTGAAGATATCTCATTAAAGATCGAAATGTTGGCACGATAAAGAAAATGTTTTTCTAAAACCTCACGCCAGACCGAATCTGAAGACCTCCGAATAATAAGTAATAATTAATAAAGCGGATATTGTTAAAAGTAGTCGAGGCAAAAAGACCTGTATTGCATTTTCTCAGAGTATGTAAATTTAACCCATGTTCTAGATTATCTATTGAGGGGTAATAGTTTTGTACTGGAAGTGAGAAGTTTTGCTCGTGTCAAACCTCAAGGCCATCATGATTGATTCCTTCATCCCCTTATATTCAATTAAGGGCTGACGGTTGCAGGAATTTGCCGTCTTCGGGTTTCGCTGTCCGGCGATTGACTGAATTTCCGTTTTCCCTTCATCCACTTCAGTAATATATACCTATAATGAACGAAGGTTTAAGTAAATAGCGGTGTAGTCTTTTTTTTTAGATATTACTAATTGCCATATGAAAAACCGGTTGAAATTTACGATTTGATTTTACAACAATTCTATTGTTGACCAATTACCGTCAGATTTTGTCCAAAGTGTGTATGAGAAAAATTTGTTCCAGGGTTTTTTTTCTGACCAGGAAAAGGTCAACTGAAAAAAAATCTTCCTCGCCGACGCGGGTGAATTAATCGAATCTTTTCACGTTAATTAAGGCAAACACCCGTTTCCCGGGGCTACCACATCCAACAGCGAATTCACGAACGCAGCACAACGAAGTTTACCTACATCAGCATCCGCTGTTGACTCCGAAGCATTTATCGCCTCTGAAACTACATCGATAATTCAACAAACGATGAGTAAATCTATTGCGGTCGTAGCACAAATCGAAATCTCGGCCTTCTGATTTTTTTAAATCGGATATCTAAACTTTCCAATGCCGAACAGTTAAATCGTTAATTTTTATGGTAGTATTGGCTCATATGTGGCCATAATCGACTGACCTTAACTGGAATCGATCTGTGCACCTAAGTAGATAAATTGAATTAGGGAATAAATACAAGACCCCTTCTCCTCATACTTTCATTACTCTATCAACTCTCAAAATGACAGACGAGAATGACACTTCTACACGGAAAACAAACCCTTTGAGCCCTGAAGATGATCTCAATTAAGATCGAAACGTTTGCACGATAAAGAAAATGTTTTTCTAAAACCTACGTCACACCAGACCGCATCTCACGATCTCCGAATAATCATTCAATCAACCTTTGATAAGGTTGAGGTCATAACTTACCTAATAATTTGATTTAATAAATTTGAGAATTTAATAAATATGAGAATACGTAGGATTTTTCTAATAGTTCATCTATACTCGATTTTATAATTTAACTATACTCCAGGCGTTAAAAGAAATATTTTCTAATATTTTTTTACAACAAATTGGTTGCTCTTTCGGGAATTAATAAAACTCCAGCTAGTCCTTGCTCTTACTGTCGCATAGGAACCCATGCTATCAATAGACAGAGGGATAAAGCGAAAATGAGTGAACTATGGAATTCACTCATTGGTCATAAACAATCCAAGAACCTTCTACCAAATTTTGAAAGGAAAGAAGTAACAAAATGTATCAAGAGAAGCAGGAAAAAACTGCGAATCCTAATAGGATTCTTAACAGGACACTGCATTTAATCATCTATATCTACATCTAGCCCTTCCTCTTGAAATCAATGAGACATCCTCTAGTCTAAGGTTCTCTTCTTAATCAAGGTGATACAAGATGCCTCGAACTTTGCTATTCTGAAAATGTGAGGAGGTTGATGAAATTTAAAAACTATATGCGCAAGCTCCATAGAAACAGGGACATTCTGCGATTAAGAAATTGGCTAAAAGTTTTTACCGTATTACTAAGGGCTTGCTACTTTAATGGAGAAACCGAAAGTGGACAGACATTTTAAAATCTGTTAAACGTAATAGTAACGAACCAACTACCTAGGCAGGAGTATCTCTAACACCTAGACAACTATGTGTTATGTAGGCCCATCCTTGGGTGTAACAAGTGTGCTCTTTACTACTAATGAAAAAAACAACAACAATGATTTTCCTCAAAAACGGGAAATCTGTTGATTTTGACTCGATTTTCAACTTAATGCGTAAGAATCTGCTGAGAAAAAGGATATATTTCTTGCATAACTTTTTTATATAAGTAATACATATATATTTTTTCGCAGGCATTTTTCCTCTTTTTGGAAGGCATCTAGCCATCTTTTCCAAAAAATCCTAGCAGGTCACAAGCCGATCCTGCTAGCTCGACACCAACGTTCCAATAATATTATACTTAAGTATCAGATTAGTTTAATTCTGATTTAAACATATCTTCATAATTAGCAAGACTACTTGTCCAATTCACACAAAAATTTTAACTTTTTTTAGTTTTAATGAAGGAGATGATATTACTCGAAGAAAGCCTTTGATACAGTCAAGCACAAAGATATTTTCTTCTAGATTTACAAAACACATTTTCCAAATTATATCATTAATGTAAATCACAGCTACTTACATAGCTTTAGAACTTTACAAAACTTTAGATTTGTTTCTATTGACATTGCCCCGCCATGTTACAAAATTGACGATGGGTCTCAAAAGGTTCAGTCCTAAGACCATCCTTGTTCAACATTTAATTAAATGCATTCCTTAGACTTAGTTCCAAAATGCGACGTTCGGTGTTAACACAATAACATATTGCTCATCGTGATCTGTACAGTTATTATCTCTTTATTTATTCATTTTTGTAACAAACGTATATTAATATTATTTGTTACACATTAAATTGATTTTATTAAACATAAGAAGTGAATAAGCCACGATTCTGAGCGAGAAATAGATTTTTTATCTGCTTCAACGATTGTCTGTCATTAAACTATTCACTAAAAACATAAGACATCATAACAACCTATTGGTATTTATTTAGAATATTTATAAATAATTAAATGATAGCGGAACAAAATTTAGAAAATGCGAATTTACAGTAGAATTCATTAACGAATAGGAAACAATACAACATAAAAATTCTCCAAAATCGGCTTATTTTATTAGAGCGGATTAAACTTGAAGGGTATTATTACTGTCAGCAAAATCAATAGGAAAATTCACTTACTTTAGTAAGTTCTGTTCGGTAATGCTTGTTGGTCAAAGTTATATAATTGAATTAGACTACTGCTATTTAAGGTACTTAATAAATTTTCTCTAATAATTTCCGTTTTCCCTTAAAATGTACCTCATATTTCATTCAACACAAGGCCTTTTGAGACGAGATGTACATCTTTAGGCAGTAAAGTGGTAAAAATTAGGTAACGGGGCAAATCAGGTTCAGAGCTTCTAAAAAAATTTAAAAACAATTTGTAACAAATCGTTATAAATAAAACCGTCCGTGAAGACCATGGAGCCAACTCCATTTTTGGGTTATTTATTGTATCATCATTATAAAAGTCGCATTTGTGGTAATATGAAAAAATTGAAGAGAATGAAAACCAATCAATTTTATGTCTGGATTTGACTATTGCAAATTTAAAACCTTTCACACGATCATGACAGTGTCCAAAAGAAGAGATTGCTGGGCTTCTCTGATTATAGTGACCTTGAAAATTGTTGAAATACAGTAAAAGTTTGTAGTTTGATGCTTCAATAAAACGTACAGACGCTCTTTGAAAATGAATCTATCCAGTAGAAATGAGATTAAACAAAATAATATGAAAAAAAAACAGCTGTTTGTTCAAAAAGCGGTTGCTACCTCATTAACTTGGAAAAATAATATAACTATTTCGGAATGTTCACTGTGCTAAAGTTAGAATAACCAGAAAATCATTTTCATGTAAAAACTGATCATCCACTCGATATTGGGGGAAATTTTAAACTCTTAAGACGATTTTCACAGCAATCACAGAAATAAAACATTGCTTTTACTACAACGTGCCTACTGGGTAAATTAAGCTTAAACCTACGGCTAGAGCCTAATAAGGAAATAATAAAAAAGAAACAAAACATTGCCAGAAAAGTCGAATCAGGGTAATTAGAGAAACGATCAATATTCAGTCAAAAACAAAACACATTTTGCTACCTAAGGAATGCCGATATATTTTACAGTGTTTTTCAGGCACAATTGTCAGATTTTAATAAAATAGTGTCTAATTAACACACAATATGGTCAGTACTCCTGAAATATAATAGCATTTATATTAACACAAAGCTAATTAAATCAAGTATCAGTTCCCTACCGTGCTATAAAACACAATAAACAGGAAGAAGGATTTAGAGTTTTTTGTTTTTATTCTATGCACTAGGTCGTAATTGAAATAATTATAAAGTATGACACTAATTTAACCCATTTGCGATGGTTTTTGAGCTTTTATGTAATTTTTTCTTCTTCTTTAATTTTGCAAATTATAAATTTGTAAGCAATTTGGCACTAAGCAGGACAGTCAACGCGTAAATTACCATCTAACATGAAATGTATCGTGCACTCGGCATTTAAAACGACGGTTAGCTATGTACAAACATGTAATTGTTTCTGCATTAATTGTTATACTTTATAAATATAGTAAAATATATAAAAGTTCTTATTGGCATATCAATTAACAGTAATGCACAAAAGCTCGGAACTTTCCCAGTGAGAAATAGCCCGGATAAAGTTTCCGCGATATCAAGCTGACAACAGTCGGGGGAACTTTAGGCAAAGATTCATCAACAGAAGCTTATAAGTTTAGCCAACGTAATCCTAGTAGCTGTCCACCTACCTCCTTAGCCTCCGCTATCTTTCCAGGTGAATCAAACCTGTCAAGTCTAATGAATTAAAGTTAGTTGACCATGTGAACAACAAACGAGACAAAATAAAACATTAGGTATATATACGAATCGAATAGCCGACCCATTAGGGCTCTGTACTGTTGATGATGTTTTATCGTCTTGCTTACACTGGCTTATACTATATTGTTCTCCTTCATATTTTTTTGAAATTTCATGATGTTGAATCAACACTATTTACTGTTTCCTACGCCATACGGTATGCCCAGAATAATAACATTATCACTATAAGCTATACACAATATTTGTTGTTACAAGCTAACCTTTAGTACTGCTATTACTACCAACGCTACTACTGTACTACAAGTGTGCAAATGGTATACACGAATAACTGTACATATTTTAACAAATTTGGCGTAGTTAGACAATAGTACTGGGCGGAGGAAATACTCTTTTACCAAAAACTTGGCCTATTGATAACTCACGCTGTAAGGTGCGGCAATGTGTCATATATCAGACTAATACAAGCCAGCGTCCCTCAAGGGAGTATTCTTGTTCCCATCCTGTATATCATTTATACTGTTAACTTTCCAATACATCCTAAAACCATCATTACCACCTATTCAGATACAGTAATTTTGTCACCTAACCCTCAGTCTTTCCAAGCAACTTCCAATATCCAAGAACAACTTGAGGTTATCAAAGACTAGCAAAAAAATGGAGGAAAAGAGTGAATGAGGAAAATGTACAGATACATTAGAAAAAAAACGACAGTTTTGCCCTCAACTGTTCATCAACAAGGCGCTATCGACATCTACTTAAACGGATTCTTTGTACTTTACCTAGACAGTAGACCCCTCACAAGAGTTAGGATATAACTTAACGGAAGACCTAAACCACTACTAAGAATTTTAGGGCCGATTTTCTTTACATCACACCATCAATACCATGTACGGGAATGAAAGCGCAATTTTGCCTTCTAAGCCTAACTATATCCTATCAAATATTGAGCTTATCCACAAACATGGCTGCTCCAAAAGTGGAGGACAAGACTGAATAGAAAAAATGCACACCATTTACAGTTACATTTAGAAAACAGTCTTGCCCTCAACTGTACGTCAACGACAAGGAACTATTTCCTTTCACTTAAGTCAAATACTTAGGACTATACTTAAACAGCAGACCACTCATAAGACTTAAGAGGCAACTACTTAACAGAAGAATTAAACAACTAAGAAGACTTTAGGACGGAAATCTCTTTTGATCACAACATAGTTCCTCTTACGTGGATTTCGCAATTTTTCTTCTAACCAAATCCATCTTTTATTATCCAAGAACATCTTGAACCAAAGATTGGTGCCAAACGCCAAATGAAAAACATTGCACTTACATTGAAAAATCTGTCATCCATAGTACATCAAAAGCAGGGAGCTACACACTTCCCTTATATCGGATGGTCGGGTCTATGCCTAGATAGCAGTGGAATTCCCACACATGACTTAGGGGCAACAACTTAACAGAAGACTTGGATAACTACGAATACTTTTTGGATCGAAATGTATCTTGATATACACATGTCGTCAATACAGACAGACTGGAACTAAGGAGTTATGTCTAATATCCAGCGCAACCAATCCTTCCAATCAAAACTCCTCAGACGAATTGTCAACTGTGTCAATATCACTACCCCCAACGATCTCAATGTTCCTTTTAGCAACGAACTGATCTCATCCCAAACGTTCCACACCTACTTCTCGAACGTCCTAACTGCCCAAAGCTTAAATACACTTTCCCATAGAGGGAACCCACCATGACGCTTTATACGATGAGACCTCGCTCGAGAATATATACAAATATTTTAATATGGATTTTGGTATGTACTGACTATAAATTTTTAAAAACCTTTATTTGATTAAATAATAATTAAGGCACATCTAGATAAATGTTCAAGCATCGCCTCATATAGTTTGTATACAATTTAACTTATCAACGGGCAAATTGATGTTCTATTGAAAAAACAAATCTTTTCTCTTGTTCCACTTCTTTCTGAAATTTAAACTTTAACAATTGACTCGCTGATCTCTTCAACCAACAATATATCAGACGGAAATTGAATATTAATATTCAATGTTCAGATCTGGAATTGAAGTTAAAATAAATTCACTGATTTCGTGATCCGCTTGACCAACTAAAAATCTCAACTAAAAACCTTAATTAATTGTTAAAATAAATGTACACTTAGTTCTTTATTTTTCAAAATATTTATTTAGCGTTCCCTATAATGTCAATGTAAATACCTAAATAAGTATAACTGTTTGTCAATTCAATTTTTATATTTCCACCCCACCATAATTTAATTTTTTTAATTAAAAATAATTAAATATCCTTTAATTATGGTAAAAAGTTTAATCATTACTTAAGTGATACGACTTTGTCATTGAAGGATGCTACATAGATTAGAAGATTGAAAGGAGTCTTACATAATTTAAATTACAAATATTTTAAACATTAAAATACAAAGCGTGATCTATGAGTTGGATTTGAAAAGGAAACATCATTTAATTTCTTAGCGATGTGCTCCGCCCTATTCATTTAATTAAGAAAGAGTGTTTCAATTGTGAAGGATATAATTCTGATGATTATGTTGACGACAAAGACTGACTAAAGTTAGGAATTTAACTATTAATTGTTTAACTAAGGGGTAAATAATTTAGTTTAATGTATATATTAATTCAATAAGTAATTGATTTGATTGTTATATATCTAACTAACTATACAGATTAAATGTGTGGTGATTACTGACCGTTAATCGATAATTATTCAGAAATCGTGAGATGCGGTCTGGTGTGATGTAGGTTTCAGAAAAACATTTTCTTTATCGTGCCAACGTTTCGATCTTTATTGAGATCATCTTCAGGGCTCAATAAAGATCGAATCGTTGGCACGATAAAGAAAATGTTTTTCTGAAACCTACATCACACCAGACCGCATCTCACGATTTCTGAATAAATACAGATTAAAATTTAACAAGACTCCATATACGGTCTTTCAACTCCATAATCCACGGACAGTCATGTCACTGTCTGTCTTTAACTACGTTTATGTATAAATTTATAATTGTGTGTAATTTATATCAGGAAAGAAGATGTTGAATAAGTAAAGTTGAAGATGGCTATAAGCCACGTCTAATAGACCAATGAGACATCCTACACTGCGAAGTTTTTATAGCATTTTTTTACATAGTATATAATTTATCTAAATTATAAGCACCATCTTCAGCTGTCTATTTGCCAAATCGACTGCAAGAATGGGTGTAGGAAGTGCTGATCGAACCGTCAAGTCGTCTTTTCAGTGGTTGACGGTATTTACGACCGCGTGGGCAATTGAATAACCGTTATTCCCCTTTGACTCAGGGACGCCCGGCGATGGTTTCCCGTAGTTTGTGCGATTTAGGAAACTTTATTTGGTTTATTTATTTTTTACCTGGAAAATTCGACTAAGCCGTCAAGGTTTTTAGACATTGGTTAGATATGTTACTGAAAGTGGGTTTTAGAATATCAATATTATATTTATGCAGTACATAATTTTTCTCTAATTGTAACAATTGAATATTTGTATATATATCCAAAAACGAAACAAGACTGAAGAGCGGAGGCTGGCTGCTCAAAATCGATATCACTTCAATAAAATGATATGTTGAATGGTTGTATGTTTCTAAAAACACGATAAAAAATATCTTCAGATAACCGGGAAGGAAAAAGAGGAGCATATTTATTGAAAATTAATTCACAAACCTACCCATGAAGATGTAAATATACCGAAATTTTCACAGAGACCTAGAATGATAATCACAATTAAATATTTGGTCAACATTTGCCTTGCATTGGTCAATTTTGTCAACATAAAAGCTATAAAAAATATCTACGTCTTTAGTAAATTACTTTTCGAACAGCTATCACTTTTAACTTGAATTAAGTTGAAATTTATGGCTACTATTATTTCAAGCAAAATGATCCAAATAAGAAAAACAGGAAGAGAAAATAAATCAATTTTTGGTGTTTAGTGACCGTTAGTTAATGATTATTCGGAGATCGTGGGATGCGGACTGGTGTGACGTAGGTTTTACAAAAACATTTTCTTTATCGTGCAACCGTTTCGATCTTTATTGAGATCACCTTCAGGGCTCAAAGTGTTTGTTTTTCGTGTAGATGTGTCATTCTTGTCTGTCGTGTTGAGATCTACACGGAAAACAAAGTTTGAGCCCTGAAGATGATCTCAATAAAGATTGAAACGTTGGCACTATGCGTCGCTGTTGACTCCGAGCATTTATCGCCTCTGAAACTACATCGATAATTCAACAAACGATGAGTAAATCTATAGCGGTCGTAGCACAAATCGAAATCTCGCCTTCTGATTTTTTGAATCGGATATCTAAACTTTCCAATGCCGAACAGTTAAATCGTTAATTTTTATGGAAGTATTGGCTCATATGTGGCCATAACCGACTGACCTTAACTGGAATTGATCTGTACACCTAAGTAGATAAATTGAATTAGAGAATAAATACAAGAGCCCTTCTCCTGATACATTCATTATTCAATCGACTCTCAGCACGACAGACAAAAATGACACATCTACACGGAAAACAAACACTATGAGCCCTGAAGATGATCTCAATAAAGATCGAAACGTTGGCACGATAAAGAAAATGTTTTTGTAAAACCTACATCACACCAGTCCGCATCTCACGATCTCCGAATAATCATAAATCAGTTTTCCTTATTTTTAGCCTGTCTTATCACTAGTAAATTTTCTGGCCTAAATTACGTTAATAATTAAGTGTTGTATTTTCAAATGACCTCAGTCCCACACTTTTGCCTAGGTCAAAATCATTTAATGATTTCGAAAATAAAAACTATATATATCATACAGTGCTTATTTTTTATGTTATTTTCAGGAAAGATGTAGGCTGTTTGAATTTTTTCCATAATTGGGTCAAGGCGTTATCGCCTCAAAGGGAACGTTAATTGCTTTCGCCCAGTCTCTTTTTCTCTTTCACCCTTGAAGAAGAAGGAAAGGGAAGAAGCCGAGGGTGGAACAACAATAAAGGGACAACAAAAGGCTCTCCTGCCTACATCTGTCCCATCCCATCCTGGGTGGGACGGGTGACAGAAAACTTGGTGGATCTGAATGCTGCCCGCTCAGAAACCGTTCCGGGCTGATTGCTTCCATGCTCTCGCTTTATTTGTTTAACTGAATAATTGTTATTTCTGCCAACTCCCTACCTGTTTAACTTCATAATAATGCGCCTTTTAATGAAAAAAGGGATGAGGTATCCCCTTTTAGATATGAAGCTTGGTTAAAATTGAAAACAAATTCAGTACATTTGAATCAAAAGGTTAGCAATTATGTCCTTTTGCTATATCTCTTTGTTTGAAAAAGTTTACACATTAAATGTCAACTGTGGTTAGTTTTTGATTATAGCTGCGCTGCTTCTCGCTAGTTATATTTTTTAACAAATATTACCAACAACCATCTAAATATACAACACCATAGAGCTCGTATTTGTAATTTATTCAGTACCAGGGAATAAAACATGATAGAAATATGTTGATACATAAACCAGCGAGCATCAACCACTCACCACGGTGACCGCGGTAGCCGGGTGGATGGCCTGAAAGACTCTCGGCTCGTTGATCCCGGGGTGGGTTGGATTCCAACAGTCGCTCCTAAAAATCTGGCTAATATTTAAAAACATAGCAAACAAAAAATAAATCAAAAACAAAACGATATATACCACTAATTTTAAGATAGGAATATGTTCTCCTCACTTTGCATAAAATAATAATTAGTTATTTTCAAAGATGTACGGGGTATTCTTTTTAGATTTGTTAGTCTAGTTTTAAATTGTTACAGTTATTTAAAAGATTTGTTACTTAAGAACAAGTACAACGTTTAAATTTTACATGAGAAAGTGTACTTTTGTACACGGTTTTAAAGGATTTTTACGCTGAAAAATGGCGCAATCTGATTTTAAATTGATCAAAGGATGACAAAGCCATGGCACAGAATGTGAAAAGAAATATGTTTATTTAGTTTTTATTACTAAGTATGTTCATTTTCTGTTTTAGTACTAGGCAGTTTTATGAATTTCTTAGGATGATGTTGATGGTCTGCTAGGAGTGGGCCCGAACTTTTTTAGATAATAAACGGAAGAATTTTTAAAAAAGATACTCCGCATGTTTCGATTTTGTGTTCCTGTTTGTTGTTGTTGATGTTCAAAACATGTGAAGTAACTTTTTTTTTAAATGCAGACCTATCATCATCCCAAAAAATTAATAATATTGACCCTCTCATCCAATCTAATACCGATGAATTATTTCTGATGAGGAATTTAAAAAACACTGTTTGTGCTTTCCACAACCTGGCAAACTCAGAAGTAGAAGTTCAACAACGTCAATCCGTCTCTCCGGAGTCCAAGTGGTTAAATGAGCCAATCTTTGCATTCACAACAAGGGGAGTTTGTTCGACCATCAACTGTAGGAAACCGGTTAGTTCCCGCTCCATTAAAATGTTTTCTTATTTTATGCTTGCCATGTATTGTTATGCACGTCACGCGACATTATTGCTAACAATGCCCTATTTATAGACAAAGCAAAGAATTTTTATTAAAATTTACAAATGAATTATATGTAGGGTTCCAATCTTCGTAGACAGGTGTAAGCATGTAGTCTTCTTTTTTTTCACCTGTCTAATGACCTCTACG
The DNA here is from genome assembly GCF_000648675.2 of Cimex lectularius. Classification (NCBI taxonomy): domain Eukaryota; kingdom Metazoa; phylum Arthropoda; class Insecta; order Hemiptera; family Cimicidae; genus Cimex; species Cimex lectularius. The sequence goes on from NW_019392691.1 coordinate 1,371,142, forward strand.
AAGATTGGAACCCTACATAGATTATCTGCAGGTCGATCAACAAAGATCATAAATAAATTACAATTATAATAAAAACGAAATTAAGATATTTATTTTCACATTCTATGTCATAATTTTATTATTCTTTGACCGATTTAAGATCTGATTGCGCCATGTTTGCAGTGTAAAAAATCCTTAAATCTGGGGATAAAAAGCATACGTTCTCATTGAAAATTTCGAAATTGTAATCAAGAAGACTAGCTTTACAGTATCTTGAAAGCAAATATCTAAAAAAAAGTGTTAAAATTTAAAGCGACCAAAAATATTAAATAAGTATTTTTTCCTTTTTCGATAACGTTATCTATTCAAGAGAAATTCAACTCAACGATCTAAAAAGGATGCCCTGCATACTAAAGTTAGATAAGATGATCGATATTTATATTACTTAAATAATACTGTATTATAAAAAAATTGTTGTAGTCGTGAATCTAAAACAGATTACATATATCTTTGTAAGTTCTGATTTTTAAAAGAATCTTTCCACATTAAACGTTAATTTTTTAAAAAGAAATTCAAATCAAGTAACGCGTCAAATGACAAGGATTGCAATGGGATTACTCTGTTAAAATGAAGTTTAGCCATCCTCGAGCTTCGATCGTTATCTTCCTTCGAAAGAAATTTTATTTAATTACCCCCCAGTAATTAAGCCGAACAATTCCAGTGGCGTGTTCTACTAGAGGGGTTCAACAAGTTTGTACAATCCGGTAATTTTATTCGGAAACAATTTCCTCGCTTAATTTTATCCCTTGTCGGTAGCACGCTTCCGGTTTGAAACTTTTGCAAAAATTTCAAGTTCATACGGAATTATTTTTGAAAAAGGCTCGATATCCTACAAAACAAACAACCTAGAGGCGTTTGATCACATATTTCGTTGATTTCAGTACTGTGTCGTAAAAGCAAAATTGTGTTTCTTTTGACAAATTTGTATGAGTCGACGCCCTAAAAAGGAATAAGATTGAAAGCCCTTGTGAACGGCTTTTTCCTATAAAAGTAAGTCCCTCAAAACTAACCTGTTCAGCTGCGAATCGCTCTTACATGAACAAAATGAAGTATAAAAGGGAAATAAAATTATTCGTAAAATCCTTTTACACTGTCTATTTTTCACGCTATTCATAATTTAACAAGTAGTCTATACATCGAATTAGATTAAGCAATTAAAAAGTAGAATCACCATGGCAGAACATGGTTAAATAGAAATGTATTTCACGTCTTACAAAAAATGAAATCTCCCTATGATTTCGTCAAGAAACTTAAAATTGATATCCTACTTCTAATGCCAATTTTATGTAATTAAATTAATCCAGGCATAGTAAGTACACTCGTACTGTACAGTACAAATGTACTATGTATGTTTCAGAAACGATGACAATATTTAAGAAGAAGCTTTTAATGCTTTATATTAAGGTTATGTTACTTTAGCGACGGTCACATGGCACAATGTTAATTTATACTTCGTAGATCACGGTTTTGACATTTCTTGGTTCTTGTTGACCCTGCATCATCCCACATTTCCAATAAGAGTGTTTTATCGTTTTGCCGCATAATACTTATCATATTTGTTCCCTGTTTCCCATTTTAATCTTTATATTATTCTGCTACATATACATTAAAGTTTTTCCATAAATAAAACATAAACAAAAGAATACATTGTGAAATATGTAGAAACAAGTTTTGCAACTTACTGTTCAACGTTGTCAGAGCTAGAAACCAGTTTTTATTTTATTACTGTATCGATATATTATAGAAGTTTAACAACATGATTAAAATGAAATATCCGTTTGACATTGACAAATTGTAATTTTATTTTAATGATTTTCAACATTCAGTATTAGAATTACTTTCTGGAATAATTACCTAACATACTACTTTACTATTAAAAATTGCAAATGAAAATATGATTATAAATATTTCTAATAATGAAAACGTGATAAAACAGTTTGCAATTTGAAATAAATACCTTGCGGTACTAGTAGTATTAACAGAGGTGACAGGCCAAAGTCGCTAACTCGCAATTCTCGACTCAACCGAGGCTTCAATTTCGAAAAATGGATATTTTTTAGATTTCGATATTTCCTTAGTTTTTTAAAGGTTTTGTGGATATTTTTACCAAATTTTGATAACGTCCTCTGACCCAGCTTGAAAGCTGTTGTTACCTTGACGAATCGAAGATTGTAATTGTTCTTCCGGTACATCTTTACGACGAAGTACAAGTCAGGGGTGCTCTTAATATATGCTTGAATACTTCAATCTGGAATATATCAAGTTTTTTATGTGATGTTAACAGTGGTATTAGGATTGCCCGTATAGTGCGACGGTGTAATTTGCTGACTGCTCGTTAGTCATTAGCGAGAAATTTTTTTGTAAAACTGTTCATGCTTTGCATAATATTATATTGAAGTAAGGTTTGCATGTGCCAAACGACAAATTATCGTTAATAGTGCAATCTAGGTATGTCGCTGATGTACAGATTAAAGATAATAGGAGTGATAACTGTGTTCTGTGACGAACCTCCTATATAGTCCTGTCACCCGACCTTCAGGTACTTAATTCATCAGTACTTAATTAGTTACTTTACCCAAAGTAAAGCACACCTTAGTTGAAGTACTGTAATTATATGCACACCATCCAACGATTTCCTTGCTCTGCCAAGAACTAATGTCTTGTCACTAAATAGTGCCATCCAGGTATGTGGTTGACATATAGATTAATAGGAGTGATACTTTCATTGTTTGATGATGAGCATGTCATATTCTTAATTCGGATCACTACAAAGTTAGTTTATGGTAAAACCATTTTCAACTTCTGTGGAAACTTTTCTTACGCTCCAGACCCACAAGGTAGCAGTGATCTCAAGACTGTCCTATCTTGTATGACGGTGCATTTGACTCTCAGGCGCTATATTTGGTCGTTACCAGAAAAATCTGTAGTTAAATAGTGAGTGCTTTGTATAAATTTTATTGCAGTAAGTTTTCTTTGTGAACATTCGGTCGGGTACTTCAATGCACCGAACCTCGTCTCCTCACCGTTCAAGTATTATAGTCATCTCTTCCCACGATTTCCTCAAAAACCACAGGGTCTCATCGGCATGTTCCCACGCAAGGTATATCGTTGATATATAGATTAAAGAAAATTGGGGAGCAAACTGAGCCTTGAGGTACAACCTCAATTTACGTTTAGGTACTTCACCGCATCATCCCGCTTACTGAAGGCAGTTCCTTACTTTACTCACAATACTCATTTTCCAACGGTTCCCTCATCTTCATCCTACGACCTTCTCTCGGGCTGATTTCAGTCGTTACCACTGCTCGGTCAGTCGCTCAGTCAAAATACCAAGGAGTCGTCAGCGAGTATGGCCATCGATAGTGCTGATGTACAGTTAAAGAAAATGACTGAAGTGTACATCCGTTCCCCCATCTTCCGAGTCTTGGCGGACATTGTAGCACGTGTTAACAGTCTTGTCGATAAACACAGGCTTCTATTCAATCATCCGGCTCATCGGTACCAGCCACGAGCTCTAAAGACAACCCACAGCACTACACCCTGCCAACTGGACACGCACTCGCTTGTACGTCCAATTCAACTAGGAAAAAGCACAGTATCTCAAATAAGTATATCGGGGTCATTGAGACTTTCATTATAAATTTTAAGCCCTTGTGCCAAGCTCTATCCAAGTCGACTATTGTTGACTATCACATAAAATAAAAATGTTACTAAAATCTCCTAGCATTTCTATCTTGAAATTAAGACAATGTATTAACAATCAACACTTCAGTTTCCATCAACAAAATATGACGAGTATGCTTTTTTTTAAACTATGTATCATCTTGTTATTCATTTATAATCCAAGCTTGGATTAAATATATGCGACTAACGGTCTATCTAAACGGCTATACGAAATATCCAAACGAATCGAAACCCCTCCGACATTTGGTTTCGTGTCACGGCGAGATTGTAATCCACCGCGAGTTCGACATGTCACGAACTGGAGGGTACCCGCTCCGGAGACGCTATGTGAAAAATATCGAATGGCCTGTCGACTGGTGGAAACCATCAAAAACGGAGCGATTAGGGAGCTCATTTGACGGGAAAGAATGACAACCGTGCTCTTGGGGATTTATAGCCCGATCGATAGACCTAGCTAGGCTCAACTATGGATGATCACGCTTTTATGTGGCTCAGTGCCTCACGTAAATGCTCAACCATAAATGACGACCAATTTCTAGACGTGTAATACAAGTTTCTGATGATAATTGCTCTCTAAAAATATTTGAAGAAACTTTTATGCTCTATAAATAACGGCATAAGTCGAGAAACGTCGTCTTTTCTAAGTTGTTTTCTTGCAGCTAGAAACACTCATAAAACTATCCATATACACTGAATATGATTTCAAAAGACAATAATATTATGACAATATAAAAAAAATAATTTCTTATCTCGGTACAACATACATAGGTTCTTCTATCATATTTAATATTTTCATACTTAATCATGGGGCAATGACCACCATTTAGTTGCAGAAGGTCTGTAGTGAGTATAGATGATACATTAATTAAGTCTTACCTGCCTTTGTCTTGAGGTGCTGTCCAGTACGTGGTATAGTCTGTAATTATAGTTTATTAATTAAAAGATTCTGTAGAAATTTTACACGACAAGCGGGTCCTATCAAGAATATAATCATGCATTTCTGTCGGATTCTTTTCGATTGATAAGAGAAAAAAATCCGATAGTTTCCTTTAATTCTTAAGCAACAGGTTAATCATCAAAATATAAGTAGCAATGTGTAGTATTTAGTGACCGTTAATTAATGATTATTTAGAGATCGTGAGCTGCGATCTGGTGTGACGTAGGTTTAGAAAAACATTTTCTTTATCGTGCCAACGTTTCGATCTTTATTGAGATCATCTTCAGGGCCTGGCATTTATAAACATTGTTTAAAGTTTACAAATACATGTAGGAGGTAAAAAAATGAATTTATGCAATGCTAGAAAATTTTAGATTAAAAAAAAGAATTTATACAATGCCAGAAAATTTTAGATTCAAAAAAGAAAAAATGAATTTATACAATGCTAGAAGATTTTAGATTAATAAAAAGAATTTATACAATGCTAGAAAATTTTAGAATAAAAAAATGAATTTATACAATGTCAGAAAATTTTAGATTCACAAAAGAAAAAATGAATTTATACAATGCTAGAAAATTTTAGATTAAAAAAATGAATTTATACAATGCCAGAAAATTTTAGATTCAAAAAATAAAAAAATGAATTTATACAATGCTAGAAAATTTTAGATTCAAAAAAGAAAAAAAGAAATTTATACAATGCTAGAAAATTTTAGGTTAAAAAAAAGAATTTATACAATACTAGAAAATTTTAGATTAAAAAAATGAATTTATACAATGCCAGAAAATTTTATATTCAAAAAAGAAGAATTTATACAATGCTAGAAAATTTTAGATTAAAAAAAAGAATTTATACAATGCCAGAAAATTTTAGATTCAAAAAAGAAAAAAATGAATTTATACAATGCTAGAAAATTTTAGATTCAAAAAAGAAAATGAATTTATACAATGCTAGAAAATTTTAGATTAAAAAAAAAGAATTTATACAATGCCAGAAAATTTTATATTCAAAAAAGAAAAAATGAATTTATACAATGCTAGAAAATTTTAGAATAAAAAAAGAATTTATACATTGTAGAAAATTTTAGATTTAAAAAAATGAATATATACAATGCCAGAAAATTTTAGATTCAAAAGTGCGATCTGGTGTGACGTAGGTTTAGAAAAACATTTTCTTTATCGTGCCTACGTTTCGATATTCAGTGAGATCATCTTCAGTGCATTGGTTTGCCTGCATTTCAACAAAAAGATTCTCTGATTGATTGCCGATGCTAGTTTCTTTCACTGGTAGCGATTTCCTTCAGAAGCATCTTTTCTTGTTTTCCATGATGATATCTGTTCATAGAATCCCATGTTATTCTTCGTTCTTCTCGTGTAGAAATGTGAAATATTTAGTGATCATTAATTAACGATTATTTAGAGATAGTGAGATGCGTTCTGGTGTGATGTAAGTTTAGAAAAACATTTTCTTTGACGTGCCAACCTTTTGATCTTTATTGATATCATCTTAAGGGCCTTGCTTTGCCTGCATTTCAAAAAAAAGGATTCTATGAACATCAAGTAGACACGGACAACAAGCAAAGAGAATTCTGAAAGACATCGCTTTCAGTGAAAAAAAAACTAGCATCTGCAATCAATCAAAGAACCTTTTTGTGGAAATGCTGGCAAAACAAGGCCCTGAAGATGATCTCAATAAAGATCGAGACGATGGCACGATAAAGAAAATATTTTTCTAAGCCTACGTCACACCAGAACGCATCTTACGATCTCCAAATAATCGTTAAGTAGAAATGTCGAAGTTAATTAAAAATAATTGCTTTTTCTGTTGCCTTGTGCAGACCCCAAGATTATCATTAAATTAATTGTTCTTTCTATGTAAGGTCTTGGTTGAGATAAAATAGAAAGAATAATTAATCGAAAGAAATAACTTGGTCAATTAACCACTAAAACGTAAATGGATTATCATTACAGGGATTTTTTAAATCAATATTTGTATTAAACGACGAAGTTTCGATTTGAAGTGAATAATATTGTTTCTTTCTCAGCAAACGGAAGGCAGTTGCAATAAAAATACAGGCCCGAAGTTTCGAAAGCGAAATAAATACGAGCCGAACTTGCTTGGGCAGTGAGAGTTATTGAACTGAAACGACCGGGCAGGACGAGAAAGTGTGTGGAAGAGAGCAATCTCCTGGCCTATATCGTCTAGATGAAAACCGGTGACTTCCAGCGGAAGGCCTTGCCCTATTATTGGAAGGGAATTGTACACTGTGACGAACCGCACATTAAACCGAGCTTCCCGCTAACCCGGTTTCGTATGGTTACGCCGCGGAATGGACCCCGCAGGCGTTAAAATTTTCTGTTAAACTTTTATAGATCGTTTGGTTCACTTGGCACGGCCCGATTCCGTCAATAATCATCGTTGCTTATCCATTTCTCCAACCAAGGCTTACTTTTTTATTGCGGTTAAGGATCGCTTGACAGTTAGAAAAGCAAAGCCTATTGGAAACTAAAAATTAATGAGGAGAGTAATAAAAACCACGAATCGTTGGTTACCAGTGTGCGCTGTTTTCGACTATTAGTGTCTGTGGAGTGGAGGCGGATCCGTCACAGTAATGATGAGTAATGATGAAACAGATGCAATGATGTTCTTTCTCGATTCCCACATGGTGCTGTTATCCTGTTCTTATTTTACTGAATCCATGTCGTTTTTTGATCAATAGCCGAAATATACATTAACTTTAATAAAAATAGGTAAACTAAAACTGACAACCTTGAAATACAGCATGATGTACAAAAAAATGGACAAGCTTGAAAAAGTAGAAATAAGCACACTCATAAATACATACATTAACAACAGCTCACATAATTTACACGAATTGAGACATCTAAACAAAGAACGGACGATCAACAGACCACCTTTCACAAACTTATAAAACACGGACTTGATAGAAATGACCCATCATTGAATATGACGAGAACTATTTTCAGTGATGTGCAGTAGCAAGGATAAGAGGACCAAAATAATTGAAAACGATCAGTCATCCCTCGAGCTTGTAAAGTTTCAATACCAGTAGTGTCCAATTATAACATCCCATTGGCATCATCCGACACATTACTATTTGAAATTTCGAATTCATTTTCTATGAAAAGTCTAGTGATTGACACACCCGAGAGAGAAACCTGTTGCTATTGGCAACATAAGATCAATAGGTTATTCATTGTAAGGATAATGACATTGACGATAATGAGCTGATGTATAATGACCCTTTAGTGGCAACGTCACCAATTGGTCATTTCGGATACCGTCAATGAAAATCAAAAATAAAAACGGTACGAAAAATGTAAGAATCTGTACAAATTTTCACCCCTTCCGGCCAAATTTCGCCAGACAATTTTTACTGTATTTGGTTACAACAGTTTCTTTATGTTATTAACAATACATTATATTGTTATCAATGATACCCAACGAAGTATTAACAGATTGTATGGAAAAGTAATTAATTAACAACCAAACAAGCAACGAACTTGTAATTAGTTTCAACTTAATTAGTGGACTTTGCACTTTGATAGCTAAGCTTGAAAAAAAAACTTGCATTACTTAACCTGTTGAATGGCATGATGGTATGCTGTTGTATTTCTTATAAATTACTCAACTGGTATTCTATTCGGATTTATCAATATTTCGAAATATTGTTTTACAAAACCTTTAGTTTTATGTTAATATATATGTTTTCTAGTTTGTATTTTTTTGTAAAGTCTGGTTGATAAGCGAAAATAGTGTCTCGAGCGGGACTCGAACCCACGACCTTCGGCTCAAAACGCTGCTGCTCTTAACACTTGAGGTACCGTTCGGTCCCCCGGGACACCAAAACTGGCAAAAAGAAGGAAATTTCAAAAAATTGTAGGTTCAGAGAGTTGGTGTTTCGGGGGACCGAAGTCACGATAGAGTTAGAGCAGCGGCGTATTGAGCCGAAGGTCGTGGGTTCGAGTCTCGTTCGTAACACTAATTCTTCATCTCAACCACAATTTACACCAACATCATAAATAAATTTATTTTTATGGTTGTTGTTATTATTAGGGTATGCGAAGTGAATAGGAAAAGGGTTAAACTTAAATACTATCAAATTGACAACGGTGCGCCAGTAAAAACTATATCTTATTATTTTTATTTTTTTTCTTTAATTATTCTAATATTTAATTGTCGGTTTGCCTCAATGTTTTTGGTGGTAATCAAAATTGTTTTCCGAATTCTCGCCAGATCGGAATTTGAATATTCTCACTACCTTCAAAAGCCCTGCTTTCGTTATCTTTTAATTACTGATCGCTATTATTGTTTTTTTCTTTTTTTTTTACTTCTGTGCTACTATTACTAAATAACATATTAACCTAATAGGGGGGGGCACCTTTTAATTAATTAAGGCCCTAATATTGAACATAGGCCTCTCCTACAAATTTAGATACTAATTTTACAGTCTCATTCATGGTGAAACACTCCAATAAATCGATTCTGATCGTACCCTCTGATAATGATGAGGGGGCTGAATTTAAAAAAGAAAAGAAAAGAAAAGAAAAAGGTTTTTCCACCGAGGTAGAAGTTCCTCATGCCGAGGCTTATCTAACGGTTGAATCACTTTTTCTTCTTGCTATTGGGTTGTCCGGAAAATAATGCAGGATTTTAAGTTTTCATTAAAAAAAATCTATATAAAATATTCTGTTTACGTTTACAGGATTACTCATTTGTATGAATGTCAACACTTATTAATCCTCTTCCAAATGATATTGTTTGTTTACCTCTGTAGCATTCCGTAACTTGGAAATAATTCAGTCATCCTTATAATGTCAAAGCGAGAATTTCGTACGATTTTCTTTTACGAGTTTAAACTCGGCCGAAGCGGAGCCCAAACGGCTAGAAACATTAACCAAGTCTGGGGCGAGGGTTGTGTTAATGAGTGCACTGTGCAAAGGTGGTTTAAAAAATTTCGGGAGGGAGATTTCAGCCTTGAAGATGAAGAAGGTCGTGGAAGGCCTTCCTCTCTTAATGATGATGTTCTGCGATCAGTGGTGGAAGAAAACCCCAAAACAACTGTTCGAGAACTTGCAGAGCAACTCAAAGTCAGTAAAACGACCGTCGCTGACCACCTCAAGGCGATTGGAAAAGTGAAAAAACTCGAAAATTGGGTTCCACACTCATTAAACGATCGCCAAAAAATCAGCGCTTTGATGTTTGTGCATCACTTCTTTGTCGAAACAAAAATGACCCATTTCTGGCCAGAATTGTTACATGTGACGAAAAGTGGATTCTCTACGATAACACTAGACGTTCTGGACAGTGGCTCGACAAAGGAGAAGCTCCAAAGCCCCCAACTCATCAAAAAAAGGTAATGGTTACGGTATGGTGGGCTTCATTTGGTTTAATACACTACAGCTTCTTAAATCCTGGCGAAACCATCAATGCTGAATCATACTGTAACCAAATTAATACCATGCATCAGAAATTGGCAGTAATGAAGCCCTCTTTGGTCAATCGGAAAGGGCCCATTTTGTTGCATGACAACGCTCGACCACATGTGTCACGTGTAACGTCACAAAAATTATTGGAGCTTGGCTATGAAACTTTGCCTCACCCACCCTACTCTCCGGACCTCTCGCCTACTGACTACCATTTTTTTAGACACCTGGACCACTACTTACAACACATAATATTCAAAAATCAAACGGAACTGGAAAATGCATTTATTGACTTTATCAATTCTAAAAATTCTGAATTCTACTCAGACGGAATTAATAAGTTACCAACACGTTGGGAGAAATGTATTGAGAGTATGGGAAATTATTTTGATTAAAGAACATTGCTTTAAAGTAACTAGTTTCTTTTTTTTTGTTTAATACCAAAATCCTGCATTATTTTCCGGACAACCCAATAGAATCAAAGATGAAGCTTTGCCCGTTTCCTTTGTTCCGAAAGAATTCCCTTCAAAGGTTCAGAATCGAGTTATGCTGCCTAAAATCTGGCCATGCACAAACGCGAAGGACCATAAAGGTTTTCATCGAACTGTTAAATCCGTTCCTATGGAAATGTTTTACAGCTGAGACAAAGCAGAAACAATCACCCACCAACGACCTTCTCAACGTCAAAAATAAAATCTCAGGCTAGGTCTTAACCAATTCTCAAAAATAAGAAAAAATCAAGATTTAGCCGACTACTTTTGCTGACCTGTTCAATTACGGGAATAGTACACTTTCCAGAGTACAGGATAACAAAAAAAGACAAATAATAAAAGGGAAATAAAAGAAACAGAGGATCATAACTTTTTAATTGTGCGCTTACATTTTTCTATAACTGATTACGTATTATTTTAAAAAAGAAAATTTAATATCAACTTGGATAAACAGCAAACAAGGAGAAGGAAGAAAACACTGGCAGAATAAATAAATAAATTACGACTATAATGCAAAGTGCCGTGATTTATGTAAAAAAGTTGATACTGGCGTAAAGATAACATAACTGCAGGTGGTAAAATAATCAAACACGGTTGACATACCAAACCAGGGAGTCAAGCTAGACTAATCCGATTGACCAAACAACACTTATGTTTGATTGAGATTCCATGTCGTAAATGGATAATTTTGTCTGACATAAATACGTCTAACGGCGAGATGTGATGTCTGTGGGTTGAACATCATTTTCGAGATTTTCCTTGTTCCTTTTCGTTTCTTAAATCTGTTTTTGAGTATAAACATATATCATTAGTAAAACATCGGTGATTTGACCCCCGTTAGTATTTCGATTTTAATAATAAGCCTGCGGTAAAATTTCCAATTTCTGTAATGCGATGCGTCATACGCGTCGAAGGCCAGAGAAACATCTGGAAATAATTCGCATCCAGTTTCCGCTAAGGGCATTGAATTACGTAATATGTAACTCTGAAGTTGATGAGAGCACGATATGATCGAAAGCCATATAATACATTATGAAAGGTCTCTGTGGGGATGTTTCTTATGTAAATACATATATCGAGTAATAAGCGCAAAAGGGGCTCAAGTGATTATGAGGTAGTAGTAGATTTAATTTTTACATATCAGTGAGTTCAGAAGTTTATTCCGTAAGAACCTCAGCTGAAAATAGAACTCTAACCAAAAATAGAAAAGCTGGAACTCTTGATAGTTGATTTGTTATTGAGGTTTTAGTGACCAAGGTTATGGGAAGTCGTTGTATTGGAGATGTCGAGCGTTGTGACGGCTGTTGTCTTTGGTGTAGTGACGACACTGACTACAACTCGGGTAGGTGTCAAGCATATCACCTGTGTGTGATGATTCGTACAGTTAAAAGTACCATGCTTTTTTGTAGCTCATATTTGCGGCTTATTCCTTGACTATTCAGATCAGGTCGATGTTTACTCTAAGCAGGTTTAGCCCCTAAGTGAAGAAGAGCTGCAAGTTCGCTCTTCAAAGTCGGAAGCATTGGTAAAGCAAAGCTTAAAGCTTAAGTAACACCATAACTGAATGAAGAACCTTTGCAGTGTCGGCCATAAAAGACAATGGGGGGGGGGACTTTGGGCTTCTTCATATTGAATTAGCTCGCTTAGCAATCTTTAGGCGTTTGCCTCCTATTAGTGGGTGTTTGATGCCTTGAATTTTTCGACGCTCTCAATATTTTCCTAAGTTTATCAAGTTTAGATAAAACAGTATGTCTGTCCGTACAGTAGTGAGTAGAGACTTTCTTTAAGTCTTTTGACTACCTATGACCTTTGATATTGTTCCACCAGGTATGATTCATTAATTCTCCAATGACTCCTCTTTCACGGAGTTTTGCAAATTTTCAGTGCTTAGAGTCATATTGCTGAGGAATCCTAGTAAGCTTCATCATCACCACTTCGTCCAATTTCACCCAGTGCAATGATACAGTCGCATAGTAGTTTCTAACCTGGGATGAGGAATGCAGCCTGGCAGTCAGAGTAGATGGCTTACTGTCCAAACATGACCCAAGAAAATTCATTATCCACTGTTGTTCCAGATAACTATAAGAGTTAAAGTTGATAGTAGGTGCTGGTCTACGCCTCGCTGGACACATACTGAAAAGGCAGTGAGTCCGTCTACACTCGTGGGTTTTGACGTTACTCAAACGCGTTGCTTTGGACCAGTTCCGTGATGAATGTGCAATAAGTTTTAAGTTATTAAGGTTCAGGACAGATGTTCTGGGTATTTTTGTAAGAGGACAGGGGATGATAAACTAGTTCTTTTTGTAGCTCGTCGGTTTTTCGAAAGCTGCTGAGTTTGTTTGATTACATTTTAAATACGGAACAATATGTGCGATTTTGTTTATTAAACAGTGATAAAAAGTGCAACACAGGATGTTGACGGACTATTAGTAATTTTTCTACTGTATTTACATATTTTGTAACCTCGTGATGTTTGCATATTCAAAGGCCCAAGAATTAGAAAGGGACGTTTGTAATAAACCTGAAGTGACCAAAATGATAACCAGAAGATAATGATGTTTCTGAGATGAGTTAGTTTAGAACGAAATTTGATTTATACATGAAAAAATTTAAAACAATTGAAGTTATCTATCTATGTGAACTCAAACTGTCTGGGGCATATGCGAAGCAATTACTTGTTGAAAAAGCGAATGCATTTTTAATTCCTTAGGCTTATAAGGCGATCATATATTATTCAAAGGTGTTTTCATCATCTAAACGAGATTTGTTCAATTGTGCAACGTCCAGTCGCAGTGTAGTAAAGGTTCCAGTTCCAGTTGAGATAAACAGTTTCCATACCATAAAAGGATCGCTAATTTCTCAGTCGTGGGCGTTTTATTTACCACATTGTGTGCAGATGTTGAAACGAGGCTGGATTAGACCAATTATTTTGACTATTCAAATTTTAAAGGCTTGTCGTACCAATAGAAACTTCAATGCGGATAAATCCACCTTGCTGATTTCCAGATAGCTTTGTCAGACTTTTCAGCCAAGTTGGAAGTTCTCTGGTCAGAGAATGATAGAAAATTGGATTAATACAGTTAAGGTGAGTAAGGAGTTGAGTTTATTTGAAGTCGTGTTTTGTATCCTTGAACGAAAGATCTCTACAGCTATCGCAGTTTGTTTTCTCTTCTTGCCTTGTAAAAGATCTTGATTTATATTTTGTTCTTCCTATCCAAAGTACGGATTTCATTCATATGCATTTTAAATATTTTGTAGCAATAAAGTCAAATTGATTCAGTGTATCACATAAACCATAAATGTGTGGTGTTTAGTGACCGCTAGTCAATGAATATTTATAGATCATGAGATGCGGTCTAGTGTGATGCGGGTTTAGTTACATTTTCTTTATCGTGCCAACGTTTCGATCTTTATTAAGATCATCTTCAGGGCCTGGGATTTAAACATTGTTTAAATTTTACAAATACATGTAGGAGGTGAAAAAATAAATTTATGCAATGCTAGAAAATTTTAGATTAAAAAAGAAGAATTTATACAATGCTGGAAAATTTTAGATTAAAAAAATGATTTTATACAATGCCAGAAAATTTTAAATTCAAAAAAGAAAAAAAAACGAATTATACAATGCTAGAAAATTTTAGATTAAAAAAAGAATTTATCCAATGCTAGAAAATTATTTTAGATTAAAAAAATGAATTTATCCAATGCTAGAAAATTATTTTAGATTAAAAAAATGTATTTATACAATGCTAGAAAATTTTAGATTAAAAAAAAGAATTTATCCAATGCTAGAAAATTATTTTAGATTAAAAAAATGAATTTATACAATGCTAGAAAATTTTAGATTCAAAAAATAAAAAATAAATTTATACAATGCTAGAAAATTTTAGATTAAAAAAATGAATTTATACAATGCCAGAAAATTTTATATTCAATCAAAGTATTTCTACTCACTCAAAGTGTTTGTTTTTCATGTGTCATTCTTGTCTGTCGTGTTGAGAGCGCCAGTGAGATATTGATGTTATATGTTTATACGTTCGATATTGACATACATAATATATCTTCATCACGAACACAAAACATATAAAACAATCATCACATTGGTACATAGTCTAATTCTTCAACAATTTGGCTTTCCTTTCCCTAATTATCCCCGTCGATATAATCCTGAAAAGATAATGACGCCGAACCATTCCCCATTTTTTCCTATTGTCGGCTCCTTTCACCTCAAAGAAGCTGACTCTTCATATAAAAATGTCTTTCTATTCCCGACTTCCCTCCCCACCCCTTCAAATTCCAACGTATATAAACATAAAACAGCAAAATCTCACAGGCACTCTCAACACGACACACAACAATGACACATTACGCAGAAAACAAACACTTAGTGAGTAAAAATACTTTGATTGAATATAAAATATATAACTTTTGCATTGTATAAATTCACTTTTTTCCACATCCTACATGTATTTGTTAAATTTAAACAATGTTTGTAAATCCCAGGCCCTGGAGATGATCTCAATAAAGATCGAAACGTTGGCACGACAAAGAAAATGTTTTTTTTAAAAACCTACGTCACACTAGACCGCAACTCACGATCTCCGAATAATCATAACCCATAAATTCTATCAAGTAAGCCCAATTGTAGGAATAAAACATCAAATCCTCTATGCATGTTCAGAGAAGTCAATCCATTTGCTTTGTGATCCTTCTTTGTCCCACGCCATTAACAAATATTCAACTCCTTTTGATAGGATTAACAGCTTAGATCAATGTTAACGAGAGAGTGTATTTGTTAAGTGGGGTTTGATCTATTTGATTCTATTATTATCGACTAGGCGAGGTAGTGGACGAGTTGTGGCCAACGGGTGCAAATCGAAACAGCCGGCAGGTTTGATCGGCCTGTTAAAGATGACTTCATAGAGGAGAAAATGCCGTGAATCAACCTGTTTAATTTCCGGTTGTCCATTGCGATACGAGGTAAATAAAGCTAACGCACCAGATATCACTACCTTTAATTCTTGTTTTCCAATTGATTTATTGAACTATACAATTTCTACGTATCATACGGGCACAATCGAGAATCGACCTAGAAGCAAGCAGGTTCACTCCTTTTTTGTTAATTTTTTAAAATTTTGTTAAATCATAATTTTGTACCTAGACACTAAACCATTTTTGCTTACTAGTTGTCGAGGTGATCTCCCCGGGAATCTCTCGTCTTTTCTTCTTCTTCTTTTCTGAGCCTCTCACTCTCCTTTTCTATCTGTATTCCTCTCCCGTTCTTTCTCTCTCCCAAGCGCTCTCTCTCTCTCCTCTCTCTCTCTCTCTCTCTCTCTCTCTCTCTCTCTTTCTTTCTTTCTCTCTTTCTTTCTCTCTTTCTCTCTCACTCCTCTCTCTTTCTAACTATTTATATATTTTCTCTGTTTCTCTACCTCTCCCTCTTTTTTCTTTCTCTCCCACCCTCTTTCTCTTTCTCACCTTCTTTCTCTCCTTCCATATCTCTCTCTCTCTCTCTCTCTCTCTCTCTCTCTCTTCTTTTTATCTCCCACCCTCTCTTTCTCCTTTTCTTTCTCCCTCCCTCTCCTTCTCTCGTTCTCTTTCCATTCCTATCTCTTTCTCTATCTACCTATTCATCACACGCAATCTTTATCTGTTTATCAATGTATATGTCTATCTTTAACTCAAACTCTCTCTCACGCTCGCACTTTATCTCTTAATGTTGAACTGTGTAACTTTACCTCTCTCCCCTCTCACTCTCTCTCACTCCCCCTCCCTCTCACTCTCTCTCCCTCTCTCCTCTTTCTCTCTCTCTCTCCTTCCCCTCTCTCTTCTTCATTACCACCACCCATCTATGAATCTACCATCCATCTCACGAACTATCTATTCATTAATCAATGTGTCTAAACGTGTGTATTAATCAAAATTAATTATATTAGAAATAAACTATTAGAAATCAGGATGTGATACTCAACCTTTTTCCATATTCCCTTTTATAATATAAATTCTCACTAATAAATGTGTAATAAAGATGTTCATGTGAGATTAACTGAGGAAATACTCTGACTCCCATTAATGCTTAGAATTATTAGAATAATTAGAAGCTCGTTCTCTCCCTCTCTCTTTCTCTTCTTCTACTTTTTTTTTTTTTGGTCAATTAGCTACCTCTTAGAATTGGTCGACGTGATGCTCAGCATTCTTCTTCTCTGTCCCAGTTCGCACTACATATTTATTCTGGCTAATAAATACTTTCAATTAATTATCCTCCTCTCTGATGCGCACTCTTTATTTATCAATTATATTCAGTTATCTCTACGTGTTAATCTTAAGTTTTATATATATTAAACTTAACGTCTTAAACGGATCAGTCTAGCAAACTCCGTAGACCTCTCAGGCGGTCGTTTCTCTTTCTAACTCTACAAATTTTCCTTTTCAGCTCTCAAATGGTAATTTGATCTTTATTAAAAGTTGTATAACATTTCAGTTAAACAGGTCTATTGTTGATATCCGATCCAGGTTGATCACCGGTTCCCCTTTCTCACTGTAATCCTTGCGTCACAGTGGAAAAATTAAGATATATAAGTTCAGTGTTCTTTCCCCATTTTTTTTTTTTTTATAAAAATGAAAAAACAAAACGGTTGAAATATTAGGACTGTTTCTGAACGGAACTGGTTTGAATTATTTTTTTCAGGTTTTATATTCATGTTATGTAAGCGCGAAGTACCGATGAAATAGTTTAGAAACTTTCACCGTCTTCGCAATTTTCTCCCGAAGGCCCTGATTAGAAAAAAAATCGTAACTCTCTAATAGAAAAAAAGGAAAAAGATTCTTTGATTAAAACTTAAGATTTTTGGTCGTTTTTCATCCCCAGAGCGTGACTTAATTGACTTCTCTTTTACACAAATGTATGACTGGGTTTTAAACATATCAAAGAACCGCTCCTTTCTATCACTTTAATTGTGTTGGTGTAGAAAAGTCCAGTCTTAGACGAACACATGTCGATGAAATCGAGTAAATAATTAATCATCTGAGGTACAAGAGTGCCAATTACTTTCTAAACGCTCCTTTCCAACCCCTCGGGGGTGTAAACGTGTCTCGAATGTAAAGCCCAGTTTTCTTGAGAACCGATCAATCGGCGGCCCTCTCGAAACTTTGTTTTTGCGTCTCCTTGTCTCTGCAGTGCCGTGTTACGTTTTGTTGTTACCTTTATGCATTCTGAGCAAAGGGACGTCCACAGCGAACGCTCCAGCATACCATTTGTTCTTTACGCATCCGGCAACTCGTTATGATAAATTATTCGGTGTTCACCCTTTCTCTTTGAAAATGGAAAATTAAATATGAAATGGTGGAGTGAGGGTAAATTGTTGATAAAACTTCATACGAGTATGGCCGTGGGGGAAGGTCTAAACCAAGTCCGGACCGATGTTATATATGTATGAATACCGAAAAAAAAATCTGGTATCTCTTTAACAATACACGAACTTTTGATATTTGCAACCGAAAAACAAACTTTGAAATTCATCATATTGACAAATTAAAGCAAATTCGAAAAGCAATATGTTATATACTCTAAAATTTCCAACAGCTTTGTTATACATAATATCAGCACAATTTAAGGTATAATCTCAAGTCATAGGAAACTTAATGTAAACAGTAATCATTGGAGTTGGACTTCTCAGGGCTGGCAATAATTATTATCTTGTTGGACTTGGTTACATGTTGAACCAGCATTGGGTCATTCACCCGCCGGTTTTGATGTTACTCAAACGTGTTTCGCCTTTGCGCCATATTCAGTGAGGAACTAACAGGCATCAAAACCGGTGAGTGTAAGCAGACCCAGTGCCGGTTCCACATGCATTCACCGACTCGCACAACAGCATCAACTTTAAACTATGTTTAATTATTCAGAAATCGTGAGATGCGGTCTGGTGTGATGTATGTTTCAGAAAAACATTTTCTTTATCGTGCCAACGTTTCGATCTTTATTGAGATCATCTTCAGGGCTCAAAGGGGCACTCTCAATACGACACGCAAGAATGGCACACTTACGCAGAAAACAAACACTTGAGCCCTCAAGATAATCTCAATAAAACGTTGGCACGATAAAGAAAATGTTTTTCTGAAACCTACATCACACCAGACCGCATCTCACGATTTTTGAATAATTATCGACTAACGGTTACTAACGGAAGAAGACGCGCTTTATTCGCACGAGTTTCTCATTTAAATTTCTTTCTATATCACTGATACTCAAGAAGATCAGTAGAGGGCAAAGTCATCGGCATAGCCCTTGTTGGGAGCACCTGGATTTTAGGAAAATGACAACGTGTAGAAAAAAAGGAGAACAGTGTGTGACCCAGTATTGAGCCTTGTGGAACACGTGTTACTAGATTGATAAGAGATAAGAGCAAAAAAGGACCTCTTTTTGATGTATGAAAAAAGTTTTTAGCTCTCTTTCATTCCCCTAAGATAAGTATTCCACAACCGGTATTCCACAAGGCTTAATACTAGGATCCACATTGTTCTACATTTTTCTAAACGCTTTGCCAAAAACTAGAGAGCTGAAGTTTAAAGCAAAAGAAGTTTTAAATTACTTGTTATAGATCCTCCTAGGGGAGCCGTAGAAAACAACATCAGCATGTAACCCTAGATGGAAGAACATGGGTTGTGCCTTGTGGAACACATGCTGCTACACTGAAGGGGAATGAGAAAGAAATGCGGAATGTAACACGAAAGAACCTATTTTTGAAATATGAGTGAACCATTTTTGTTAGTTATCAGGAACTGTTCTCAATCATCCGGTAGACAAGCCCAAATTGCCACACACAGTCGAAGGCCTTTTCTATGTCTAGGAGGACCAGAGCTGTGTGTTCCTTAAGATTAAAACCTTCAGTGTCGTTATATACTACACGACTCAATTCCACTGATCACGGAATATAAACAAAGTTGTTCTTCCTTCATAAAATGTTGCGTAGATACGTCGGATTCTATTCTTTTTAGTACCATCTTTTCCAATATGTTACTCAAATGGTGCCAAACTAATTGGTCCAACTTGAAAGGATTTCTTAGGATTAAAGCTTAAGGTTTGAGATTTTTTTTATTTTTTCAGGATAAGATGATTTTTCATTTGCCAGGATCGACAAGGTTACATTCATGTATCCATACATCGAGTAATTTTTCGAGTGAAAAGGATTTCTAAATAGCAAGTTCCTTGTGATTGTGATATGGTAGATTGATTCAAATTATTCTCCCAATTCATTTATTGTTTAGTTATTGCCCTTCAAAATCAAATTTTAAAAATCGACAGTTTTGTACCTCAGTTTGCAAGTAGTAGTGAACGAGCATGATTAAAATACGATCGGAAATAAATTTAGTAAAAATTAGCAAACAAAGAAGCATCTGCAGTTTTTCAAAATATTATTTATTCATGAAAATAATTACTAATATAAACACTTTATCCGTCAAAACATTTTTCCAATCAGAGCTAATATTTATAGTAAATACAGACAAATATTATTGGTTGATTTCTTCAGTTGCGAGGGATGGTCGTGTTCAGTGTGTGTGCTCGGCAAAACAACGTCATAACCCTTTCGATACGTCGGCCAAGAACGTAAAAAGTCAATGGTTGATTGTCTGGAATGTGTACTGGAAAAAGCTTATGATTATCGGCTATTCATAATCGTGACTATGATTTCTAGATGAAGTCGTAACGAGTTAATAAAGCCATTAGTCTAGAATATGCTTTAGATGGAAGACAAATCGAGAAGCACGTTTGATACCTAACGTGCCGTTAGCTACAGAGAAAGTATAAGACAAAAGCAATCAATAATATAACTTTATAGGTCCTTTAATCGACTAAACCATATGTCCATATTACGTGAATCTACCAAACTCATAAATAATTGTTTTTATCCCATTTTCAAACCATTTTTGACGTTTTTAAGAGGCTTAAAGGAACACTTTATTCGCATGGAATTCTAACCGGTCGGGGAAAAGTGAAAGGAGGGAGGAGACCGGGAAGATATCGGGTTCAAAAGACCAGACGGTCACTACTGCAACTGTACAGACGAAGGTCAACTAGTTGCCCGCAGCTGAAAACAAAACGAAAATGTTCATATTTTACCACAACTACGTCAATACATCAACAAGCTGACGTACAAGGTTAACGCCCTTTTTCAATTAATTTTTCAAAACTGCAATTACCAATGATTTTTCTTAAAACTACACTATCACTGTTGACATGATAAAAACACATAAACACGTTGAAAATAAATTTCTATGCATTAATATAAATGTGTGGTGATTATTCAGAAATCGTGAGATGCGGTCTGGTGGGATGTAGGTTTCAAAAAAGTTTTCTTTATCGTGCCAACGTTTCGATCTTTATTGACATCATCTTCAGGGCTCAAAGTGTTTGTTTTCTGCGTAATTGTGCCATTCTTGCGTGTCGTGTTGAGAGTGCCCACACACAAGAATGACACATTTACACAGAAAACAAACACTTTCTTTGGTTCTGACCAGAGTAATTGTTTTAATCGATTTATTATTTTCTGTGCAAAATATGGCTGAGTTGAACATTTAGTGTCACGAGTGGGACTCGAACCCACGACCTCCGGGTCAGTTCCCCGGACCGCTCGTGTCACTAATTTTTCAACTCAGCCATACTTTGCATAGAAAAAATAAATCAATTTATAAAAAATTATAAATTATAATATATACAGCTGAATAGACAGTTTTTACATATTAAAAGATAAATTTAGAATGAAAATAGCGTAAATAAACTTAAAGTTTGGGGCGTCGGTGGCCGCAACGGTTTAGGTAGGCGTTGACATGGCGCTCATCACTGAAAGGTGAAGGTCCCGGGGGTTCGAATCCAGCGGCCCAGCATTCGAACTCGACATACTTACAAATGGGGAAAACAAAAAAAAAAAAAAAAAACACCGGCACCCCTAGGGTTGAAATAACCTCTGCTGTTGCGAACCCTCGAGGGGGGGACCCTGAAGCTACAGGAAAATGTTACTAAAAATGAAGAAAATAGAAAAGGTGCCCCATCAGCATAAACTGTTTACCACAGCATATGTAACATTACAAAATTTTATGTTATTCATAAATAGAAATTGGAAATAAGAAAGTTTTTAATCATAAACCGACAATGCGTGAATAACCTTCCGGGATCAACCCTGAATAGGAATCCAACGATTCCTTCCTGTATAACTACAGTTGTTTATTATAAATGTATCGTTTTAACAGGCCAATAATTCTTGGGATTGTAACAATGAAAGCCTGCAAATCGCCTTGCCCCACTGAATCAAGGACAATGCACTTGCTCAGTCGAAACGGTTTTAAATTGTCCTTGCTTATTATTTAAAAGTTTTTAAGTTATTCCGCAAGACAAGTTACAAGCGGGCATAAACTACTAGCAAAAATTAAAGCAATTGAAACTTTCCATGTGCACAGTCGCGGTTTAGATTCTAATAGCCTTTATCCAAGCGGACGAGTTAAACTTTTGAGCATTACACCATTCTGCTTCTTTCATGGGAAATAATGGAGTTGTAAGGATTAGTGAGTTTGAAACAACTTATACCGTTAAGAAGCTACTCTTCGTGTTGTTTTAGAAACCGTTCTCTATGTTTTCCTTGCCCCATATGCCGCAATCTTTTATCTAATATTTCCTTCGGCGAGATTATCACTGGAAAAATACCTTTAAAAGTTGCCTTTTCAGGGAAAATTAAATTACAAAAGAGGCGATTATCAAAGCCTCTGAATAAAGAGCAATTTTCTGTACGCAAACATGAGCCCTCCACTACTAACAAATTAATTTACCTCACGTGCAAAAAAAAATGATACAGGAAAATTATTTTATACGTCTAGCCACATGAAAGAACAATTATTTTCAATGACATTTTCTACAGCTAATATAAATTTCCTTGGTTAAAAAGCTTACAAAATAAAGGTTAATGAATCTGAAAGTCAGTTTTTATCGAATTATCTATTTGATAGTACAAAGATTATCTTTTTTTTATTAAAAACTACCCTACATCACCCAATCAGTTTATTTCATAACTTTATGTCGGATGTGTGTCAAAAACATTGTGACAACATTCATAGAGTAGAGCGCAAGTGATAACAAGTTGCAAATTATATTTTTTTTTAATTTCTGAGGACAACATCACTCCATATTCAGAATGCAGTTCCAGATTGCGGCTTGCATCAAAGACAAAATGTCTGAAATTTAACACCATTATTCTGAAGTTTTCGTAAATTCTTACCTTCTGAAGACCTTAATCTAGAGACCTTCTCTCTATCTTTTCTTTCAGCTTCAATTCAAACGACTAACGAAATTAAACAATTAATTACTTTAAAATATGTTTTTGGGTTGGTGTTCAATTTTTTTGCGTGACCATTTCCATGCCATCGTTTTCGTGTCACCGGGGACTGTGGTACTTTAGGTTAAGTTTGGTTGGTTTAGGATAGGTATGGTTAGAGTTAGGTTAGGTTAGGTTAAAGGGAGGGTTAGGTTAGGCTAGCATTAGGGTTAGGAACATAAGGATGGGGGTTAGGTTAGATAACTAAGACCCAATGCCAGTTTTAGAGTAAAGAATGAAGAATAAGTTTACAAAATATCATTTTTGATGCTCACAAAGACATAACTGACCGGCAATTAAACCACTGTTCACCAAATATAATTTATTCTACTGAACAGCATATTATGTTGGATGACAATGTAATTAAAGATTCAGTATCAGAATTCATTACATTAACAAATTTATTAAAAAAATCCATATCAATATTAAGTAAATGGCGATTGTTTTCATTCATGTATTCCATTATGATAAATGGGTGTGCGTATTTTTTTTTATTTTACATTTTATAAAGATGTACTTGTATTTTGGGTAATAACGCCTCCATTGAAACGTGTTAATGTGTTATTGTGCTATTACGTAGGAATATAAAGGAACCTTTTAAGATTGCTATCTTTTATACAAATTACTCACGTGTTCGCGAATGTTTTTAACAGCTTATATGAGTTGTGTTGTAGTTAAATTTGATTCTTTAAAATGCCAGAGATATAAGTATAAAAGGTAGTACTTAAGTATAAAAATCGCGATCCAACCCGGAGGACCAAAAATCGTAAATTTTTGGATATAGTGATTTTTTATTTTTTTAAAGGTATATGCAGGTTAATGAATATAATATTAATTAATATGGGAA
Organism: Cimex lectularius; assembly: GCF_000648675.2. Lineage (NCBI taxonomy): Eukaryota > Metazoa > Arthropoda > Insecta > Hemiptera > Cimicidae > Cimex > Cimex lectularius. Next base: position 1,394,950 of record NW_019392691.1, read on the forward strand.
TATCTGGGTTGCTAGATTATGTATTTACATAATTTAACGCCTTGATGGAAATCGACTGAATTTTATTCCGTTTTGATCATAGGTTTTGATCCTCCTTATATAACTAATTTGTTTCTTCCATTTTGATATTTTGTAACCCCTTCTTTATTCTTTTCTTTATAAGAAAGTTACACACGGTAAGTAAACCAGTGAAGTAAGTAAACCTTACCTTAAAGGGTTTAAGAAGTAGCTCACTTGCACACCGGTCAATAAACTCAAGACCATGCTAAGTCCAAAAAAGGACATTTGTGTAATCAACTTCTCGGTTGTAAAACACACAATATTAGCGCAGTTTGCTTGAACGCATGCATCTATTTTAACTAATAATCCATAGGCGTCAAATTCTTGACATGTAGAAAAGGTAAACAATAGACATTATCGACTATCTTAATTAAAGAAAATATTTAAACTTGTTTAACAGAAGGATAAACATTAAATAAAGCGTACAATTCAAAGTTTTTACGGAATGTGTACAAATGCTCTGTTAATTGCCAGATGCCATTCCTTGGCATAAAAAGGACCCTTTTATAAATTCTGTTGATTTTCGTTTTTCTTTTCCTTTTTCTTTTTTTTTTCTTTTACTTGTCAGAGAACAGTTTAATTTGTAATATCTTAATTAAGGGTTCTCATTAAAGTACCGACCTTAGGTCGGTGTGGTGAGGCTAAAAGGGTTTCTTTGTCGGACGTGTCTTTATTCCTCGTGTTTGCCTTTGGTCTGTTTGGCATAAACTGTCGAGCTAAAAGGGTGGTGAAAAAATTCTTGTCTTTCATCTTTTTTCTTTTGCGTTTAAGAACACTCGGATCTGCTTCAGTAGTAAAGTCTTCACCAAACATCTCCCTCTACCAAGTTCCTGACGATTAAACGCTAGTAAAACATGTCGCAGATTTAATGAGTCTTGTAAAAAGCTTCAGAACTGTGGGAGAAAAAATGTTTACCTGGAATGAGATTTTTGCTCTGTTCGGTTCAGTTGTCTTGAATCTGGATCAATGTGGTCTGTTGTCCGCTACTTTCCTGTGGCCAGGTAGAGAAACTTGAAAATCTTTGCTCTGTACATTTCATTTCACATTTCTGCTCTCATATTCCCGGTATCGGTTCTTTTTTTGCAATTCGATTTGGTCAGTTTATTCAAATAATGAGATTTCATCGTTTGTTGCTCCTATTTCCAATATATCAGCACTGAATTTTCCTCTTTTTTAATATGGCGACCGAACATGCACAAAGACATAAAATAATACCAAGAAGCGTATTTTTTATTTTTTATCATAAAACATTAATTTTTCAGTAACCTTTCTTCTATAGCTAAATTCAATTGAGAGTTTGCGAAAATTACCATTTGGTGTCAACTAAAATAACAGCTATCTTAGATTAGCAGATTGCACTGAGCTAGTTTTCCCAGGAGACAAGACGTACCATCGTTAATGGTTTTTTTTTTTCGTCTTTTCCCTCTCTTCCTTATCTCTTCATCTCTTTTTATCTGGGCAGGTGAGCTGAGGATATTGGAACAAGGATTCAGAGTACCGTCTTGCCCATATGAATTTCTCTAGTCTCACTTCGAAGAAGCTTCCAATTCTCAACTCAATTCGTCCACTTTTACAATTACGGCGGCACTTTAATTGCGGTGGTCCATAACTAAACACAACTACACTCTCCATCGGCTTTTACACTTTCAAAATTAGATGCTATGCTATGCTTAACATCCAGGATGAAAGTCGAAGTTTCGTAAAGGAGTAATATGTTAGTTTTCAAGTTTTTGATTGATTGGATCGTGACCATCCGTTATTTTTTAGGAAGTAAAAGTGCTACGATATGAGAAAGAAGACCCCAGATACCTGACAGCCCGATAAGGTACTTTCATCCTATCACTTGAGCGTTAATGAAGGGAACTGGTGGTTCGCTTGGCTTACATAAGTTGAAATACCACACATCCAACTCTTTCAAGTCTGAGTATCTAGATTGAATTAGTCCTTTTAATATTATCATAGCTATTGAAGTTAGTTCTTTGTAGGGCACTTCGTGGAAGTAGAAGTTTAAATAAGTCGGCGATAAAGATTCTTAGAGGTAGAGGTCATGAGATAGAGCAAGGATGATTTTTGTCAATATGATATTTCTTTTATTATGACACTCCAATTTGGAAAATAGACTTCTTTACAACTAACTTCTTCTATCAGCATGGATATATTGTCAATAATATGACAATTGGGTTTAAAGAGCGAGGAAATTCAGCGGCACCTAAAAGACGCTTGGGCCTCCGGGTTAGGATGAATAGAGTAATTGGTTTGGAATTTCGGAAGAAGGATGGTATTAGATAATTTGTCTCGAGACTTTTTTTTATAGGAAGGATGGATGATGTGCTCAATTTTTGGCAAACCCCACAGTTCCATTCGTGTGTCCAAATTGGTCGTTATATCTTGTATAGAGATAGTTGGGTTTTGACGTTCAAAAGAAATTAGAAAAGTCTTCGTAGTTGCCCAAGACTTCTGTTAAGTTGTCTCCTAACTCTTGTGTAAGGATTCACGTCACTCTGATGTCTAGGTATAGTCCTAAGCGTCCGAATTGAATACGCGTCGGTAGCTCCTTAGTTTAATTCACTTTAAGAAATGTTATGGACGTAATATTTCGATAGAATTGGCGATAAGGATCGTTAGAAATTCCTGGTGTTATTTGCTTGAGCTATTCGTGGTTGTTAAAGTCAGGAAGACTGCATATCATTCATCAACTACAACCCCATATGCCACACTCCGTCTGACGATTGTCCAAAATCCATGAAAGCTACTATTGCATGTTTCTTACATACCGGTTATCTTGTTGAATCTGTATTAGATTAGGTTTGCACGAGGTGGCTAAAAAGCTACTCCGTCCATCAAACAAAGCTTCAGATTTTTTATGTGTCTCCAAGTCTTGATAGAGGGTCTTCAGTTATATTTACAAGATTCAGTATTTCTTTGCACATGAGTACCTTTTGTACTGTCAGGCTTTTGCCGTATCTTACATGTATTGGGTTTCTTCTTCTTCAAGTGATTATTGATTCCGCAATGCTGTACTAAGTTCAGGCGTAATTTTTTTAACGAAGACTTTTGCCCAATTAGGTGTAATTTATATATCCATCCTTTCGTTTTTCAATACATTCAAGCTAAATAATGTGATGGAAGGTATTTATAGTATGTGAATGTATAGTATAGTGTGATGGCAGAAAATTGAGCGATCCCATCGTTCTACATCTAGATCTAGATTGTACATTTGCAGACTTACTCAGGTAACTAAAAGGCCTTTAGCTCTTTGTCCAGAAGGTAGTAAGGAATCATTCTCCATGTGAATTATGCCTCTCTTGATCATTTCATTTGGGGCTTATCCAGTAATGTTTATGTTTGAGCACCTTTTTACCTTTCTTCTCTCAGGCTAATGGCCTAGCATACAATATGAAAGAGTCGGCAATATTCAGTTAACTACGCAATGATCCTGAGTTAGTTTTGTTGCAGCTGGTCTGAAATGGATTTTGCCTACCTCTGTCCTTGGTTTTTGCTATAGCTCGATCCATTCGGCGCTTGCTCCTTTTTTTCTGGCAGTTTAAAATAGAAAAAAAAATGGTTCTAGTACTAGTAGTGCAGCTGAGGGCCCTCTTTGGTTAATCTATCTTCTGTCCTGCTGCCCTGGGATCAAAACTAAATACGATTTGTCCATATTCTTATTCTTCCATTGCACCATTCAGTCCCATAGTATACCCGTACCCATACTGTACGTGATCTTATGGCTTAATTCTTTTCGTTTGAAAAAGAAATTCCGTAAAAATAAGAAAATATTTTAAGTAATTTTTTAAGTGCAATGCAGTGAAAGTAAATATCGCGGAAATATTCATTGGCCAAGGTGAAAACACCAACGTATATTAAATACGTAATACACCCATACGCCAGGGAAGCCTATTTTTCTATTTTCCTTAGGACCGACAGAAATAATTAAACCTTATTCAATGTAGTACAAAGTCTTAGAATAGCAATTACATTCATACCGGATTCGGCCGATCCCGAAATCACGTTGGACCAATAAAGTTGTTTAAGTATTAATTATCTTTCCGCTTCGTTGACATTCGCCTTTGTCACTAAGCACTTTTCCACACAATGGCCGGTGGATGATTGCTCTAAACGTTGAACAAATCTACTCTAAAATTCCGACGAGGTCCGCATTATAAATCAAGCGTTCTCATTTTATGAAAGTACAAAAGAGAAAAGCCCTAGAAATAAAATTACAACTGTAGAAAAATAAAACGAAAATAAAACCTTTAAATTACACGAGTTTTGTTTTAATTTATTTATTATAAAGCATAATTTGAGAAATTTGTGGTGTTTAGTGCCCATTACTTGATTATTTAGAGGTCGCGAGATGCGGTCTGTAGGTTTTAGAAAAACATTTTCTTTATGGTGCCGACGTTTCGATCTTTATTGAGATCATCTTCAGGGTTCAAACTCAACAAAATCGTGCCCACTCTCAACACGACAAACAAGAATGACACATCTACACGGAAAACACATACTCTAAGCCCTGAAGACGTTGGATAAGGATCGAAACGTTGGCACGATAAAGAAAATGTTTTTCTAAAACCTACAGACCTCCAAATAATAATAATTTTAGATGTACTTTACCTCATGTTTGCTTTGATGATGATGAAAGGAGACTAGGAAATGAGGGATTATAATCCCTAAGCATTGCAATCGTCTGGCTTATATATGAGTATTATGAGTACTAATGAGTACTAGTTCAATGGCTGCCGTTGCTACGATTCCTTTCCCTATGTGTTCTTTGTATCCCAGGTGATGTCTCCATAATTGAGCAAAGCGTCACTTCACATTCGAAGATGATATGGGTGGCTGTTTCTTCCTCCTCATTGCATAATGTACAATACAGATGGAATCATCAATATGCTCAGGTTGTGCAGATGTTTTCTCAGATACCAGTGAGCAGTAGGCCTGTCACTCCTGTGAGTTTACCCCTCTCTAATTTTAGCAGTGATTTTGCCAGTCCTGGTGAAGTTGTTTTAGCATAAGTTTACTTGTCTAGCATCCCCAGAGCTAACAGACGTCTCGTTTTGTCGTTTTCACCCATCTTTTCTGTGATAGAGGATTCTGTCAATGTTTTTGTTATTCCAATAATAGGTTCAGGGCTGTTATATAGTCCTCATCTGTCTGCCGGTGGCGGGTCTGCTTTTTCGTTAACCAAGCTTCCCTTCAGTCCTGGTACCCAAGATACTATCAGGTTGTACTTCCCTAATGATATTGATTGTTCATGTTTTGGGCTTGTACAAAACATGCTTGATCCTGTTGATCTTCTGTTTTGGAGCTATCTATATGCCATGTCATTGTATCTGATTTCCTCCTGAATTCTTCTTCTCCATTGTAGTCATTTGCTTCTTGGATGTTAGAGTGTTTCTGAGATCATTAGTCAGTCCACATTTCTAATAACAACTGCCTGATTTCATTGATTATTGTCGTGTGCCCGAAGTGTTTAGTTCTCATTCAGTTTGATTTAACTTTTCCTAGCTTCTCCGTGTATAGATGTCTCCATTTGATGTAGATTTAGCATAGTTTCTAGGGCAATTGGGGGATTTTCATTGCCCCTGATTCAGAGATCTCCTTGTCTCTGTATGCTGCCCAATGATTGGGTAGCTTGTTGAGCTTTGGTCCACTTGATTAGTGATTCGTACATTTTGCGCCTTTTTACTGCCGTATATAACCAAAGTGCAATTTTAAATTTTAGTCCCCAGGATATCTGTTTTAACATTTATTACATTTTAATCCCGATTCTTCTTGTCATTTTTAATCAGGTTAGGTTAGGTAATAATGTCCTGACGACTTTTTTATAAAAAAATTTCTTAAATTGGTGATGTTTGTTGGCCTGTTAGGTATAACGACGACTCGTATGTTTCACGTTATCCGTAGCCATCAGTTCAACATGAAAAATCTTTCGAAAAATATTTTTAGAATAATCACATTGCAAAAGGACTCTAAATAAATTGAAATGGCAAATAGCTTCTTTTACTTTTGTTTAAAAGTTGTTTTATTCTATCTTTCTATTAAAATCGTTATTCCGTTAAATGGGACAAGCTAGAAAGATTTTTTTTCAAGCTCTTCTGTAATGGAGGATACTCAATTGGCTATCGTGAGGAATTTCATTGATTACATAATGTCAGGGTGTAAAACAGCATGGTCTCGTGTTAATTAATTAAAACCATTCCCATAGAAGAGGCGTAACACATGTTTTAATAATAATTAATCGATTGTGTCATCAAACATCACTTAGATACGCATCTGGTTGTATTTACTTTAAAACAAAATAACGTTTTGGAAAAAAAAGGATCTTCGATGAGGTCAGAACAGAACGACAATTCTTTAAGTTTTTGCTGAAATTTCGACCATTATATCGTCATCAAGGCTTCAACTCGATGAGTATTGAGATATATCTTGAGAAACAAGAAACTGCATTTGTGATGAGATTATTTAAAATTAGGTGAAGCTCAGTATCTGTTACTATGAAGTTCGATGAGAAATTAAAGATGGGATGATTTATCGACCTGCTGTTCAACAACTTGGAAATTAAGGATCTACGATGAGGTCAGAACAGAACGACAATTCTTTAAGTTTTTGCTGAACTCTCGACCATTATATCGTCATCAAGGCTTCAACTCGATGAGTATTGAAATATATCTTGAGAAACAAGAAACTGCATTTGTGATGAGATTATTTAAAATTAGGTGACGCTCAGTATCTGTTATTATGAAGAAATTAAAGATGGGATGATGTATCGACCTGCTGTTGAACATCTTGGAAAAAAAGGATCTTCGATCACAACAGAAAAAAGGATCTTCGATGAGGTAACACCGAGTTGAAGCCCTGGTGACGATACAATCGCCGAAAACTGGGCAAAAACTTAAAGAATTGTCGTTCTGTTCTGACCTCATCGAAGATCCTTTTTTCTGTTGTGATTGTAGATCCTTTTTTTCCAAGAAGTTCAACAACAGGTCGATAATCCCATCTTTAAAATAACGTTTGTTTAGAAAATACTATAAAATTACATTGCATATTTTCAGAAGAATTTTAGCATTATTTTTCGGATGTATTTTTTCGTCGAACTTTATATTTATTCAATTAATTAAAGTTTTTAATTGAGATAAAAAACCTTAATTAATTTAAAGATATTAATTGGTCAAACGGACCACGAAAACTAGTGAACTTTATATTTATCTTTTTTGTAATATTGCTAGAGTTATTTCAGCTTTCTTTATGGTTTCACGGGAATCATGGTTGAGAGTCCAAAACCGAAAGATCGGAGAGCAATTTGAATCTTGCTGTGAAAACTTTTGAATCGGGATTGAAGGAGTTATTATTTAAAAAAACGGAAGGTGTTTGATTAAAATCGGAGAAAAATGAACATTGGCGACGATGCAAAAGACTTTTGAATTGAAATGTTTTGATCCGGTTGATTGTAGCTCTGATTTCTCATTTTCTCATAATGATAAAGTTGAAACTGAAATATTATTTTTAAAATATTTTTCTAAAATGAATTGCGTAATCAGTATAGGGCACGGAGTAGAACGAGAGCAAAAGTAAGTGAAAGGCTTGTACTTTAATGAACATTTACCACTGAAATTCTAGCCCATGACGACGGTTTCACTTACCGGAAGCGATTTCTTTGACGCCCAATTGTACAGAAACAATTCTTACGCCACGCTTCAAGGCGGAATGAGATAATAAAACGCGTGTACACTTTCAATTTTTCAGTAGGCTAGGGATTTGGTGCGTAACCGTGAAAACTGTTATTTATATGAGGAACATGTAAGAAATTCCATCGACTTTTGGAGACGGAAGATTCAGCCCACACAACGCTCGGTCAAGCAAGAAGAATGCACACTCAAAAAAAGAAAAGAAAATCGAGTCATAATTCAATATGGTTTTAATTCATTAAGTAGTAAAGTTAAAAGTTTAAATCAGACTTAGACGGCCGTCCTTTTGATTGAAAAAAAAGGTACAGACGAACAAAAATAAATAGCCTACCTGTTGATTGAATTTACAAGACGGTTAAAAGCTACTTGTTACCAAGTAAATGGCAATTGTCTAATCACTTTAATTTAGTTGTATTTCACCGGTTCAAATTTGTACTTTTATACAAACCAATTATTGACTTGCACAATCCGAGATTAACAGTACAATAATTTACGATTGTGCCTTTTCACTAAATCCAGCCTTTTCGAGAGACAAGAAACCGGCTCGAATTCAAATGTCAGGTTAGTTTGCTTTTGCATAAAAACCGCACCAAGACTTTCACATCTCCTTATTTAGCCAGTCCTCCCAGCCGGCTAGTTAAGCGTTGGGCGAAACATTATCTGACTGATTTCTTCTAAAAGCCTCTGCATGTTTATACCTGCAAAACTGAACGCGTTGAATTTTCAGGTGGCATATTAATCTCACCGCAACCAGAAACATTTTTATAAACATATTGGGTACAAAAGTGACAAGCCTTATGCATAAACAACTACCAAAAGATATTAATTAATAATGTAATAAAGAAGCAATAAAGGTAAAAAAGAAATTATTGTAGCAGTATCTGAATATGTGGGATATGTTTGGAGAAAACTACGAGGAAACAAATAAGAAAAAACACAACATAAAATATATTTATATAGTGATAACTTGAATAATGCCAATATACAAATGAATCTTTACTAACAGACCTTAAGATCTAGTTTGATGACAGTTCTTTGCTCAACAATGACAAATAATGGCTTTAAAGTCATAAAAAATTTAGATTTCCTTACAAAGCGGCGTTATACAGACCCTATTTTTTTAAGGGCCTTATGTTTCCATATTAGTCAGAGAAACGATGTACATATGTATTAGACGGTGTAGTATTTCTTGGAGAAAGAGAACGTTAAAAACCTTTCGGCTACAGCGGTCAATTGTTCATTTAAACAAATTTGTCAAAATGCTAAATGCTAACTAGCCTCTGTTTATTGTGTAGACGTTCATCCAACGCCTATTCGGTCAACGTAAGGCAGTAAGACCTTAAACTTAATTAAAATACCGTGATTATTAATTTTATAATTATTCAGAAATCGTCAGATGCGGTCTGGTGTGAAGTAGGTTTCAGAAAAACATTTTCTTTAACGTGCCTACGTTTCGATCTTTATTGAGATCATCTTCAGGGCTCAAAGGGGCACTCTCAATACGACACGCAAGAATGGCACACTTACGCAGAAAACAAACACTTGAGCCCTCAAGATAATCTCAATAAAGATCGAAACGTTGGCACGATAAAGAAAATGTTTTTCTGAAACCTACATCACACCAGACCGCATCTCACGATTTTTGAATAATTATCGACTAACGGTTACTAATCACCACACATTAATTTTATACTTATATCCGAGTGGATCGAAGTCACGATAACTCAAGTAGTATAGCAACGGCGTATTTAGCCGAAGGTCGTGGGTTCGAATCCCGCTCGTGACACAAACTTTTCCATTTGAACCAATATCATACTTAAACATTAATTAATTGAAAGAAGTTATTTGGTCAATCGGACCACGAAATGTATTGCATTTAATAAGTAAAACGAAGGTTATCTTCACTAAAGCTCTCCGTGGCCATTTCATTTGTCGCCGAGAATCGAATCCTGATTACACGACATTTGAAAAATGGGAAAATTGGAAAGGTAGGTTGAGATGGGGAGTTGGTGTCCGAGTGAATCGAAGTCACGATAGCTGTAGTGGTAGAGAAGCGGCGTATTTAGCCGAAGGTCGTGGGTTCGAATCCCGCTCGTGATACTAACTTTTTCATTTCAACCAATACCTTACATAAAGATTAATTTATACTTATATTTTTATGATCATTCTTATTTAAATGTATTGAACATACTGAATTGATACTTTATTTTTCTAAGGAATTCTAATGAAATCTGAAGAGGAAACCATCGTCGTTATGTTTGTGAAAAATATAATATAATTGTATAGTAGAATAATAAAAGAATGCCTCTAAAACAAACTGGATGCAGGGTGTCTACAAAACATTCAGTCCAGTTCAAAGATTTTTTTTTAAGTTATACCTGACTTTTTTTGTACATACAATTTTTTATAACTGTATACAAATAAACGATAAACGCAAGGTACAGGTGTATCTATTTGAAGGCGACATCCACTTTTCTCGGAAAAGAAGGGTTAAGAAAAAGCAATGGTAACCTTCCATAGATTTTCCTAAAAATCCAAAATAAGTGGTCGCAAGATATTTTTTATGTCATAGTAACAAGTAACATAGAATCAGCTTTATTTTTTAACATGAGTCCTACCAAATTTTATACGATACATATTGAAAAATTATTCAATTCAAAGACAAGATATTTCGTATTTTTCTTCTTGGTCTAATTTTAACCAGAATTTTTAATCAGCTTCTCACTCACGACTTGCGGATGAACAATGGATCACTTTTTAGGCATATGTGATGTTAATGGAGGAAATTCCGGATTTACTTCCATCCAATATTCTTTGGACTGGTAAGTCTAAATTTACACAATTTAGCAGCAGTTAAAGTAAAAAAGATAAAAAGTGCCATTAGACCTTGGAACAACATGGAAAGTATGAAATACTGTCTTTGAATTGAAAGATCTCTGGAAATACGCAATCAATCTTATTTTTCTTGGTGTCATTTTTTATTTTTTAAATTTTAATTTTTCGTTTTTATATTATATCATCATATCATATATTGTATTATATATCAAAAGTTGGTAGGTCTCATTTCAAAAAGTAAAGATGATACTTAATTATGTATTACTGTCACATAAAAAAATGTTTAAACGACTTATTTTAGAATTTTAGCAAAAACTATGGAGTGTTGAAACTTGTTTTTCTATAACCCCCTTGTTTTCGAGAAAAGTGGATGTTGCATTGAAATACTCTATAACCTATACATTGAGCTTATATTATATATGGCAAGTTATAAAAAGTATCGTTAAATCAGGGATAAGGACAATTTTAATGATAAAAATCAGTTTCTTCCTCAAGTGTTTAAAGAATAAATCCCATCGTCAAGGACTTTAACCTATTATTAATATTTCACTAGGTTATAACATATGAATATTTACTTATTTACTTATAATTACATGTAAATTAATATAATTAAGTGCGACATAACTCCTAACAAAACATACGACCCAAATGAGAGAATGTAAATTAACTTACTACGTTCGTATCAATACGGAAAGAAAATTAAAGAAGTGGACGGTCTATAATTTTTAACAATTTATATCCAATGTATATTACATATATTAATTTTTAATTAGTTACTAAACTTTTTATTTTAATGGAGGCGAAAGAAGGGGGAGGTGGATGCGCCCTTCAGCGATCTCTAAATAAAATTATGATAAAATGTCCGTTTATATTACCTGAGTTTCCTCTATAAAATTAAAAGTTATTTGATACAACCATCTAGTGAAGAGTGAAATAAATATTGGACAAAGAGAATGGAATTGCTAATTTAAACGTAATTATCAAACAGTGACTGCCAATTTAGCAAACAGGAAAAACTAATGTTTAAAGATATTGTTATTTCCTAAAACAGCCTTTAACATGAAACTACTTATCAATTGCAATAAATATTTAATATAAACAAATCCATTTGCATATATGACGAAATAAGTTGCTATTGAATTCTCCCAAGTTGTATTTGGCTGGGGTGAAAGACATACGAAAATTTTGTAACATCAAAGTGGGAGTTGGCTTAAGTTCAGGTAGGCGGGATGACCAAGACATCTTAAGCCACGAAACTCCTACGCCTGTTTTGAGAGCAAAGACCTTTAAGTGGCAATGACGTGTGCTACGATCATGGCCCGATGACTGATTACACAAAAAAACAATAATGAGTGTTTTGCATAAATCTTACCATAACATTTACTCTAACCGGTGGGAAAAAGAATGCATGGGAGATTGTGTGTTTTAAAAATTAAATAGACATTGGTATTACAGTCAATAGTAGTTCCGATATAAGTAGTATATTTTCAAGTTGAATTTATGCTTAATTGTACCACAATTTTTCACCGAGTGGTTTGCATTCTATATTTGTTCATTAAACGTGTGAAAAATAACTGACGCTGTGGGCGTGTATTTTTAACTGGCATGAAAAATGCACGAAGACATGCCGATTTATCACCGCTCCCTAAAAATAATAATAAATTGAAAACTTAATTGTGCGGAGAGGAAAATAAAGGGAAAAGTAATCGGGTCGGTAAAAAGAATTTTTCAGCGCCGGTTTATGAATAATAAAAAGTGAACTCCCTAAATTTAGGACGACCCGGATCAATACTTATTAATGGTATTCTGGTTAAACCGTAGATTGCACGCCAGCGATTACATGAAGCAATAAAAAAAATTTATTGTTTTTCATTTAGTATTACTTTATATGTCGATACGTTGAGACGGTCTAGGCCGGTTGTCGAGAGGGGTGCGAGCCTGAAGTGCGAAGCATAAGCCACCAGGCTAGAAAAAGTACGAATGTCTTTCATTTTCTGCTCCAGAATAACAGCTTCGCTGAAGAAAATGAAAAGAGAATCTTCTATTCATTTATAGAAGGTTTTGAGGAAAATTGTACAACGTTTACAAGAATCCATTAGAGTTCGTGGTCCGATTGTCCAAATAACTTTTTTCAATTAATTAATCTTTATGTAAGGTATTGGTTGAAATGAAAAAGTTAGTGCCTCGAGCGGGATTCGAACCCACAACCTTCTGCTAAATACACCGCTGCTCTACCACTTGAGCTACCGTGACTTCGATCCACTCGGACACCAACTTCCCACTGAACCCCAGCTTTTGAATTTTCCCTCCTTTTTGCCATTTTTCAAGTGTCGTGTAATCTATTCGATTCTCGGCGACAAATGATGGCAGATCATCGGAGTGGATCGAAGTCACGATAGCTCAAGTGGTAGAGCAGTGGCGTATTAAGCCGAAGGTCGTGGGTTCGAATCCCGCTCATGATTGACTTTTTGTAAATGGACTTTTGTAATTGTCTCGTTAAAAATAGAGAAATGAAGAAGTTTTGGGAAAAATGAAAAGTGGTGGAACAGTTAGGTGGGAGAAGGATTTTTGGAGAAAAATTACGTTTGTATGGCCATTTAAGATGACCAAAGACGTTAATGGTGTGGGACCTTCAAATAAGAAGTAAGAAAGGCCGAACTGTATGAAGAGGTGAGAGATAAATTAGTCAGGATTGAGCACTAGAGGGACAGGAAATTGATAACAGATTTGACTAAAATTCCTACCGAAGAAAATCATTCCTACAATAAGTAGAAAATTAATAAATTCCAGTTTATTGTGTTTGTGTACACACTATCACTACAGTGAAGTTGCTGTTATTTAGAGGGTGTGGGGTTATCTTTGGTTAGAGAATACGTGTTTTTTTTTTCTCAAGGCTTCACAAAACTCTAAGGAAGGCTAACACCAATAACGTAATCTTTAACAAATTGTACTGCTATGAACCACAAGGTGAGCATGGGATCTTAACTCTTAGCATGCTATCATTGTATAATTGTACTCAGAAAGATATATCACCAAGTGATTCCTACCAGGATGGCGTATGAATTGTTAGGAATGGCGTGACATGGTTCGAATGCATTGGATGCGCTGACATGGTACCTCTCCCATATGTCAGATCTCTCTCGTGTAATTCGCACATCGACCCATAAAGCAAAAGCTTCACGGGGACGAGATAATTGACTGTTTTCGATATATCGTGACCGAGGATAAAGGAGGAATACCAATTAGAAGGGCGTGTAGTATTCCTTGTTCGCTAATACAGTTTAAACGCAACGATTTGCCTAACGGCTGTTTGTTCTACATCATCTCATTTGAGTACTTACATGTTGCAATCAAATCAATACTATTTGAAAATTGTTGGAAGGAAATCATACCCTTCTTTTAATAGAAATGTTAAATGATTGAGTGAGTGTGATGTTCAATACTTTTTTCCAGAGAAAAAACATAAATAAAACAAAAAGAGAGGACCTATATGAAAAAATAGTTAAAGTTAAGTCTGATTTTGGCCATCATAGTTTGATAGCTGAGTTCAAAAATTTAGCAATAGATTATAAAAACCATCTTCACATGGACAAAGATACGTTTGGTAAGATTCAAAAAATTAAAACATCATTCCTGATGTGTAGTGTTTAGTGACTGTTAGCTAATGATTATTTGGAGATCGTGAGATGCGGTCTGATGTGACGTAGGTTTTAGAAAACTGTTGAAAAATGGCAAAAAAGGAGGGAAAATTCAAAAGGTGCGGTTGAGATGGGAAGTTGGTGTCCGAGTGGATCGAGGTCACGATAGCTCAAGTGGTAGAGCAGCGGCGTATCATGCCGAAGATCGTGGGTTCGAATCCCGCTCGTGCCATTGACTTTTTTATCTCAACTAAAAACCTTAATTAATTGTAATATATTAATTGGTCAAGCGGACCACGAAATTAGTGAATTTTAGAAAACATTTTCTGTCTCGTGCCAACGGTCTTTATTGAGATCATCTTCAGGTCTCAAAGTATTTGTTTTCCGTGTAGATGTGTCATTCTTGTCTGTCGTGTTGAAAGTGGGAACGATTTTATTGAGTTTGAGCCCTGAAGATGATCTCAATAAAGATCGAAACGTTGGCACGATAAAGAAAATGTTTTTCTAAAACCTACGTCACACCAGACGGCATGTCATGATCTCCAAATAATGATCATTCCTGATGATGAATTTACGTAATGGGGTACGAGTCTACCCAGGCATTTAACCCCTCGGGTCTTGGTCACCCACCCTGCATAATATAATATATGAATTCACGTTGCAGCTGTTGGCGTACATCTCAGTTAATTTTAAAAAATTCCCTGACCATTTTTGCGCCGTGGTAATTATTGTGATGTTGGGCTGAAAAAAGCCATATGGCGGTTTGGTAACATAGCTCATTTAGCTCACAAATAAGCAATAGAATGGAAAAACCATCTTCAAATGGACGCAGATACGTTTAGTGAGTTCCTAGAATTGATCACACCTCATGATCACCAAAAATATCGTCAAACACTGCTACGTTCAGAACGGATGTCAACCGCTGAGTGTTTGGCCAAGAAATTTCGCTCTTGACGGATTTGTTCAAACTGTTTCTACACCTAGTCAATACGTGCCTTCTACCGTTGACATATTTATAGATATCCGGCCAGCGCGGCTTTTAAAAACGAGTTAATTTTTTTTATAGAAATAATTCGTAAATTTAAATGTTTTTGAATGTGAAAAAGAATAAACGCCATACGAAAAACGGCGGCATTTTCCCCACCCCAGTTTCCCAACTTTCCTTTGTTGTCATTCAACAATGCCCGAGTTTAAACAGGGTTGGTAAACTGTCAACAGTTCCAGGAACGTTTCTTGCAATTGTCCCTTTTTCCTTTCTTCTTCACCGTATCATTTCATTCCGGTGTTCTTTTACTTTGTCAAAGATGTTAGTGTACATGCAAACTCGAGCATTAAGCGTATAATGCGAAATCTTGTTCGCGAGTTATATCTAACGGAGACAACCACTATTTTGCGGACAGATAGTTACTAGCGCTAAGCCCAACCGGCTGCGAGATAAAGTTTCAACTATAATAAATTTAAGTGATCTTGTCTAGTCAAACAGCAGGCATGAGTACATCCTTGTACTTGTACGTTTAACCTTATTATATGCCTGACAAAACTTCTGGGTAAAAGTGTGTAATGTATTGTGGAATTTTTGAATTCACAGAATTACAGCTCACTGATATTTTATATATCCAAGTGTTTCTATCTATCCTACATATCTCTCTCTCTCTCTCTCTCTCTCTCTCTCTCTGTCTCTGTCTCTGTCTGTCTCTCTCTCTCTCTCTCTCTCTCTCCCACACACACACACACATACTCCCCTTCATTTTTTCTCTTTCTCTGTTATATCGCTCTCTTTCTCTCTCTTTCTTTCACTTGTGCTTCATTCAACCTCACGCAGTTACTCTCTCTCTCTGTCTCTCTCTCTCTCTCTCACACACACACACACACACACACACACACACACACATACTCCCCTTCATTTTTTCTCTTTCTCTGGTATATCGCTCTCTTTCTCTCTCTTTCTTTCACTTGTGCTTCATTCAACCTCACGCAGTTACTCTTTCTCTCTCTTTCTTTCACTTGTGCTTCATTCAACCTCACGCAGTTACNTCTCTCTCTCTCTCTCTCTCTCTCTCTCTCTCTGTCTCTCTCTCTCTCTCTCTCTCTCTCTCTCTCACACACACACACACACACACACACACATACTCCCCTTCATTTTTTCTTTTTCTCTGTTATATCACTCTCTTTCTCTCTCTCTTTCTTTCACTTTGTTCTTCATTCACTCACGCAGTTACTCTCTCTCTCTCTCTCTCTCTCTCTCTCTCTCTCTCTCTCTCTCTCTCTCTTTCTCTCTCTCGCTCTCTCTTTCTCTTTCTTTCTCTCTCTCTTCTCTTAGTAAGTACACACTAATAAAACAATATGATGTATTGTTAACATGGGAAAACTATGCAAACCAAGGCGGTATTAAATTTAATTTCCCGGTCTCTATTTAGCTACTTAGCAATCTACGATTAATAAACTTTGTCAAACGAAGTTTATGTAAAAGCCGGTGTACTCAAAGCAATAGATTCATAAGTTAGCTTATGAAATAATCCTACCAAACAACAATGACACTGAGGAAACCAGTGGGTATTAGAACGGGGTATTTTCCTGAAAACGTTATATTAACTAATTTCTATTAATGTAAAATAGTATTCTTTCAATATATTTCTAATTGTTAAATTAGTTAATCGTTTAATTTTTTAAAAAGATGAAGCATTATGTAATTTGCGCGGGAACAATAACTTTGAAGATTTTCCTGATCAGCCTGATACATATTTGATTTTTATAATTTTGTACTAAAGAATCAAAAAGGCTTATTTATTTATTGACTACCTAAATTTACACAGATTTTACATAGATTACATATATATTTCACTTGCCTGCGTCCCGCAATCTTCAGACTGTGTTGTCGCACTTATACAAGCATAGTATTTATTTTATCGTCTTTCTAACCTTATTGGATGCATAAGTAAGTAAATTTATAGTTTTTATCTATTATATTAATTTTCAGCTCTGCACTAACCTTGATTTTAACTTTTTCATTTCCTTTAAATAGTAAAATGGAAAATCAGGGAGATACAACACGACCTTTTGAAAATGTCTACAGACTTATGACTGTACTCAGAAGTCAGGGATCAACTGCGGATCAGTCCGATAAATCTGAGCATCATTTGTTTTGACACGTATGCATAGAATATCATAGAATCAGAATTCCAACCGCGGAAATATTATGGAAGTTTTGAATTCCACATGGCAAAGGCAGAAGTTGGAATAGAATGCTAATCGGATATGACAAAGCTCTACAAAAGATAATACACGAATATTCTATTATTCTGGTAATTATCACTACCCATGATATTTAGGGCCATCATCATACATTCCTTAAGTTTCTAAGTATAACAAGAGATTATGGGTGGGAAGAGTCGGAAAGCGGACGGGATGTGAAACTTGTTTTGTAGTTAAAAGCCTTTTCCTGATAGCAGAACTTCTGACTTCTAGACTTTCTAGACTCTAGTAATGGCAAATAGAAAAAATAACACTCTTCTTCCTCGGCCCTTTGCAACACCCCTCACAGGGAGAAATAATAATACAAAGCCTCAACCAATATCTCGTTGTGCACCGATGAATGTTAATCTTAAAACTATTTTCTCAAAAAATAAAAAAATTAGTTCTCACGTCTTCAAAGAATATACGCACTTTATCTAAGTCACTCATTTTTATGTTAATTAATAGTAACACAATATTCTGTTCCTATCATGTTAAGTTTAGTACCATACTAATTGTGTTATTTTGCAGATTAAATTATTACATACGCATATACATGTACTATTTAAATATACCTGTACTGTCTTCATTTGTTTGCTATAAACCTGCATATTATAATTTTATGGATGGATGAAATCATAGATAATGCTTTTTTAAGCAAAGAAAAACAGTCAGCCTTCATCAAATTTTATTTAGGCCCGTTGCACCAAGTTGGTTTAAATAAACTAAGTTCAGTGCTAAACTGAGTTCAACTCCAAAACTGGCGGTTTTCAATTTGTCTAGAACCGAGTTCAAACGATCCTGGTTCAAGTTGTACCTGTTAAAGGCGTGTTCTCGCGATTCAACTTTTAATGTTTTTGTTCACACATTTCAATAAAAATGTATCAACTTTTGATTTGAAAACAATCGATCTTTCTTATAAAATATTTATATTTCTTTGACGATCGAACTCAACGAATTTTATCTCACTTATGTATTTTATACTTATCAAGTCGTGTCTTATTAGGCCGAGAGGTTCATAAATCATAAATTTTGTTCCAAAAATGTTAATTTTGCAATATTGGATCGCGTAATTTCGATTTCTTCGACAATAGAATTAAATCATTTTCCTTCTAATTTATATTTTTATTTTATATGCATATTATATTATAAGTCGTTGATTACAAAGGATGCTTATGAATCATACAAGTTTTAGCGAAATTTTTCATTGCAGTATAAATGTGAACAGCCTTTATGCCAAATGAGTTACATAGCATTTTCTGGTAATCCGAGGAAAATATTCAAATAATATTCCAATAATATTGGCATCACACTTCAATCCATTTGAAGGTCATTTTTGTTTATTTAACTATTTTATGAACAAAGAAAAAACACATAAAAAACTAGTTTGACTAAATTCAAACAAAAAAAGTTAAAGCATGAGAACGTAACAGTATAAAATCATAAAACTGTTCGATACTGAACGAAATTTCATTTGAATAAAAGATAAAAAAATAACCAAATGAATGATAATTTTTACAAATAAATTTAGATGTACAGCACAAGACGACGATTTCCTTGAATTGTTAGATAAAAATAGTAACAAAGGAAAAAATTTTAGAGCCAGACAAGATCATTTTCGCGAATGAGACAATGTTAGATTCTTCAATACATTCAAACTGTCAACAAAACCTTCTCCGACATATTCGACGAATGAAAAATTAAGTACAAACAGAAAAATACTGAATACTAATGAGTCCACGTTAAGTGGAACAATAACCTATGTCGACAATAAATGATCTCTAGGTATAACCGTACAAAGAGGCTACAATCACTGAAATCAGTTCTACCAAGTTCTGGTTGAACTAGGATCTGTTGAACGGTGGTCCCTTGCAGATGGTGCAACGCTCCCTTCTCTGAACTTGGTTCAAATTATGAAAGACGTTCCAGTGAACCCGACTTTAACGGTGATAGGTGCAACGGTCATTACATTACAGAAACTTATAGATTCAAACATAGTTCTTTTCCGAGTTAATTGGCAGTGGAAAGAGATCTACGACCTAGTCCTTATTCCTTGATCTTAATCCTTGTTTTGTTTTTTTAAAGGAAATATACTCTAGTAGTTATTATTCCAGATTGTACATGCTGTGAACTTAATGCTTATTTCAAACTTGCGTATTTACATCTTTTAGGTCATAAAATGATTTATGGTTAAATCAACTTCTTCAGGATATTAATTTGTTTTGCATTTTAGTCGTACTTAATTGCTAACTAAACAACATTGAATTTATTTGTGTTTGCTTTCATTTTCTTCCGCATTTGTTTAATTAATTGCTTACAGATTTGTTTTAAGGATTCGGGGAAATATTTGTTATGAATGCTTACAGTCTAGTAACGTAAAATATAAGTTTGAATAGCCGGTAATTATAGGCAAAATATAAAAAAATTAGGAGGTAAATGAGTAATTAATTAAATGACTGAGCTAAAGTTAAACGAAAATCAAATCGATACCAATTAGAAGTTTCATGATTAAACAACCATTAAATATTGACATTATGTTAGTGGAAAATGTAAAAAAAAATGTTTTAAATAGTCGTTTTAAGCAAAAAATCACACACAAGAAAATGATTTTCTTGAATAAAACTTGTAAACGTAGATTTTGAACGTACTCATGCTTTAATGATAAAAATTGTATTTAATCAAAATTGTATTTAAATTAAACAAAAGACAATAAATTCATTTAAAAATACTATTTTTAAAAAATTGAATGCTTATTTCGTATACTGTAACAGACCGAGATCAAAATTCATGACTAAAAAATCGATCTAAAACTAATTTAAATTAACTTTATCTACTTTAAACACAAATATCTACAGTACTGCTTTTGGGTGCTTTAAGTTGATAATATAGGTTATACGATGGACTATAACCGAGGTGCGCTTGCTTGGTTTGAGTGATTCGAAAGAAAACATATTTATGTTTATTTAAATAACCAATGTGTTTTTTAGTTGGTTGTTTAATAATTGGAATCGTGAGGAGGGGCGAAGAATGAGCTAATTTAGAAAAACACCTTTTTCATTTTTTCCGATGTTTCGACTTTTATTCAGGTCATCTTCAGGGCCTGGGTGACATCACAAAACATATGTCGATTGGAAAAATTACAATGCAGAAGTATACTTGTATATTTATGTCTGTATTGTAATTTTTCCAATCGATAAAAGTTTTTCAATTGCCCTGAAGATGACCCGAACAAAGGCCGGAACGTCGGCAAAAAAAATCGATAAAGGTGTTTTTCTAAACTACCTCATTCTTGTCCGCACCTCACGAATCCAACAAAATAATTTAAATATATAACTTTTTTTTTCAAAGAATACATATTAATAAAAACTCTAATATTATTACATTATTAATTAATAAAAATGTGCACAACGCTTCTCTACCGAAGATATTTCATTTGCAAGGCGAGGCTACAGACGAATTTTGACGTATTCTACTATCACCACTCATCCAAAATAAAGTAAACATTTTACAATATAACACATAAAATACATAATTATTTATAAATGTTTATTTTACTATGAGATTCCATCTTCAGTATTAGCCCAAACAATAACATAATGAATCATGCTGTCCGGTATTTCACAATGCTTGACTAACAATGGTAGGCTATGAACTTGGGATCACCGATTTTTAAGATTTTTTTTGTACTACTAGGTCGAAAAAATTGGTGTCCTCCAATTGGTCCTAGGAGCCAAGAGAAAAATAGTTTAAGTAATGTACGTGATTTTTATTCTACCTTTGTTGTGCATGTGTTTAAAGGTTATTATTTAACAGTCTACTCTGTTTCTTGGTAAAATATATGGATTTTTGACATAATCGTTAACTTATTACAAAAGAAAAACCCAATAAACAAAAACATACGATAACGCTTCTTGCCCAAAATATGAGCAATTGCTGACTTGTTTTTTGTTTATATATTTATTATTTTCCTTCCGGCTTAGTACTGACCACGCCAGAGTCGGAATACAAACCGAGTGGCGTTTCTGCTCCGTAAATAACCGAATTTTATTTTTCCCCTTCATGGCATTCACTCCTCACGAGG
The DNA here is from genome assembly GCF_000648675.2 of Cimex lectularius. Classification (NCBI taxonomy): domain Eukaryota; kingdom Metazoa; phylum Arthropoda; class Insecta; order Hemiptera; family Cimicidae; genus Cimex; species Cimex lectularius. Next base: position 1,416,483 of record NW_019392691.1, read on the forward strand.
ACGGAGGGTGTGAGTCAGTGGCCAAATAAAAAGTCACTCAAGTGTAGGCCAGATGTTCAAACGCGCTCTTACCTCCGGGTAAACATAGCCCGAGCATTCCAGATCTGTCAGTGCTGATTAGTGTGACCCGGCGGCTACTTAATAACTTTTCAACTTTCAACCGGTGCGCCGGTAAATCTGCATTTGTTTAAATGGCATAATCTGCAGTGTCGTTACAATCGCTTGACCTATCTAATCAAACAAAATTATTGCTTAGAAATATAACAAAGTACATTTCTTTACTTCAAGGGCAGAGTATTTTAAAGCATGAATACATTACTATCTATTTCAATTTATTTATTTATTAAGACTGGACTAAAATACTAGTCCAACTAATATTTTTACTCAGTTCACCAGTTTCGTGGTCCGCTTGATCAATTAATATTTTTACATTGATAATTTATCCTTTTTAGTAAATTGCTTTGCAACGATCCGGATGTCGAGCTTTTAGCTCATAATCAGGTTGAAGAAGTTCTACAACCACGTCTCTCCACCACGTGTATCTCCAGAGTCGCGGTTGTAGAACTCCTTCAACCTGATGATGAGCTAAAAGCTCGAAATCCGGATCGTTGCAAAACAACTTACTGTGAGTAGGAACTATCGTTTTAAAAAGGATTGAACACCGCACTCACTCCATCATTCATCATTTCTATTGATAATTTATTATACACACAGAAATTTAGGTTTTACCCGATGATGTCCTTAGTCGAGGTATTAAGTTTGTAAAGTTCGGTCGTCTCACAGGGTGCCGTTGTTCTTGTAGCCGTCTCACTTCGTTATTCTGATGCCTTTAGAAACGAGATTTATGCATTTGGGTATATTGCGTGACCAAAGTTAAGATGCCTGGAATCCTCAGGTCCCAATGAATATCTTTATTTCTTGCATATCAATGAGCATCCAACGGTGTTCCCTTAGTACTTTTTTTAAAATTTTTGTAACAGAGCTATATTACTCTTGTTGGCACAACCAATCCAATCATCCATAGATCCAGATCGGTTTAAGGATGGTTATAAATGAGGATTTTGTTCCGAATTGTCAGTTAATCCGATTCAAGATCTGGAGCTTCTTCCAAAAACCAATAAAATTGTGTATATTTAAAACCTAGTTCTGTTAACTAGGCCAACCTAGTTTTGCCTTTTTTTAAATATGCGCCCTATTTCAGTTTAGAATCTAGCGTCATACGTAGATCCTTTGCAGTATTTTGTGTCGATTCTATTTTTCTGTATGTATTGATTGAAGTGTCTGTAATTTTTCTGTTTATAGTATTAAACTGCACATACTGATATTGATTTATTTTAAATTTCCAATTTTTTGTCCGGTCAAATCTGTCCAATTGGTTAGTTTTCTGTTGGTGACAGGTTACTGGTGTAAAGCAAATATAAAAATGGTCCTAGGACGCTTCCCTGCAGAACACCTGCCTTCATTACCAAAAGTTCTTCTCACTACACTCGAAATTGTTTCTCTGAAAGGTAGGAGAGAAGAATTTATTTGTACATAGTTGAAAGGATTTCTTTTGCTATTTTTAAGTTTATGAATAAAACCTATTTGCCAGACTTTACAAAAGATATGTCCAGATTTCCAGAAAGATGTGGGAATAGATGTTTCTCTTCTAAAGTTCTCAGTATTATATTAATTCTACAATAAAACAGTATTAGAAGTAAATAAATAAAAACATTAGGTAAAATAAAAACACATTGTTCATTAAGCAGCGGCGTATTTAGCCGAAGGTCGTGGGTTCGAATCCCGCTTGTGACACTGACTTTATATATCAACCAAAACCTTAATTAATTGAAAACAATTTATTTGGACTGAAACCTAATAAAATTGTTCATTAATTTTTTGTGAGGCTTCTTTTTATTATATTTATTTATTAAAAATTGCCCTCTTCAGTGCAAGTATTTACATTATATATCTGGTGATACCATGACAATGTGCCAATGTATTCATCCCGGAATAAGTTAATTTGTGTATTTTCAACTCTGTGAAAGACGTGCAGAGTTTATTTTGTTTACTTTGATTGTTGACTTTTGAAGAAATGACAATTGAAAGAAGTTTTATTTTCACATCGTCAATGCGGAAAGATGATTTTCCTGTTTTCTCATCCTCGTTTATCACACAGTTAATTACGCGAAGCTATATTTCATCATTTATTTGTATTTCACCTATTTGACTGAGAAATCAGTGAATTTAAAGAACTTTCGAAGTTGCAGTTTTATAGAACAAACATTATGAACTTCCTGTTCTTAAATCATAAACAAAAAAGGGAAAACTTCCAAAGACTTCATTTTTTTATTAGAGCATTAGATATAACATTTAAATAGAATAATACTGTATATTCATGTGATTTTCTACTAAAGAAATGACTAAGGACAGATTAAAAAATACTACACTGTTTGGAATGAGGTTTAAGAAGATTATAACTAATCCTTCACGACCTAGTTTCTAAAAAATATTCTTAGAACATGAGATTAGTAACTAATTTTGATTAACGTGGAACAATTTTGTTATTTTATTATGACACATTTTTAAGAAATATATTTGAAGTTAAAATGTACTTCCGATATGAAGTACATTAAGTATGTTATTGCAAGTAATAACATTTATTATTTATAATTTTCCCTTTCGACATTCTTCTGTATCTTTCGGCTATGTTCAAGACGTTAACAAATAAAACATTCAAAGGCGTTAAATACGAAACGCAAGTTGAGCACTTGGAGAGAAATAGTTCGAAAAAAAATATATAATTTGTCACTCGGATAACGACGGAAATTTCTGACCCAAGATTCCGTGATGTATCACACTTCAGGGACCCCCTCATCCCTTCGCAACTGGCAGGGTTGCCAAGTCGCCGCACCATCAAAAGGCCTCAAGAGGGAAATCTGAAGGTGATATACAAGAAGGGTACACATTTAAAAATATTTTTAAAAAACACAGATCGGTAAGACGGTTTTTACATCTCGCTTAATCCGTGTAAATTAAGAACAATAAACGATTAAAAAATACATAATATACAGACTAATTATGGCCAATCTGATGTCAATACGCATTAAATTAAATCCAAGAGAATAGATCTAACATGGACAATCGACGGACGAGGGATCCCAGATCTCAATAAAACTTATTTTCTTTATGATACTAGGCCGAAAAAGATTAGGCTCGTGCCGGAGCGTTTTTGCTAAAGCTTTGCTTAGAGTAGAGAGAAAAATATTGTATTCCATGTATTTCAAGATTATTAAAATCAGGGGATTTTTTAAATCTGGGATATTCAAATAATAAGCAGGATCGTATTAAATGAGATTAAATATATCAAAAGTTTTAAAAACCGTAAAAGACGTTACCAATAAAGTAGGTCAAAGTAATTTTTTAATGAAAAAATCGGCTTTATATTAAGCGCCATTTAAAGTACAATTTTTTATATCAAACAAAAAATAGACATTTTTGTTTGTATTCGCTTGGGTCAATTTTTTCTCGCCGATCTGGTGTTCCATTTAATAACAATTACTTTTAAACTAATTAACTTACTAATTAAGAAACAATAACTACTTTCAGCCTAAATAAATAAATTTTGGTTTTTGATTGGTCGTAAGTGGGAAAATACAGTTGTAATCAACAAAACTCAACATCTTAACCCAAATAACTTATAACGTGTGTGAGGTGTTTAGTGACCAACTTACAACTTTTTAACTTAGCCTTTTTTAACCGTAATTATAAGGAGACAACGCTGAAAAAATTATTAATAACGGACAAACAATCATCATTTACCACGTTAATAATAATTAATTAATCTTTTTATGTAAGGTATTGGTTGAAATAATAAAGTTAGCGTCACGAGCGGGATTCGAACACACGACCTTCGGCTAAATAAGCATTGCTCTAACCACTTGAGCTGTAGTGACTTCGATCCACTCGGACACCAACCTCCCATCCGAACCTACCTTTCGAATTTTCCCTCCTTTTTGCCATTTTTCAATGAGGGTTCGAATCCCGCCCGTGACACTAACTTTTTCATTTCAACTAATACCTTACAAAAAGATTAATTAATTGAAAGAAGTTATTTGGTCAATCAGACCACGAAATATAATGAAGTTAATATTAATATTTTTTAATGGCGAAGAAACATGATTGAAAAATATAATATATTTAAGCAACTTCCTTTAAATTTGTGTGGACGATTTTTAACCCTGCACCGTATTCAACGCTTTAAAAAAAAATATAAAAACTTTGCAAAAAATCTATACTCACCACGTTAATACACCCGAAATAGTTCAAAAATGGCAAAGAAAAGACTAGATTTTCATAAAAAAATTATGTATTTGAGCTAGTTTATTTTTTTATGTCACCTTTTAACCCTGATTTTAACTATGCAACACTAAACAAATAATTACAAACAACTGGCAAGGAAGTGTACATTCACCACATTAATACAGCGAAAATAGTTCAAAAAAATTGTGGCGAAAAAACAAGATTGTTAAAAAAAAATCATTTTTAATCATCTTTGTTTTGCATTTCAACGTTTTTTACGTATAATTTTTTAAGTATAATAAAGATAATGCATAGAACACACGTATTATTGCCAACTAACAAAAAAAAAACGCTACATTCACTACGTTAATTCGGCTGAGATAGGTAAAAATGATATTAAAAAAACTAAATTTTAAACAAAAAATAGTTTATGTAAACAACATTTTTTCCTTGTTAACATTCATTTGTCGTTGATTATACAATGCTACAAACAGTTCAAAAAATGAAAAAAGTAAGTCAAAATTTTTAACAATAAAAAATTTAATCTATTTTTAACTAGTCTTTTTCATTCATTTTAAATTTTGCATTTCAATACATTATTAACACCAATTATAACTAACAGACCAAACCAGACAGATTAAAACAGACCAAGGTTTTTTCCCAAATAATGGGCAAAATTGATACCAACTGACAATACAGCCAAAGTTCATGGAAAAGAAAAGGAAAGATTTTTAACACAAAAAATTGACAAAAAGTATTCATTCACTACTTTAATCGAAACAAAATAATTTCAAAATTTGAGAAGTAAACAGTCTACATTTTTAACAAAAATTCTATACTTTAAAAACTTCATTTTTTTTGCAAAACAGAAAAAATCTAGAGTTATAACTAATGTTGTCTATACTATTTTAGAGAAAATTACTATTTATTATTTTACTTCCTTTTCATCGATTATAACTGTAAAATGCCTTAAACAAACAAATTTTTTATAAGAACCTGCCAAAAAGCACGTATATTTAATACAATTAATGATCATTATACACTCTTTTATTTTTTTATTGCTTCCCTAAGTCTAGTAATAAATACAGACACAAGTGGGTTTGTAATATTTTACCCGGTTTTTAACCAATAGTCCATTACGCTTTCTGAAAGCTGAAGTTTGTTTTTTTATCGGACTGGTTTTCAACTTTCTATTCATTGCCACAGAACGAGAGTGATTGATTGGCACGTTTATGCAGTATTAAATTTTCCTTTGTCCTTACATTTATACATATTTTTTAACAGGTTGTCGCATATATAAAACCCTTATTATTGCATTAAGTGATAAACTTGCAATTTTGTATTTGATAATCGTTGAAATTTTATTCCAGTTGACAGTATACGAAAACTTATATCAAACTCTCTCATCTTTCTTATTTTATTATATAAATAGTTTTTGACTTGTTTTAGTCGTTTTTAGTTGCAAAATTTGAAAACACGTGTAAGAAACAATGTGTGGTGTACATTACAATAAACATTAAATTAATTTATCCTAGTAACTGAAATGTTAAGATTCTATTTATTTGAACTTTAACTTTACTTTGAACTTTGTAATGATGCATATCTCGTGGTCTGTAAAATCGTAATTTGAAATGCCTAAATACGTATTCTCTCTCTCGTAAATTGAAATTTTGAGACGGTGTATAATATGTTGTGGGTAAATTTTATCATTACGCTTTCATCTATGAGCTTACGGCTGGAATGTGAAAATGGCGCAAAAGCGATCCAAAGGAGCAAATAGATCAAACAACCTACAAACGAGGCTAAACCAGGTTTGGTGTACAAAAAAATATACATAGCTATGTAAAATAAGTTAATGTAAAAAGTCTGTTGAACCGAGGGTACACAGCAGGACGACTGGGCGAATAGTCCAACAAAAGAAAAACAAAATTTTAAACAAAAAAATATATATTTAATTAACTTCTTTTTTATGCCAATTTTTTTACCCTGCGCACTACGTACGCGTTTTAAAAAATTATAAAAATCTGACAAAAAAATTTATATTCTCCATTAATACGGCCAAAACAGTTTAAAATAATGGCAAAGAAACAACTAGTTTTAACAAAAAATTAACTGTTTAAAGAAGTTTATTTCTTTGCATTGTGCCAACAATTTTTTTACTCTAATTTTAACTATGCAACACTAAACAAATGATTTTTAACAGCTGGCAAAAAAATCTATATTCACCACATTAAAACAGCTAAAATAGTTCAAAAATTGCAAAGAAAAAACGGCTCGATTTTTAATAAAAGCATTATAAATTGAAGGAAGTTAATTTTTTGTATATCAACAATTTTTTAACTCTGATTATAACTACGAAACGCTAAACAAATAAATGTAAACAGCTGGCAAAAAATCTGTGTTCACCACATTAATACAGCCAATATAGTTTAAAAAAAATGGCAAAGAAACGACCGTAGTTTTAACAAAAAATTAACTGTTTAAAAAAGTTTATTTCTTTTCATAGGCCAAAACTTTTTTAACCCTAATTATAACTATGCAACTCTAAATAAATAATCATAAACAACTAGAAAAAATCTATATTCACCACATTAAAACAGCTAAAACAATTCAAAAAATGGCAAAGAAACGGATAGATTTTTATTAAAAGCATTATAAATTGAAGGAAGTTAATTTTTTTTGTATATCAACAATTTTTTAACTCTGATTATAACTACGAAACGCTAAACAAATAAATGTAAACAGCTGGCAAAAAATCTATGTTCACCACATTAATACAGCCAATATAGTTCAAAAAGTGGCAAAGAAACGGCTAGATTTTTATTAAAAGCATTATAAATTGAAGGAAGTTAATTTTTTTTGTATATCAACAATTTTTTAACTCTGATTATTAATACGAAACGCTAAACAAATAAATGTAAACAGCTGGCAAAAAATTTATGTTCATCACATTAATACAGCCAATATAGTTCAAAAAAATGGCAAAGAAACGACTTGATTTTTAACAAAAAGTTAACTAAGCAAGTTTATTTCTTTGCATGTCAACACTTTTTTAACCCTAATTACAACTATGCAATACTAAACAAATAATTCACTACATTAACACAGTCAAAATACTTCATTAAATTGTAAAGAAAGGACTAGATTTTCAACAACAAAAACTATGAGTTTAACCAAGTCAGTTTTTTTGTATGTCAATACTAATTATAACTCTCAATTAATTAATCTTTTTATGCAAGGTTTTGGTCGAAATGAAAAAGGTTCCAGCGGATTCGAACCCGAGCCGAAGGTCGTGATTGAAAGAAGTTATTTGGTCAATAGACCGCTAAATATAATGGACTGATTATAACTGCTACACTAAACAAATAATTATAAACAACTGGCAAAAAATCTATGTTCACCACATTAATACAGCCAAAATATTTAAAAAAATGACGAAAAATCTAGCTGAAATACATTATTTCTCTATCTCTCGTAAATTGAAACTTTAATACAGTGTATACTTTTTTCTGGGTAACGCTTTCATCCATGAGCTTTCGCCTGAAATATGAAAATGACGCGAAAGAAGTCCAAAGGAGCAAACAGACCCAAAAACCCTATAAACGAGGCTAAACCAGCTTTGGTGTAGAAAGAAATGAAAGGTCTTTTGATCCGAGGGTGCACTGCAGGAAGACTGGGCGAATTACATAAGTCTCGCTTCTGCCCCTACTTCGCCATCCTCTAAGCTACCCCGGGGGTGGGGAGTCGCCGCCAACGCCAGTCGTCCTCAGACCTTCGCAGGGTACCTTTCGACGATCCTCGGCCGGAAATACATGTGATTTCTACCCGTTGTGTTTTGCCGCAGTTCGGCCCAGTGTTTTGTGAGATCTGTGATCGAGTTTCGAAAGGCGTGAATCAAAGGGGCTCGACGACCCGAAGACCGATTCGCATTTCATCTCGTTTTCCTCCTAAGAAACGTGCAAATTCGGCTCTTTTACCCGTGAAGAAAATAACTTTTTCGGAGTTCTGTTTAATTACTTTTGTTGTTAAAACTCCCAGTACCGATTTCCATTTTTTTCGATTCGGACCTTTTGGAAGGAATTTACAAGTGGACAGCCGTTGCTAAGCGACAGACGGCCAACAAAATTTTCAGGTTGGGAAATTTTTTATGAGCTCCTTTCTTGCTCCGACATAATTTTCATTATTTAATCTGTTGACGTAAACCGGCGTAAATGAAATCGGATCAAATTTTAACTCGACCGCTAAGATTTCTCGTCCGGTTCATTTCCCCAGCGATATTATAAATTTTGCATTTAAAAATATAAATTAATAATAAAACAGCTTTACTCGAAACGTTATTCTACGATTAAAGTCCCTCGACACCCTTCAAAAAGTAAGTTTCAGCGACGGTTTGAACAGTACCGAACTTTTTCCGACGAGCACGTGGTTCATTCTTCCACACCGTACGCGCATCAAATTAAACTAATGGCAAAAGAAGGGAAAAAACACTCGGAAAATTGTTTTTCAACCGGTTTTCCTAACGACTTTCCTGAAATTACAATTTTCCGAAACAGTCTTGTGACCTACCTTTTACTTTAAAAACTTAATAACAACCCATTAGCAATATGGAATTTTTAGGAGATAACAGGATAACTCAAAAACAACAAACTTCTGAATATGACATAATAATAAATAAATATCGTTTATATTCTGTAAATAAATTATTGCGAAATAGGTTCGTCATTTGCTTAAATGAAAGATTTCCTGTGGCCTTAGTTACCTACATACCGTACAGCAACGGTAAGCTGACTGAAATGATCAAAAACGACAATTGTTACCTTCAAGTTAGAGTTTTTAAGGATCAATTTTAAACAACTTCAATTTTATCCAAGGAGAGGAAAATTTACATATCAGGTTGGATAACGGACTAGATCCAAAACAGCTGCATTGTTCTTTCGTCGTTTCTGATCTTGGTTTTATTTTATCCGTGCTGTTGACGTCCAAGCTAAATTAAATCACCTAGACGTAAACAATAATTCTGGCTACATTGATACTTTGATAAACCAAGGAAGTAACATAAAAACTCTATTTATCCAGAAGATTTTTATCTGAAGTTTAATAAAATATATTTCGTTTTGTCGTGCTTTTGTCTTCAGGTATACGCGAACCTATAGAGCAAAGATTTTTAAAACCCTTTGGTAAATTCTTATAAACCTTTTACCACTTCAAACCGTACCTCACGGGCAGGTCGGAGTTGAAGGCAGGGTCTAGAAACGTTTTTACGTGCCCTCTCTACCTGGTTCTGTTTTGTACTGAAATATTCTTTTCGTTCCAGGTCCCAAGGATTTACAAAGGAGTGAAACTGTCCGCCACACTGTATACCCAAACGGCTCTTAGGTTGCCCACCACGTAAGTATTTTTTTTTTTTTTTTTTTTTTTGACAATTTAGTCTTCAGCGCTGTTTAAAGACATTAGAGAATTTTTGTATTTAAGAATGATGCTTGAGCAGAAAGCCTCAGCCTTCGCTCTGGCGAACCCTGGGTTAAAGCACAACGGCCTTCTCGACTGGATATGGATTTTCTAAACGAGGACGATATTTATTATGAATTTTTTCCGAACCGAGTATTTTTTTATAATTAATTGATATTGGGGCAAATGAGCAGCTAGGAGACTCATTAATTTGTGACCCTCTCCGGGATGTTCGGGTGTCTTCACACCGGAGCTACTCGGGACAGCTGCTTTGGTCGGATGCAGCTTTGCTCTCGGTCTGTTGAGCCTAAAATAAATTTATATTGGAGTTTCTGTTGCTTAATATTTACCCCGAGAAGATTATTATATTAGACAAATTAACAATTATTTTAACTAAAACTACGACCAGTTTATAGTTGAACGCTCTTCATTCCATTCTAGAGTTACCTATTGTGAAGCATGATTTGTGCTAGAACGTGCTCGCACGACACGAAAACATAATAGAGGCATCTCTGATGTAATCAATCACTGGTGCCATTGTTTGTGTAGTTCCGGTTGAGTGTATTCAAAAATGTTATTCTGTACGACTTGCAGTTTAGCTGATGATCGTCCTGCATGTTGTTCAATAGAACTTGTTACAAATGCACATGCTAACCTTTAAGTTAACCCCCTTTGTTTTAAGGAAATAGGCAGAGGTTTGTTGGAAAATTCGAATGATGATAAGAGGTTCGAGAAATGTTTTTTTCTCGATGCGGACCGTCTGCCAATGGGTCGACGAGTGAAACTATTCTGCATCGAGATAAGAGCCGGCCGGCCTTTAGTCTGTGGATGGGGGACTTTCCCTTCTGCATGACATCATTTGGGGCTTGCTCTTGAACTTGATTCGGTTTTCCTTTCGTTCGATACCGCCGTGCTTCGCCGGGGTATAGCCGACGCGCCGCACTTCACGTGACCGAGAGCCGGATTTGGGCTTAAAAATTAACGGCACGGCACGAACGAGTTGTAAATAACGGCTCCCCCTTTTTCATGTGATTTATCTCGTCCTGGGCCGCGGCGATTTGTAATTCCTAGGAGATTCACATCTCCAGGCCTGTTCGTAACGGCCCGGTACGGCAGCTGTCGTACCCGGGATAAATATCACAATTTAAAAATGCCATGTGGGAATTATCTCCTATGCAAATGCGGATAATTCCAGACTAGGAATTCATTTCGACCCGTTAATGTTCAATGTTGAATGCAAACACGACTCTACACCTGCTGTGATTCATGCTTTAACTGAAGCAACTTAATATATATTCTTTCAGTTAATTAATCTTTGTGTAAGGTGTTAGTTAAGATAAAAAGCCAGTGTCAAGAGCGGGATTCGAACCCCACGACCTTCGGCTAAATACGCCGCTGCTCTACCACTTGAGCTATCGTGACCTCGATCCACTCGGACATCAACTTCCTATCTCAACCACACCTTTTGAGTTTTCCCTCCTTTTTGCCATTTTTTATCTCATACCTTTCATAAAAATTAATTAATTGAAAGAAGTTATTTGGCCAATCGGACCACGAAATCTAATGGATTTAACATATATTACAAAAATAACATATAAATGTTGTTTAAAAATCTTTGAAATAACACAAAAATCTCAAAAAAATCCTCTTGACTTGTCCATTACTTATGCAAGATAAACCTAAAAAAATTCACAGGTTTTTTTAAAGATATTTTTTTCCAACTAAAGAAATATAATGAGTAAAAATGCAACTCACCCCTAAAATATAATTAGCTTAAAATTAAGGCCATTTACCAGCCAATTGAACATATCCGGGCCATAAACCGAACCCATTGTTTGAAGGTGACAATTTTCGTACTTTTTTTGTACTAAATGGGGGGAAACAAAAACTCATCACTGTTGATACACGAGTTAATAATGTTTCATCTATCCGACTGTAATTTGTAAAATTTTAATTTTAAGGTTTTTTTCAACACATTGTAATACTTTTAATAATCTCTCTTTGATCATTACACATTGTTCAAAGTTCACCTTTTAATGTAACTGGAAATTACTTTACAAGGTACGCTTGTTTCAAAACGCCCATTTTCCTGCTCGCTCTTTTTGAGCGAAAAAATTTAAATTAAGATAGTAAAATAATGGATGCATGTTATATTGACCATGCCAATACTGCCGCGTCGTTAATGTACAAAAGAAAGCCAGAAAAGTACGGAACATTTTGTCGTATGCTCTGATTTTATAAGAGGGGAAGAACGATAAGAATTGTCTAGATTTCAAATCTGTTGTTCATCAATCAGAACGATAGCAACCGGAGAAAGGTTTTTAACCATCGAAACGCCCGGTACCCACAAAGCGGCCAGTGAAAGCGTATTTTCCTTCTTCTTTTTTTCTTTTTATTGGCAGCCGCTAGGCCAAAGAAAGTGGGTCGATCACGATCTGCAAACTCCACGTCTGTTGGTTTACTCTTGATACGATTCGCCGGGAAATGGGATCGTTAAGTTGACGTGATGACAATTACGACGAAATTGCCGTTAGCCAAATAGCTTAGCATCATAAACGGCCCGAATTCTATTGTTCCTCCTTTAATGCGATTGTCTTCAAAACTCCACAACCTTGACTTTGGAGAAGTGTGATTTTGTTTGGGCTGTGGATTAATGGATCCGACCTGAGTAGATGGCGCCTTTTAACGACATCAACCTGTAGCTTGCAAACACGGTCTCAGATGTGTTTACATCTAAACCACCTTATAGACTTGTCAGTTTGCTCGGAGACCATTAATTACAATACAATTTTAAAGGGATTGGACGGAACAAATTAATTCAATCGTTCTTTCTTTTTTCGTCTTAAACAGCTTCCAGTTGATCGCCTTCTAAAGAAGGGCGCGAACTTGGCAACTGACCTTTACAACCCTAATCAGATGGAGAAAGATCGATAGGATCTTCCCTTCCCAAACGGTCCACATCGGCTACTCTACTGCAGAAACGTGACTCTACTTCTCCAGGCTCTGCGTCATGAAGACTATTTTCGGATCCCACCCCGAAAACAAACTGCTCGTATGTTTCTTTTTTTTCGATCGAGATCACCCACTCCCTACAATGACGAGTTGTCAGAATAAAAGGACCTACTACACAGCTGAAACATTTTATCTCGTGTGTTACAAGAAATGAAACTGTTCTTCTTGTCTTTACGGATTACGAGATATGTGTTGATGTCACTTATGAAAACTAAGTCATCTAGCAAAGTTTGGAACATTTTTTCAACTGAAGACGAATAATATGTAAAGTGACTAGTTAACCGATCATTCTCTCAACTTATATTCCCACTTTCTTGGTCTGTAGATAAATTGGTTCGGGGTTTTTCTTCCCCTTGTAAACTAGATTTACTCCACCAAAAGGCCTAGACCTGATCCGTTAAAGACGACGACAGATTAAGATAAAAACGAAACCTTTCACCTTTCCCGAACCTATGCAAGAGACCCGATCAAACGGGAATCACACACCCACCTACGATGATGGCGAAACACGCCCGACAAACCTAAAAGCGGGGATCGCAAAGGAGCAAACTACAGGTTCGCCTATCCAGCAGACCTCAAAATGATACCTCAGAACATTAACGCTGTCTCTTACCTGATCTGGTCCATCGAATCATAGTGTGATAATCAGAAGGCACGGGCAAAAGGCGTCTTTTCCAAATTCGCGGAAAGACGATCTTCGAACGGTGTGTAGGAGACGAGATTGGTCGGAGGCGGCAATTTTGTTTTCACTCCTTTGATCAAAAACCAACTTGTAGTTTATTTCCCAGTTTTTACTGCAAAATCTCTGGTCAGTAATTAGTAGAGCCTTAGCTTTGTGTTTGTTGTCTTACCTAGATGGATCGTTTCTTAAGAGAAATTAAGGTTTCATCCTTTATTGTGGGAGCTTTTATATTGAGCTTCTTCTTTGTGTAAGAGGTATGTAATAGACAGTGTCACGAGCGGGATTCGAACCCACGACCTTCGGCTAAATACGCCGCTGCTCTACCATTTGAGCTATCGTGACCTCGATCCACTCGGACATCAACTTCCTATCTCATCCCCACCTTTTGAATTTTCCCTCCTTTTTGCCATTTTTTATCTCAACCAATACCTTTCATAAAGATCAATTAATTTAAAAAAGTTAATTGGTCAATCGGACCACGAACTGTAGTAGGTATGTAATAGGTTTTCTTAAAGTTTATATTAAACCCTTTTCCTCTCCATTCTCTCATACGGTCTCTCTCTGCATATTTTTACAATTCAATTTTTGCATGTAGTTTGACAGTGTCCTCAAATTTCCCTTTTATGATTGTTACCAGGTCATCTGCGTAGGAATTGTGTGTCTTCCACAGAAACCTTTATTTATATTGTCAGAACTGAAAATAATGGGGTCCAAAAAACAACAGTCCTTTTCTTTCTTGACATTGATTGTTGGCATGTCGATTTTGAGTCGATTGAAGCCTAATGATTTATTTTAGGTATCCACATAAAACAAAACTTCTTGACATTTCATTTATAATTTGAACGTTTACATAATTCCTTAATTTCACCGAATTAGCAGATAGGATGAAATTTTAATGACCATCGTTGACGTACATCGTGATCTAGTGGCATCATAAGTGTTCGGCAATATGCCAAGCTTTGTTATTCAAATAAAGACTACAGTTTATTCTTTATTGGTTTAGTTTGTAACTAGTGTTTTGTTCATCCTATGTAAAATACGAATAAAATAACACTTTAATGTGATTGATTGTTGTCCAACTAACTTAGCACCATCTAGACTCGGGAAAGTCGGATACTCTCAGGAAGGTCAACTGCAAAAGATTTTTATCGTTAAAAACGTTTCACGTCATTGGTCTTGAATAACCCGGTTTTTATCTTTATAAACGTCCCAAACGTTTCTCTTTGTAGGAAGGGTAGATGTTTTATTGCAGACATAACAGACAACCCACCTGGCAGCCCTCAAAGCTTGCCAAGGGTTGCCTCCCTTTATCCAACTATTTAAAACCTGTGTGAAATTTCTATTACAAAAATTGTATGTAACATTAACATTTTTTTTGGTTATTGGCATTACTTAAATTTACACGTGGATATTGTCGTGTAATAGGTAACTTTGACAATACAATCGGATTGATGGCATCGTTTTTAATCATAGCATTCATTGTCAACAATGCACAATACACTTACTCAGATTTTTATCATTCTTAATTTACTTTCCATTATATCAGATTAAGAAAATTAAAATCGTTTATAACAGGCAAATTGTTTTCTTGTTTAATTAATAAAGTGATGTTTGTTTAAACGTGTTTTCCCTGGAGGTCGATAAATATTTTTAACAGCTTACAATTCGGGAATATTTCATGTATTCCTCTTGATGCGTTCTGTAGGACGTCGTGCCAATCCGTATGTCATGTGCTATATCTATTATCTGCTTTTCCATGCGAATTTTCTCTACCATAAAAGCGAACGGGGCAGATTCTCGAGAGTCAGAAGAAATCCCGATACGTACTCAACTTGGCCACAGTATTTTCCGCTTTCTAGAAAAATATCGACAGCTGCTTCCGCCTCGTTCGAAGGCCGTTTCTGAAAAAGGTTTTCAAAGCGAGACCATGCTTTATTAGGGCTGTGGAAGGGTTGCTAAGCGACGACGACTCTCCCTTCTTAGCAACCCCTCCGACTTCAAATGAATACCTCCGGAAGGTTGACCGATTCAAATAATTACGCCAACGATTTTTCCGCTGTGTTGTTATACCCGTAGCTGATTTATATATGGAAAAGAGAAAAAAGAATATGTATAACATGTGTCCTTCATTTTCAAGTTTAGTTCAGTCTAGTACGTAAACCTAAACGGAAGATCAAACTATTGTAACAGTTTTAAATATCTAAAAATTCATGGCCACGCAAGGAATCTAGAAATAGTTAAAAGTATCTAAAATTAGGAATGGGTGGATGTATTTTTATCCCTTGATTGTTTTTTCAGGGGGTTGCTATTGCATTTAAGAGCTATTGCATCATCTGGTCTGTACTTACATTTTCTACTACTTTCTCGGTTGTTTTGTCCCAAAAAGTTATACTGTAGAGAATTATAGTTGGTTCATTCACCACTTTGCAGGATGTAAATCGTGTAGATTAATGCTGATCTTTCTCAGATGAGCAATATCGGAGTTTCTTCCTGTTAGATTTGTTGCTTCAAGTTATTTCAAATGAGATGCTAAATGAGTGATTCTCATTGTTTTTGTGCTCTCGCCTCATCGTCTGTATGGATAGTATGGATCCATATCCCTCAGAAGTTTTGGGACCTATGAGCGTCTGGCAGTTCCTTTTCTTCTATCTGATGGTCCTTTCCCTCAATATCAAGCAGATCCCGAAGTAAGTCCGGGTACTGTCAGAGGTCTGGCACATGGTTTGTTTGCCTCTGCATGTCTCAGAACCCAAACAAATAATTGAAAAGGATGGTTCTACTCACAAACTGGGTTTGCAGTGATCCGGGTTTTGAGCAGTAATCAGTAATCATCAGAGATGCAGATTGTGTTGTGTGTCACAGTGTTAGAATCTACCATAACCCAATATTGTGATATTTTTCCATGTGGCCTGCGCGGTGATGAACCGGTGGTGATTACCGGATGATTTTGACCAATCACTGACGATGCGAAGTGCCGAAACGCATCTGACAGACCAAACTAGCGAGTATAGCACATAAATTGATCAGTTACAACCAAATAAACTGACTCTGTTCAGCTTTAACGTATTTAGATACTAGTTAGTTACTAAAATACGTGAACTTATTTAATTTGGTCTCTTAATTCAAAATCTTCGAGTTAGCAATCAAGATTGTATAAAACTAGTTAACTATTAGAATTGATTGGACCCCGTTAAGAATTTATTTTACTTAAGACTTAATTTTAATATTAGAGGGTTTATAATAGTTTCCAAAATTAAAACATTTATTTATACCAATAAATCTTTTCATGGCGAACGCAAGAAAACTAGAAATAGTTAAACGCCACTAAAATTAGGAATTGGCGGACTTATTTTTAACCTTTAGAAATGAAATATTTCCGACATAAATAGCTAGTCTTTGATAATTATTTAAAATTAACTTTTTTCTCTTTCCTTCTCGGCTTCCACATTCGGACAATTTAATTATTTGTTTTTACCGGTGAATGTGTGTGTTGTTTGTATATTCCATCCGAACAAGACATAAAATATTATTTATAATAGGAATGACCCATCCTAATTCTGTGTTATTTGTTCAGTTTGAACTGTTTTTTCTCTCACAATGATGTTGTCAAATATAAGACTATAGGAAAAATGTGTTCGAGTTATTATAAAATGATCTTGTTTGTATTTTACTGTTGAGATAACAAAACGTTCGAATAGGTCAGTTTTCTTTCTATAGTGCCACTAATTGGCAATTACTGCTATAATGCTAAACAAAAAGCCCCCAAGCGGTTTACCAGCTACTTTGTAATTAATTATCTACTTTTATCGGGTTTTGTTTACTTCTTGTACGATAAACTAATATTCAGAATAATATTGCACTGCATAATATCGGGGTTGTAATGTTGAAACGTTTGATACGGTTCTTTAAAATTGTAATCACATACGAGGTTTACATGAAGAATTAATTTCATTTTCCCGCTGGTGATATAATGGTAAATGATGGAATGATATAACTCCCTTATGCATTCAACTAAGCATATTCCTTTTTTTAGTTAAATGTGTAAATATGAAAAAATGATGTGATAATGACAAAACCATTGAACCAATGTGATTACTACGTACACATATTTCTGGTTTAGTACCTCAAGGCGTAGGCTTTGATCAGCCGTCTAATTTTCTGCTACATATGATGACAAAATTGATCATCGTTGGTCCGCCTGTCTTCACTGAAGAGAAGAAAGAGGAAGAGAAAGACAAGAGTGAGATAGACATAGATCGACAAAAAGACAGTACGAGCGTGGTCGATACTTCTAATACTGAAAATAGATAGCTAGATTGGACGAGAGGGTGGTACAGTTACAGAAATCGAATAAAGGAAGAAAGTGCGAGCGTTAGAGAGATAGTTTGGTAACCCACAGATGGATAAAATACACTGACAGGCAAAAAATTCATTTGTAATATACTTTGATTTGTATTTGTTTTTATATATTAATGAAAGTTTCACGTTTTTTAACAAATTAAAAAAACGATCGACAGATAAAATTTGTTTTAAATTTTTAATTAACATTTCAATATCGCGTATTTCCTCCTGCTTTAATTAAATCTCGAAGAAGCCTCGGCAAACACTCTACCAGTCTAGAAATGTCTCTTTGCTGGAGGTTAGCCCATTCTTCACAAAGAGTCCTTTCAAGTTCGTCTTTTGAGGTTATCTCATAAATGTTCGATGGGGTTCAAGTCTGGAGAACGGGCTGACTATTAGGCTAAGACCCTGATGTTATGCTGTTGAAGGTACACCTTTGTATTATGCGAGCGAAAGTGGACGGGCATTATCGTGCATTAGAATAATAATTCCATCGAGGATAGGCTCGCATGATGTACCAAAATTTCATCCACGTAGCGAGTGGCCGTCAAAGACCGTCCACGAACAACAACCAACTCAGTGAGTTTGATATTCCAGCCCACACCATCACTGAAAAACGTAGAAAAGGTTGGCTCTTGGAAATATTACAGACTTCGCACCTTTCATTTCGCCTTCTCCACACTCTTTCACTCCCATCTGGAGGTCGTAAAGCAAATGAACATCTGTAAATAGTATAGCAGACCAATCGTCCAAAGACCAATAGCTGTGTTCTCGAGAAAATGGAGCCGTGCAACTCTGTGTTCTGGTCAATTCTGGTCCTCTAACAGGGCAAAGCCATCAGTCTATACTGATTTCATCTTCTTCGAGCAGTGCGTTCAAGAATTTGGTGACCTCGAACTTCTGGAGCTGATGAATCGCTTGAACAACAGTTGTAAGGTGCCGGTTTCGCAAAATTTTCAAAGTAAAAAAAAACTGTCATCTTAAGCTTCCTTAGGGCGACCAAACCCGGGCCTTTTATGATAGGACCCAGTTTCTCCAAAACGGCGTCTCCAGTGTTTCGTATGGAACTCTGATAGCAATAGCCGCATACCTGATGGAACGTCCATTATCAATAAGTGCCACACCACGCGCAACATCCACAGCACTAAGTGGCATTTTTAAGTTTAAAAATTGAAATTAAGAAAAGGAAGATGAAAAATAAACAGTTTATTGCTTCAGAATTCAAATGAGACTGAATAAACAGTTTAAATTCCTTAAAAAGTAAACATTGAAAAACACTTTATCCTTGTTTTGGATTAAGGATGTTTACCTTTAATTGATATTCCCAATTTAAAACATAGTATAAACAAATATTTATTGGTAAAAATAATGAGACAAATGAAGGGTAGAATTTTCTTTTATCGAGAAAATGAAAAAAAAAAACAATTGGGCGGATTTTTTTGCCTGTCAGTGTAGATATAGAGTGCGTGAGATGGATAGGCAGATAAAGATAGTTCGATGAAATCCTAAATAGAGAGATAGATAGATAGATAGATAGAGAGAGAGAGAGAGAGAGAGAGAGAGAGAGAGAGAGAGAGAGAGTGAGAGAGAGAGTGAGTAAATGTATGAATACGACGTACGTGTGGGCATTTATATTGTAAAAACCATGTCCATATCCAGAAACAAAAAATCGGGCACGTAATGGTTTAATATAGCTACTTAGAATTCTTAATGTAAGTAGAGGAATCTTGGAGTTTGGTTATATTTGAATTACGACACCGCCGAGTTTTATAAAATTAGACATTCCTTCTTTTTTTAGTTTTGGGTCCCGCTTAAATATGTCCTGAAGTGATTAGGACTGTTAATAATCATAATCCCGGCATACGCCCGTGCTAGAAATCGTCCGAGCGAAAAAGAAATATATTACTTCGTATTTCGGTAACGGGAGCAGGAAGAGACCGCGGGCGGAAACGGTGGATTTATTTTAACGGCGTGCCGTCCCGAAAATTAAGAGAAAACGGACGACCTCCGAGGATTTTTGGACGTCAGGCCGTTGGAAACACCTTGTGCCGACAAACGGTCACGGTCTTCTCCAGCGGGGCGAGACACAATGAAAATTGGATGGCCACGATCGATAACTGACTCGATACGACGAAATCCTCTCCCCCTTTCCAAACCTTGGGGGTCAATACAAAAAAAAAGTCATTCCAAAAATTACTCTTTCTATTTTCAAATAACAGCCAAATTAAAGAATTTTTTCTCTTAAGCAATCTTCCAAATGTGTAATTTTTCATTAATTATTATAATAACAGCAAACAAAAAAATCTCAAATAATAATATCTTAGATAATTGTTTAATCATTCTACTTGGTTCTCCTGACTTCAGTGTATAATATGATCTCAAAATATATGCATTTGTAACTCAGTAATTAATATTCCAATGTGCCAAAGACTGACACTAGATACAGAGTAGAACTAGCAAAACAAACAAATTCGATAATAATCCGACCCGGAGGACTAAAAATGTTCAAATCCGTACATTTATTGATATTTTTTTCATGAAATTATTCCATATCTTGATTAATAAACATTATGCTAAATGAATAATCTCAAGACAGATAAAGTCATCAATTGATGGCGTATACATAATATTTAAAATAATAAATAAATATAATATTAATTACAACAGGCAGGCTCAATTCCATTTCATAATTATTGTTTATTTATGTTTTTGTTTTATATCTCTTTATAGTTAAACAAAATATTATTACTATTTTAATATTAAGTAAGTTACAAATAAAAGCTCGACGGATTGTACAAAAGTTAGCCACCTAATACAGTTAAACAAGGAATATTCTTGAATTGAATATCATCCGGCCCGGAGGACCAAATATGAAATACCATCCCTAAACAAAACATTATTGCTATCTTAATATTAAATAAGTTACAAATAAAAACGGAACGGATTGTACAGAAGATAGCCAACTACTCCACCAATACAGTTAAACAATGAATATTCTTGAATACAATATCACCCGGCCCGGAGGACCAAATATGTTGCAATTGTAGAGCCAAACTGTAATTAATAGTCTAATATTCGTTTTAAAATATTTATAACCTACATTAATAAATGGAATACTAATTCATACACTAAAATATTTAACAGCAAGAGAATGAAATTCAAATAAAAAGTACACCAGGAGGATCAAAGGACGTTTGTACTTTTTTTAGACATTTTTTTCCCACCCTACTTCGTTCTCATTAAAAGTATTCAGCACAAAATATATTCTTTTATAACTCAGGTTAAATACAACGAATATGCTCGAATGTAATGTTAGTCGGCCAGGAGAACCAAACTGTTAGAACTATGATGCCAGATTGATAATTAATAGTTAATATTTGTTTTAAAATAAAGTAATAAATTCAATAGTAATTAGTACAGAAAAATGCTTTAACACATTTAACTTAATTTGCCTAACCTAATTAAACACCTTATCTGTTTGCCTTGACGGAAATCGTTTGAATTTTATCCTGCTTTGTCCAACTTTATCCTTTCTCGAACTAGATCGTATTCCCCTGTCTGATCTGTTTATCAGACTGTATTAGCAACTGAATTAACACAGCACGTGGTGTGTTAACCAACACAATTAGAAAGAGTCGAAGTGCTATTGCATCATTCTGCTTTATTGTTTAAAAGGTGGTGAGAGAGCGGACATTAACCGAAATTATCTCGTAATACATAAAATTTCATATTCTTAAGTAAAATTTCGACGTAGGCAACAAGGAAATTCGTAATTTCTATTGGAAATAGTTCCATATGATACAGTTATGAACTGAAATTTAGAATAGAGTTGTATTGTAGTCTACTCGGGAGATAATTTATGCAACGGAATTAATTTCCTCCAATAGTGCAATACAGACACACAATTAGTTCTTAAAGAGGGCAGTATAACATAACCTCAGAAATCTCCCCCACCGTCATAAAATTACGCAAGTTGGTTACGTGTCGAAACGATGTGAAAATCTTTTCCGTGCTGACATCCTTTTCCCATGCGTTCCACAGCTGTTCATGAATTTCCCATGGGAGAGCAAAATCGGCCCTTGACAGTCGCCATGGATCTGGTTCGGTTAGTATTTTGCATTTTGAAACGAGGGTTGCAGTTATGAAAGGGCCGAGGGTTGACGAAATCGTGGGGCCCTTAGCGAATTATTTATAAACCGGACCTGCAAGAGGATCATCCGGCCGAATCAAAATGGACCGCAGAAAAAGAGAACCATGACGAATACATTATTATGTAAATGACTGGTTAATTTTCAAGTTGAATAATACAAGAGTGGAACACCATAAATTTTAGTTCATATTGTTGTAAATGTTCAGGCGATGTTCGATACATATTTTACAAACACTGCTATGAACATTTTCATATACTTCATAGGTGGGGTTGAGATGGAGAGTTGGTGTCCGAGTGGATCGAAGTGGTAGCTCAAGTGGCAAAGCGACGTATTTAGCCGAAG
Organism: Cimex lectularius; assembly: GCF_000648675.2. Lineage (NCBI taxonomy): Eukaryota > Metazoa > Arthropoda > Insecta > Hemiptera > Cimicidae > Cimex > Cimex lectularius. The sequence continues at coordinate 1,438,740 of NW_019392691.1, forward strand.
GTCGTGGGTTCGAATCCCGCTCGTGACACTGACTTTTTTATCTCAGCCAAAACCTTAATTAAAAAAAGATTAATTAATTGAAAAGAATTTATTTGGTCGGGCCACGAAACCTAATAGATTTTCATATACTTCGGTTTTAAACGTTCTCTCAAGGGTCAGAACGAAAAGTCTGCCTTGATAGAACATTTAGTCATATTTAAAATTCGCAAACCGTAATAATACGTAGTTATGAGAGATTTCTTCTTGAGGTCTGTGGGGCGATTAATCTTTTTCAATGTCGTTTCGGATCGACAGGATGAGAATTTCGCCATCATCAATATGGCGCGTACGAATTTTTTTTAACCATATGGTCAGTTTTCGTAATTTGCAATGTTTGTATTGAGGATATACATATTTCATCGTGTCTGTTTCCATTTGGGAATTGATAAAGTGGATCCGTAGATAGTATATTAATTTACTAGAGTGGTTCGATGCGAGATCGTATTGCCGCCTTACTGCTTTGCACAACGTTGCTTCAGGGATTTCCTGTAACGCTTTGTGTTGAGAGTTCATGTTCAAGTTTATAATTAGAGCTGTTTGCACATTCGAATCTCGACTTTGGAACTAACTTCGGCCACGGCTTACCCTCGGGTCTTAGGATCCCCGATCTTCATGTACGCCAAGGGAACCTACGAGAAAACTGCGTGCTGTTTTTGAATCGAAACCGTTAGTTTTAACCTGAGGAGTACCTGGCCCATTAAGGGATGCCCTCTTGCCTCACATATGCCAACAAAAGGAAGTTCAAGTAATCCGAGTAACGGGGGGACCAGGTAGCTTTTGTGCGCCTAGAACTTTTATTCCAATTGCCCTACCGATCAGGAAGTCCTTTGTGTAATTGTCAGTATAAAATAGGCCTCAGGAACGGACGGGTCGTTTATGAAGATTTAAAGCTGACTGCATTCCTTAAGGAATTTCAGATACAAATCGGTTAGCTTTTATCTGAAGTGTGATGTACATAAAACGAGATTAGACGATTAAAGGATTAAACATGATCAATTAATCAACAGGTAAATAAATTCAGCAACTTGCATCTTAGGGATATACTTCACACCACAAACTTCAGTCTTTTAACTTTTGTCATTAATTCACTTAATTATTATGTCTTTGCCTTTGAAACATAATGGCATTTCTAAGTAAGCACTAAACGATTCAAATTTTATGTTAAGTGTGTGGTGGTTAGTGACCGTTAATCGATAATTATTCAGAGATGGTGAGATGCGGTCTGGTATGATGTAGGTATCACAAAAACATTTTCTTTATCGTGCCAACGTTTCGATCTTTATTGAGATCATCTTCATGGCCTGGGATTTACAAACATTGTTTACATTTAACAAATACATTTAGGATGTGGAAAAGTGAATTTATACAATGCAAAATATATTTTTTATATTCAATCAAAGTATTTCTACTCACTTGAAGTGTTTGTCTTCTGTGTAATTGTGCCATTCTTGCGTGTCGTGTTGAGAGTGCCAGTGAGATTTTGCTGTTTTTTTATGTTAAGGGGAAAAATATTTACTCTCGCCTATTATTCTTATTATCAAAACCGACACTTTTTCTTTTTTTCACAATAAATTATTGTTTAGTCTGATACATATTTTTTAATTTTATAAAGTAAAATTAAAAGACAACATTAGATTTAAATTTCAAGAAATTGAAACTCAAGAACACAACTTAAAAAAAATTGACTTTAACCCTCTATGAAATTTATATCATTGGCAAATCGTGTTTTTTACTCCGAAAACAAATTAAAGTTGCAACATTTTAAAATTCGGAACAAAGGGTATGGCAATTTATAGCTTTTAATGGCATTATGGTGGCATGATAAATTATCGTTGTTTCTAAAAGTTTTTCTTTTAAATAATATCGCTTTTTTGATTTATTTTACACGCATTTATGAGTGTATTGTACTTTACTATTATCCCCAATACTTGAGGGAAGAAATATGGATAGATATTTAAAACTTTTATGCTGAAAATTTTCGTTTAATGTTGGAAAAATGTTTTACAAAGGGTGGCTACGGACGTTGGTTCACCTATTTTTAAGGAAAATGTTAGAAATGTAATAATAGGTAATAAAAATATTATCACCTTTTTTGTGATAATAAATCAAAAATATTAGACATGTGTCTAAGCGTTCTTGCCAGTGCGTCCTAGGAGTCGAAAAATAATTTAAAGTAATTTACCTGTTTTTATTATCTAATTTTTGATTGTTTGTGCATTATTTAAGATTATTATATATCAGCCGACTTTTCACACCTAGCTTAAGAAAATAAAATGCCTGATCGAGCTATGGAAATGAATTAAACCTATAAAAATTTACAAAACTCAAAAGTAGTTAATTTTTTTAAACAATTAGGATTCGTTTTAAGCACCCTTTAACACCCTTAAATATGAATTTTTAATTGAAAATATATGCATTTTAGGGTAGATTATTGGTGAGGGCCCAGGTGTGTTTCCACATTTTTCTCTTCTTTCATAAAATCAACAACGTTTTATGCTATGCCCTGATAAGGAGATAAATAACGATGAAATCAACAAAAAATCCTCGAACTTTATATTTTATTTCTACAGCTCTAATTTATTTACAAAAGAGACATTTATGTTATTATATGTATTTTATAAAATCCTAAAGCCGTGTAAAATTACCCGTAGATCAGTGGAAATGTTTCACAAATATTATTTCTAAAAACAGTCGGAGGATTCGGATGTGAACAATGTGAGAAATTGTATTTCTTTAACTTGAATTATTTTGAGATCGAGTGACGTAGAAGAGATGTTATTTTCTTATTCGAGGTTTTAAAAAATTTCGACTGATATGTAATAATCGTGAAATACATGCACACAACAAAAGCAGAAAACTATATTTTAAAAAGTATTTCAAATTACTTTAAATATGTATTTTTTTATCGTCTCCTAGAGTTAATTGGCAAAAATGCTCCTCCACGTATCTAATATTTTTAGACCTAAAATTATCAAAAAATTTCATTCAAATCGCAGATCTCATATACTTAGGCTACCCTTGTCGGTGTATAATTTAATACAGAAACGTGGAAATTGCATAAGTTCCATATCATAAAATAGTCCACGGGTTCCCCCAACATATTTTGAAATATTTAATTACAAACAGTTGATGTAGTGAGTTTTGTAAAAAGATTTATTCCATGCAACGTGGTTCTTCAATGGCTGAGGAAAATCTGCGAACATTCTTCAATTTTCTTTTAAACTTTATGAAAGGTATTGGTTGAGATAGAAAAGTTTAATTGAAAGATGTCATTTGGTCAATCGGACTACGAAAGCTAATGGATTTCTTTTAAAGTTGATTCTTTCATTCAGTTTATGGTTTTAAATATTGAGAAAAAAATTGGAAACACAAAATAGGACTTCGGTAGTGGATTAAGAACAGTAATAATGACATCAATTATGGCCCATTAGAGCAGGACGAGCATTAGTTTGGTTCAAAGGTTAGTGGAAAATCCCGTAAATATAGTGACAGACAGTTTAAAATATAATTTAAATAAATCAGTGCTGCTAGTACACAAGCAGAAACCCAGCAACAACTGCGCCCGCCCTGAACTTACCCACTGCTAGCCTTAAACAAAATTGTTAAAGTTGGCGTTTGTGGGCAACGTTGGGCAAGAAAGTGTTAAATTATAAACTGGATATGAAAAATGTTATGTTTGGCAAATATTCTAAAAATGATGAATGGATGAAACATTGAAGGAAAAACACTGCACCCGATTAATTGATGACCGCTTTTGCTGAGTAGTGTCCGACTCGTATTGGCAACGCTATCGGTCCAGGGTTCGAAAAACCTAGTGTAAGATAGTTCATGACAGTCAACGGGTTGTTGAGCGTTAAGCCCTCCTGCAAGACAAGAATTACTTTACGTACTTTACCTTAATAAATAATCCAGGCTGGCCTGATGACTGCGATATATCCAAATATAGTGAGGATTGGACGATCAAATCAAATATAAATGTCCAGAATTAATAGACATAGAGAAAACTACTTTTACTTAAAAATTTTATGCTTAAGAGTTTTAAGGAAAATGTTTCTTTCTTTTTTTCCCTCCGCCGATCTTTTTGTTAATCTCTATTCTGCAGAGTAACCCGGCTTAATGAAAGTGCGAACTGCACACACAAAAGACCTTTAAAAAAATGTTTGTCGGTCCGGATCCAACAACAAATAAGATGGGTTTATAGATAGCGTTATCGGATGCGTTTGGATCTTGGATCCTCCCTTTCTCGAGATAGCCAATAAAATAAGGCAATTTTGCTTCGTAATACCCAGCAAATCATACTTTTGTAAACACAACATATCGTTCGATGGAACATTTTAAAATATATTTACTTATGAATTATACATTTCGATTTAATCTTAAATGACCATGTTGGTCAAATAATAACTATTATTAACGTAACTAGTGATAGCAGAGAGACCATTTTCGGCCTTCTTTTATTTCAAACTATCAAATATAAACGAAGCAATACTCAGGAGAGTGTATTAATTCTGGAGTCGAAGATTTGCTCCAACAAAGTACTCTGGCCGCAATCTTATAAAGAATTGATAGGACTACTATACCGACAAAGCTTGGTACAGCTGTGAAACATTAAACAAACTGGACTAAACAAACAAATGAAAGAGAGAGAAGAGGGAGAGAGAGAAAGACAGAGAGAGAGAGAAAGGGGAGAGAGAGAGAGAGAGAGAGAGAGAGAGAGAGAAGAGAGAGAGAGAGAGAGAGAGAGAGAGAGAGAGAGAGAGAGAGAGAACGAAAACGAAAATAGTCACTTTCCTTTTGATAAACTTCAATATTGATTTTATATAGTTTTTATTAATCGTGTATATTTATCCAACGAAAAGGATTTCAAACGGGTAAAAGATTATGTATGTTTTGTCTTAAAATGCGTCCAATTATCAAAACATTCAGAGAATAAAAGGATTTGCACACCGATTAACCGTTATAAAACTCAATAAAATCAACTACAACGGTATTTTTCCCTTTTGAATTGAAGTGGTTCTGAACGCAATCTGAAATTCTGTCAATTTTGCACGTTTGAGACAAAGCGTATCCAGACAAAGCGAATCAGACGGATTGGGTTCATCGTTTGATGAAGCTATTGATGACGTGGATTGTATACCGCGGTCTGCGCGTCGGTGATCATTTGTTATCGGTTTAATTGACCTTGATCATCTTTGTATATGTTCTCGCTTTGTGTTTGGCTTAGAGTCCACTGAAGATGACGAAATCAGACGGACCAATTTGATTAAAGAGAATCACATTATTGATAGGTTTTGCATTTTTTTTAATGGCATTCATTTCCTTTATTCGGTTTTTTGTTAATTGTCCAATCAATAACTAAAATCGTTTCATTCAACCAATTCATTACAATTCCATAAAGTCCGCTATAATATTCGTTAGGTTTGGATAAGATAAAATCTTATAATGAAAAATATATATTTTAATAAAAAATAAAAAGATAAAATCTTCTGATATACTCGTCAAATCGATACAGAATCACTTCAGAAAGTACGAGCTTCTGTCAAATGGCAAACCTTTAGGAAAGTATCCGAATTAATCTCCAGTAAAGTTTTGACAGTTTCTGACTGTTCTCTTCCAAGGAAGAAATTTATGTTGAGGCACTTTCTCTACAAAGGGGGGCTAAACGTAATTAGTTGGCCGACTGTGTCCCTGCCGTGGGATTTTCCTCCCGGGTTGAAATATATTTGACAAAGGCTGGAAGAAATTTTGCCCTGTACAACCTATCTGGACGGCGTCGTGGATCCCGGCGGGGATGCTAGAATTCATATCCACGTTCCGACTGGAACGGTTGACAATTGTCGCATGCTGCTCCAAAAGAGACAATTAACATAAGCCGAGTTCGACCGATGGTAATTACATTATCTGTTTTTGCTTTTCTTGCCCGTAAAATTTGGCCGAATTCTTCGGAGATGAAAGTGGCATCGACCTTACTTTTGGGGAGCATAAATTGCTTGTTTTCAAGGATGTCCATTACATATGGACTGCCCTAAACCTCTCTTTGGCTGGGTTTTGTATCAAAGCAATTCTAAAAATATCTGTAGTAGACCAAAATAATAGAAATGATAATGTAGTCGATTCAAAAAATCGATCACCACAATTAACGATAGGTGAAGACCAAGCTAGGTTTCTCTTCCCGCTGCCCTCACGTTTTACCTTGTCATCACCCTTAAAAACGTTTTCTATTCGGCCTGAATTGCTTTAGTGACTCACTCTTGCTGGCCACAAAAGGTTATCAATCAATCACCTTGATGGTATTGATTTTTTTTACATAGTACCAATTTGCACGTTGGTAGGACAAACCTGTTTGATTGTTTTCAATTATATTTCATATTTGAGAGAATAGTCATAGTAGAATCAGGATTTACCACATTATCCATATTGCAGATACATATATATTGCCGTCTAATATTATTTTTAATGCTTAAGCTCTATGTCAAGACATTTCCCCATGAGATTTGTGTTGGAAAACCGATGTTTAGTTCCCTGAGTGATGGCTTCTACTATAGTGGTTTGACAGCGGCTGATGGACCTGTAGCTTTGACAATCCCGATCACTCTGATCCGCCTAAACTCGCTGTTTTAAGCCTAGTCCACGCTTGGAAGATGCGTGTCATTGTTGCGGGGCTGAATCTCCTTTGAATCAGGAGTGTTATTGCTGTCCCGCAACATGTCCCCTTGTATCTGGAGTGTATTGCGGGTCTACGTGATGATTTTGAGTCCCTTCGAAACAGGATTCAGTTGCGCAACATTGCAAATGTAGACGCATGTCCGGGGGCAGCACGATAGTGGAAATTCAATTTCCAAATTTTGTATTTTCTTAAAACACCTTGGACGCAAACATTTTCAAAATCTTTAGGTGTCATCAGTTAAAAAGTTGACAAATCCCATTCCATTTTCTAGTCTTAATATATCCAAAAGTTCTCGTCATGTATCGTTGTTACTAAACAATTTTTGGACCCACTATCTTCTTTGATTTCTATTTTTAATTAACAGTAACCATCACAGAGAAACAATCTCAGAAACTCCTGAGAAGCGCAAAATTAAATCGGGACTTTCCAACAAAGGCGCGCAACTTTGACCCTAGTGTGGACTAAGTCTGTCCCAAGCGTTTCGCCTTAGCTTCGATTTAGCCATCTTCAAACAATCCACGACTGATGATGGCGAAGGGCCGAACACGTCATCCATCGGAATCGATCTTGAAACGTCTTATATCTGCGTTGAAGTAAGGCAATAAGTGTACCGAACAACATTAACACAGACATCCTATTTCATCCCTTTCTTAACTTTTCACTAACTTGGAAAACAAAAATAGTCTACATACACACCGATGATAGTGAAGTACATAAAAACAGGCCAAAATAATCGGATGTCAAATTACAGAACTGTTTCGTCTCGCTAAGCTCGCCAACCCGCTTCGTAGCTCTTTTTTTATTGACCACTCATTCACTCGCGAAAAAGCTAGCCGGCGCTCATGCGGGGAAATGGCATGAAATTGATATCATGTTTATTTTATGGATAAGTACGTAGAACTTTATATTTTATGTCATCATCATTGACTCATGATTGCTGCAAGCTCATTACTTGTTGACTTCTTATATATCAATTCGCGGATGATCCATTGGTTTCATCTAGAAATGTAAAAATACCTCTTTAGAGATGTTCGATTTGTAAGAGATTTTTATATCCTCAGCATTATGGATTGCGGTTTATAATAGGTTGGATAACGTATAATACATCTTACCGTTTGACTTTCTGAGCTCGGTGCATCACTGCCTCTCCATCGTCAAATATGTTTATTTGACCGAAACTCTGAGTGTTTTTTTACACTTGTAAGACTTGTAGTAGCTTTGATATTAGCTGTTCTTTGAATCCGCATGGAATATGCACCACTTCCTTTTATATCTGTATTTTGAGAATTGAATGACGCAAAAGGGAATGTATTATTGTAAGTTAATTCGAATATTTTCCCTAAAATGTTAATCTCCTACATCAAGATGTTCGACATCGATCGTAATATTTATTACCTTTTGTCTCTCCCAACAATGTTGGCTTTGTCTTAATTTTTTGCATTCTGAAATTCTTCATTTATTGGACGTTTCTCTTAGACCTTGATTGTTATCAGTTATCATTCGAAATGGATGAAAACTAGCACGACATAGTGACCATGAAAGCCTTCCCCCGAATGAAGCAATGAAAAAATCGGCCCAGTTTCTCCGATTGTGGTTACATTACTACTCCGAAAAATGTTTTGACGCATGTTGTAGACTTGTAATTCGACGTGACCACCATGGCTGCCGTTAACTTAAATTAACATAAAATGTGTAGAGATTAGTGACCGTTAATCGATAGTTATTCAGATATCGTGAGATGCGGTCGGGTGTGATGTAGGTTTCAGAAAAACATTTTCTTTATCGTGCCAACGTTTCGATCTTTTATTGAGATTATTGATGGGCAAGGTATTCAGGCGGCAATCAGTGATTTTGTGTTATGAGAGACTTCAATAAGCGAAATGAGAGAAAGTTAGACCTAAGTGTTTATGTAGGCTCATTTTAATTGTAAGAAAGGAAAAAAAGACAAATTGTTGAAACCATCTCAAGCAAACACCGTGAGTACGAATAGGTTTGGAACTATGTTGGGTGCTGAATTGACATAGCAGTTGACAGCACCCCCCCCCATGCCCATCCTTCGTGGCTGGACGGATAAGACTAAGAACTGAGGTTTGCCCACGGACCACATTTTCATCCATTTTTTGTGAGCCCTGAAGATGATCTCAATAAAAGATCGAAACGTTGGCACGATAAAGAAAATGTTTTTCTAATACCTACATCACAACAGACCGCATCTCACGATATCTGAAGAATAATTAACATAAAATATTCATGCTCACATTTAATGATCTTATCATAAAGATCTGAGCCTATAATGCAATTGCTGTATTATTTTTACTCGGAAACAACAAGGCTGACGATTTGGTGCCTAACCTTTTCCATAAAATCTTGCCGTCCGTAAGTGCATAACGACAATGCCCTAAATAGGCAATTGCCATCGACAGTTCAAGTTACTTCAATTTTCGGCTTAGCCCTGAGAACGGCTGATTAAAACAGCTTAAATTTAGCCTTTCAAACAGCTTATTGGAATTTGATTTGGACATACTGTCAGTCGAAAGGATAGTGAAATACTGAATGTGTTTTATTCTCTCGCTAAAATAGTGAGAGATTGAGAGAGAGAGAGAAAGAGAAAGAGTGTGAGTGAGATGGAAAAGATCTTATGATTAAAAAAACTTCTGTAACTTTTTTTTTGTCATTTGTCTTAAATGGCTGTTAAATACTATGTAAGAAAAATACAGTCCTCGCGGAAAATCTCCAGATTAATATAAGTACTGGTAAGGTAAAGGTCCTTGGTTCGAATCCAGCGGCCCTGCATTCGAACCCTACCATACTTACAAATGGGCTTTATTTTCAAAAACACCGGCACCCCCAGGTTTCATATAATCTCCTAGCTGAAATACCCTCGTTAAAAAATAAATACATAAATAAAGTACTGATACCAATTGTTTACAAATTTGAAATTACGCTTATTTCGTAGAAAAAAAAACAACAAACAATGGTTCCTTCTTTCCAACGATATTTATTATTACATGTTTTTTTAAAGCTTAAACTGGGAAAATAGTGATGGTTAGAGAAAATAGTGAGAGAAGTGAAAAACTCCATTAAAACTTGTGCTTACCCTCCCCCTATTTATCGTTTCCTCTTTCTACAACATTAAAATCGTAAAGGTCCTTCTTTCTCTCACACTTCAGCCAAAACTTACTAATATTATGGAGATAAAATGAATATAGCTTAATATTCAGTACACTCCATTGACACTAGTCGTTTAATCGACGTGTAAGAGAAGATTCGTAGTTTTCGAATCATTTTGCCATCATGTAATATCATAAAATGCACGTGAACGATATGATTCGGGCCCGTCTGGCTTCGCTCGATTTATTTCATCCCCGTTTCGGTACGACCCGCCCTTTTTTTATACCGGCATGCTCGAAATCACACCAGGTTTCATGTAGTTACACCATCGGAATAGGTTTCTCTCTTTTTCGTTCTTCCGGAACCGGGGAGTCGCGGTTTGGCGATGTCTGGAACCAGGAACCCTTTCAGATTCCCGCAATGCGGGTAGCGTTTTCCGACAGCGGTGGCGGACAAAGGACGCGGCCCGGATAACAAACGTTCCCCCTGTTGATTGTCTCAGTTCTGAACCTTTTGAACACAGTTTTTTCCTGGCAATTAGCCCGTTTAATTTTATTTCAGACCGGGTTAACTCTGTTTAAATACGTAATGAATCCGACAGAGTCTGTGGACCTCTGGTAACAATATATCCCACAATCTTCAGGTTATTCTCACATTTTCTACTACAAAGTGGCATATGTTACCCTCACCCGCTCGCATACCACACGGCTGTAATTAATTAATGCCTGCCGCACCCAGTCTCTCTCCCTAGATTTAACGGTTTTACATAACCACATAGTGTTTTCTGTAACTTATAAACAAACTTATAATTGTAGGACTTTTCACGTCCATGTGAACTACATAATACGTTACATCAAGAACAGTTATTATATAAGAAAATAATGTTAAAAGAAATTCACTTTGTTGACAAATTGAGTGTTGTTTCTGGTTTATTGATTTAAGCGAATAGAAAATCATGGGATTAATTTTGAACTGTACGTTACTTCTTGCGATTCGAACCGCCAAGCAGCCTGGCCTCTTCTTTCTCCATTTTGGCCATCTCCTTGTAAGCCTCGTGCAGATGGGGCAACTTCGGCAACTCGGAAACGGTATATAACTGAAAAGGAAATAATAAATAAGCTATACGTTGATGACTTGCTTAAAAAGAAAAATATTAAGTACACTAAATTCTAAAATATGACACAATAGCGTCCTAACCAACGAAGCCGGTCTAACTTCCAGGTCCGTATAGTTTTTATTATTCACCTAAGTTATTACAAATTCAATTAAATATCCGGAATTAAAAGACGTTCAAAATTTACCACCGTTCCATACACAAGTTTATATAAAAAAGGAACAAAATAATAGGATGAGACATTCTACCAGGAATTTATGCATGGTAATTTGTCAATAATCTGGTGGAACAAAGCACAACAAGTAGCTACCCAAATATTAGGCAGCATATAAAGACTACCAATCCTATGTATCACAGGGGCAATGAGAACAACCCCTACAAATGCCTTAGACACTCTGCTAAACCTCTATTGGAAATATTAATACAAGGAGAGGCTAAGAAAAGCTCACTTAGGCTCCAGAAACAATTAAATTGGAAAGGACCTAAACAATTCGGGCATACAACCATATTCAACAAAATCAGGCACCCATTATTAGAAATGGGACTGACTACATGATCCCGGAAACAATCTTCACAACATCCTATAAAGTCTCAACGGACTATAAAGGAGAAGAAGGACACAGGAGAGCATCAGATACAATGATATGGTACACAGATGGCTCCAAAACAAACGAAGGAATCGGATCAGGCGTTTTCTGTACAAGCCCAAAACATGAGCAATCAAACTCATTAGGGAAGTACACTTCGGTCTTTCAAGCAGAAATACATGCCATCAATGCTTCTGCCCTCGAAAATCTTAAAAAAGGTTATACAGGCAAAAAAATCCTCACAAGATCTGATAGCCATGCAGCCATTAAAGCATTAGCATGTAAAATAATCACATCAAAATTAGTCAGTGAATGCATCCAAAATCTCCAAAACCTGGGGAAACACAACAACCTGATGGTATCTTGGGTGCCAGGGGGAATTTTGGGTAATGAGAAAGCAGATAGTCCGGCCAGAGGAGGATCTGCAAGACCATACATAGGCCCCGAACAAAACTTGGGATAACAAAAATAAATATAGAGTCCTCCATCGCAGAAGGATCCAAACAAAACATAAGGAGTAGTGGATAACTCTAGCGGTGCTAGTCTTAATAAACTTATGATGAAACAACTCTCACCAAGACTGGCAAAAACATTGCTGCAATTGGAGAGGACCAAACTCAGAGGAGTGGTAGGACTACTAGCCGGCACTAGCATCTGAGAAAACATCTACACAGCATTGGTATATACAACGATGATCCCATTTGCAGATTATGTAATGATGAGGAGGAAACAGCCACCCATATCATCTTCGAATGCTAAGCAACAGCTCGATGGAGATGTAACCTAACATATGGAAAAAAACTTAGGGAATCAAATTGCAGCAGCGACAGTCAATGACCTGATACTTCTAAGGAGAAGGATTGAGTCTATTGCACTGAACTAAAGGTGGCCATTCACGATCGCTCCTAGCAGTCCAAACTCCATCGCGCCACTCCAAATATTTACGGCGCGACGACGGCATGGCGCGTTCGTGAATGGGAAAACCTGGCGTGAACGGTGGAATATTGGAGCGCTGGCTTGGTCGTGAATGGGAAAAGCCGCGTTTTTTTTGGCGCAGTCTCCGTCTTTCTGTCACTGAGCAAACATCTCCGTCGTACATTCTCAAAAAGTCAAAAACGTTTATTCTTTATTGGTAATGACATCCAATCGAGATTTTATTGTTGAGTGATTGAAATTTATGGAAAGTGGTGGACAATGATTACCACGATAGAAATAAAAGAAATTCGATCTTCAACCAGTTGGTCGACCTTTTCAAAACAAAGGATACAAATGCAACGAGAGAAGCCGTATTGATAACCCCTAAAAATGATCAGAAATCGTAGTAGAGAACTTAAGTTCTTTGTAGTTCATCCCTGTAGCGAGAAATCGTAATGTGGTTGCCAACATTTCATGTAGTGATGATTTCTCTCATGACTGTCTTTTGTTTTCTAATCAAGGGGGTAACAAGGGTAATTCGGCTAAATACGCCGCTGCGTTAACCACTTGAGCTATCGTGACTTCGATAGTTCGATCCACTCGGACACCACCTCCCCATCTCAACCTACAACCTTTCGAATTTTCTCTCTTTTTGCTTTTTTTTGGTGTCGGAGAGGATCGAAGTCACGATAGCTCAAGTGGCAGAGCAGCGGCGTATTCAACCGAAGGCCATGGATTCAGATCCCGCTCGTGGCACTAGCTTTTTCATTTCAACCAAAACCTGACAAAAACGATTAATTAATTGAAAGAAGTAATTTGATCAATAGAACACTAAATATAATGAATAAATAAGCGGGTTCAAGGGAAAGATCTTTCTAATTGATGTGGGTATTGCGGCTTCTGTTCAGGAGCCACTTCTTACACCATTTCCTCTTCGAATTTTTGCTTTTAATATATAAATAAACAGAAACGTAACACAAGAGATCGTCATCCATTTTGAGAAGGTAATTCACTGGTTGACGTTCGGAGCGGTCGTGAATGGCCCTCAAATTTCAGGCACTCCAAATGGAGCTGTACGGCTTGGCGCGGTTCCATTTGGAGTGATCGTGAATGGCCACCTTAAGGAACTAGGAAGGTACAATAAGTCAAAAGGCTGCAGTGCCTGGGGAGCGCAAACCCCACTTCCTAGTAACCTTTATACCATGGTAATTTGTGTGGATGTCATCTTAAACTTTTGTGAAAATCCCCTTTTCTAATTTGTCGGTAGTTAGTTATTTTCCTGATTAATAGGTGGATTGTCTCTGTATAAATAATACCATTTAAGAAAAAAACTAGACCAGTTTCAAAGCCTTATGATTTTACGGCTCTACAGTTTCCTGTACTACAGTTTACTCGTCCTGTTACTTCTTGTTGAGGAACTGCCGCGTCTGGAATGTAAGGCGTGCACTTTCAGTTTATTCTTCAACGTAGAAAGAGATCCTGGCGCTTCGTCTCGATCGCCTCTAGAAATGGACGAGGTCTCCTTTCTTTCTCCAGTTTGATTTCGGAAGAAATATGTGGCGTGATATAAGTTCAAAAAAATTACAGTGAAAAAAATCCCCTGATCGTGTCTTCAACCCTGCCCGAATTTTCTAGGTTTTTCCCACCCTCCGAATTAATATTCGGAGCGTGTCGCTGAATGAGAAAACACCGGTTGAGGGAGTTTACTTTATAAAGGTTCTTTTTTAAAAAAAGTGTCTCCAACACAGGCACTAAAACAGAAGATGGGAGATGTCGTTAATTTTCAATACGTTCCGTTAAAAATAATCTCAAGGATCCTAGGAGGTGTGTTGTAAAAGGTAGCAGGGCAGCAAACAAACCGTGTCCTATCTTCCCCAACGCAAATTTTATGGATATGACACCACTCGCTAGATGGTGGAACGATCACGAATTTTTAATAACAATTATAACCTCGATATAGTTAGCCCGTTTTAATCAATCTTTGACTTTTTTCAGTTCATTTTTTTAACATAGGTGATTGATTACAAACAGGTATTCCTTTTTCGAAAGAGCTACCGTTTCAAAAATACCCCGGGAGAAAAAAATGGATCAAAATCAAATCGTCGATACCGTTTTATACTCCAATGGAGCGAAACGAGGTCAAGGAACATACTCCTTCTGCGAACAATATCTACCCTTTCAAATAGAGGAATCTTGAACGATTTGTCGAATCAATCATCCGTTTCAAACTTGGACGAGCTGAGTTTTGGCCATTTGTAGCGGTTCGGATCCAGAAGGGACGAATTCGAGCCGGAGAGATCAAAAATTTTCTACGACCTCGAACCATTCGATCAATCTTCTTCGTTTACAGTGTCCACCTTGACTTTGATATCTGTTAAGGAATAAATTCATCGTTGAACGTGATGAGCCGGAGCCTTACTTTGAATTTATTCACGGATCGACCGAGGTAAGGAGGAACATTTGCAATTCGACTTGTGAAAACAAAATTAACAATTCATATCATCAGCCCTGGTGCTAATAAGAGTAGATCGTTTTTACATTCAAAAATTGGTCAAATTGTTGTTAAAACATTTCCTAATATGTTTGAAAAAAAATCAGCTAACTGGCAGAATTTTCCCCCATTTCCCGTCTGGGGATTTGTTTACAACAGTTCCTTTAATTGAATTTCCCTTTCCGTACTTTAAAATGCATTGGTGCTTTGAAGAAGGACCTTTAAATTGCGCGTATCTACAAAAACAAAACAAAAATCATAATTGGCAAAGAGTTAAAATCACTGCCTTATTTTTAAGAGGTCACTGTACAATAAAGCCATTTTTTCAAGCTATACTTACTTTGAAAAACACCATCATTCAAATCTAATGTAAATGTAACAACCTTCGTGGACTTCCGTTCACACTTGGTTCATTAGCATGATTAATTTCCAAAGCAAAAAAAAACAGCTAATTATTTTTGACATTTAAGACACAGTGTCAATTATTAATATTCCTGAATAAATAAATTAACTCTGCTGATAGATTATATTGCTGCCAATTGATTATCAAAGGTTCCAGTAAAGTTTACATTACTGAAAGGTTTAACAAGGATAAGCGGCGGATAATCTGCACGATAATCTTAAGGTTATTATTAAAGTACGCGCCCTAAACTTTATTAATCAATTTGAATACGTCATCACGTTCTTTTCGATAATCAACTTTTGTATCAAAAATCTTTAGACAATCTTGTTATCATGTTAACAAGGCACGTTTCGCTGATAAGTCTTTGGTTCAAAATAATATGAAAAATATATAAAGTGTTTCGTATGCGAGTTGAGTAATGAAAAACTGCAGGATTCATCGTACAATGAAAATGTGCAAAGATGAAAGAATCCTGATTAAATAAAAGCCTGACAATTGACCTACCAGTTATGATCTTTCAGGAACGATTCATCAACTCCTGACGTACATGTTTTAGAAATTGAATATCGTTCAAATTAGAAATAATGCCAAGGTTTATTGAAAAACTATTAAATGCTGCAGCTCGATCTTGCTTTTACTTTTAAAACCTGGTCGTGAAATTTCAATTGCACTGCTGAAAACAAGACCGATTCACGTGTTAAAATGTGAGAAAAGGTAGAAATGCCTTGGTTTATTTATACACGTTGTCCTGTGTTTTTTGGCGTCGAATCTTACGACGTAAATAGAGGCGGGAGTTGGTTTGAATTCGTTGAATTTGTCCAGGGCGCGGCGAGGGGAAAATCGAATTATAGCTCTTTTATTAGAAACTGCCTCATCCGCCAGGCGGGCCCCCTCGGCCAGCTGCATTGTCTAACGTCCCATTCCGGTCCGCTACCGGGTGCGAGATCCCGTGGGAATCGTGAAACCGGAGGGACGACATGGAGGGCGTTTCTGCACAGAAGGGGTTCCACTTTCCAGCTGCGAGGACAGGCTTCAGGTTAGGAGTCATGCCGGCGTCCCATTTACCTCGGACGGCGACCTGTTGCTGGCCTAATTGACGACATGAAAACGTTCTCACACAAAGTCCAAATTCGTATTTGTCGTTATGTTCCATTATCACCATTAAGAACATGATTGTATTTATGCATCCTCGAACTTTCTCAATCGCCTTAAAATTGCAACTGTAACACTCACAAACCTAAATCATGCCACTGACCATCAAATTCCTCCGTCGCTCTTTCAGTCTCTTATTCTCGAAATCTTCATTAGTATTTTTCAGTTTTCTAATGGCGAAAGGCGTCTTATGTCAAAACAGAGAATAGGGAAGGATGATGGAAAATAAACAATCTGCAAGCCTACTACACGCAGACCTCAACGGGAAAGGGATAAAAGACAAGGCCCTACTGCACCTCGACCTGCATAGTACTGAATTGTACTCCCCTATTATTTATAATCCACTGGCCAGCTTCAGGTTAATAATCAGCCTCCATTGCTTTGCCAGCGGCTCCTTAGTGTAGAATCTTGCTTGTGGCTTTTCTTGTCCTAGTTGTAAGAGCCTGCACCTACATAGACCTTCACAGACATAGAATGTGTTCTGCGGTCTCCACCTCAAGTTTGGCCTTCTATGAATCTCTTCGCGTGTCGGCGTCGGTATTGTTCCACCATGTTTTTGGACTCATTAAGTATCCATTTTATCATGTACCCTCTTTTGTGGCAGGATGGCTAAGCCAGAGTAACGTTCAGGACCCAGAGAGTCCATGTTGATCCCATTTTTGGCCAACGTGTCAATTAGTGTCGCTGACTTCTGTCAGGGCGGCTCCCATGCAGTACCAAACACTCTGCCTTCGCCTCGCATGAGGTTAGGGCTCTTATTGCTGCCTGACCGTCAGAGAAAATGGCTGTCTTCCGGGAATGTATTCCTTGCCTTTTTATTTCTCTGGCGCATTGTTCAATCGCTATGATTTCAGATTGGAAAACTGTAGCGTATTTACCTAGGTTTAGCGTCAGTTCGATCTTTGAGTTCATCTCGAAGACTCCAGCTCCCGTACCCTTGTCGGGTTTGGAGCCGTCAGGACGTCAAGGGGAGATCTCACAAATTATTTTATGAACATTGCAGAATTATGCGACGAGAAACACCATTATTCAATTACAAGTTTCTCTAGAATTCAAAACAAATTTATCGCCTAGGTAAGTAATCACTATAGTAACCTGATTTAATGCATCCAGGGCACTTTGAAAGTCCTTTGTACTCTGGTGTGAAAAATAAAACCAAAACAAACCTAACCATTAAGAACGATAATATTCCTATTCTGATGAACCAGAAACAAATTCGATTAACTGTAGTCATCCAGGATGATGGGAAACGACTTAAAATCTCCACCATCCTTTTAAGCATACCTCAGAAGGAAATTAGCGAATTAGCTTTTCTTAACCTTGCAAAATTATCCTTGAAGGAGGGCGATACACCGCTACTCGAGCACAAAAACTTTACAAATTTAACTGGAAGTATGTATTTTTCGTTTTGATTATTGGTAACTTGGCTGTAACTTTGTAAGATTCCAGTAAGAAAATTTCAATATAGTTATGAAATCCTAAAAAAGAAATTAGTTATAGTAAAACCTGTCGAAACTAACAAAGCTATTCACAGGACTTGTTCATGCGAACACATTTGTTAGGTGGTTTGTCACTCCCGGAAGGTATGTGAGGTTTTTCGTTCTTGAAATAAAGAATGATTTCGCGTGGTATCATAAACCTTAAAAAAATACTAGAGATTTGTTGACTACTAATCCTAATTCGACAAGGGTTTTTAAAAAGCTAAATTTCAGATGGTTACGTAGTTCTACATTTATATGCAAGCCTATTTTTTGTTCATTCTGCGGAGTACTTAAGTACGATTTAACCGATAATGAGTATTGTATAAAGAATCATTCTCAATTAAATCTTATGTTTTTGTCTATACTGTTCTCAGTGCCGTTTATACGAAGAAACTAAACCTCTTTTTGTCTTTATTTGCCCTAAGCTAGCTCATTTACGACGGGGACGGTTTGGAGTAAATGAGTTACCAGCCACAAGAGTAATAAATGCACTGAACGGGAAATGTTTGGGGGACGCTTAGTGGGTTTCTCTAGGGAAGGCTGTAAGGAGGATCGATAAATTTTTATCTGATTATGTCGAGGAGTTTTATTATTAACGGTGAAGAGAATACGATTAATTCGTTATTATTTAATTTAATTTATGTTTAAGATGGTATATTCTTGATTAAACTTAACTAGACAATGGCTTGCTCGTAGTAAAGTTGATTGACGAAATAATTTATTTCAATTAATATTATATGTAAGGTATTGGTTGAAATTAAAAGGTTAGTGTCACGAGCGGGATTCGAACCCACGACCTTCGGCTAAATACGCCGCTGAGTTGATGTCCGAGTGGATCACGAGTGAAGTGGTTAGAGCAGCGGCGTATTGAGCCGAAGGGCGTCAGTTCGAATCCCGCTCATGACACTAACTATTTCATTTCAACCAATACCTTACATATCATATTAATTAAATGAAAAAAATTGTGCTTATTTTTTCGTTGAAAATACTTTGAAACGTAGAAAAAACGCAAAAACTATATGAAACTTATGCAAGTATCTACTTATGTTTGAATAACTATGCACAGCGAAGTCTGTTTCCAATTTGGCTGGGACATAGTTAATTGATTATTTTTGGTCGGTTTTATCATTATTCATTTATTACAACGCTGCAATTAGTTACAAAAAAATCCTTTATTTTTGTCAAAAGTTCAGCTCCTGGGGGTATAAAGTTGTAAAATGGTTTGAAATGAGTTGACGAACTATTGTCGGCCACTCGATCAAAACAAATTAAATTAAGGCAAATTCTCGGGCGAGTCGGCAAAAGTGCCCTTTTGTTGATTTTTAGGACCATTAGATTCAATTGACCGAGACAGATTGTTTTATAAATTACTCACCAAGTGGCTACCACTGCATTTATAATGCAATTAGCGTTTTACAAACAGAGCCGAATCGGCTAAAATAGGTTTATCACAGATAACACAACCATTTATACTGTACAATATTGGTTAATGTGTTATACAGAGGTCAATTTCTCAAATTGGCGATAATTCAAGTTTTTCTGATATTACCCTTTGTATTATAATCAGGCTGTCTGCATGGATAAATTATTTAAATGGGTTTAAAGTTCACTGCGATTCGGTTCATATTAGAATTAATTAATTTAACAAGTTAAATTCACTAATTGCGTGGTCCGCTTGACCAATTAATATATTACAATTGATTAAGGTTTTTAGTTGAGATAAAAAAGTCAATGGCACGAGCGGGATTCGAACACACCATCTTCGGCTAGATACGCCGCTGCTCAAGTTGTAGAGCAACGGCGTATCGAGCCGAAAATCGTGGGTTCGAATCCCGCTCGTGCCATTGACTTTTTTATCTCAACTAAAAACCTTAATTCAAGGTTGTCAACCCACCCTTCCTAGTCCCTAGAAGCAAGCTGCAGACCCATTAAATGACGCACCTGCAAGCCGGCTGCAATGAAATATGAATAGGAATTGTGTATGAGTAGGAATGGCACAATTACAATTTGAGTGAGTAGAAATACTTTGATTGAATATAAAAATATATTTTGCATTGTATAAATTCACTTTTCCACATCCTAAATGTATTTGTTAAATGTAAACAATGTTTGTAAATCCCAGGGCCTGAAGATGATCTCAACAAAGATCGAAACATTGGCACGATAAAGAAAATGTTTTTCTGAAACCCACATCACACCAGACCGCATCTCACGATTTCTGAATAATTATCGATTAACGTTCACTATTCACCACACATTGTGTATAAGCTCAAAACTTTTCCAACGCGGACCAAAATTTCTTGTCGAACCCATTCATGAACTCTCATCGATTTTCAACACGCCATCGCGTGGGGAAAGTTGCCGACTTTCGGCCCATTTGATTTGGTAATTAGTTGTCTCTCCGTTTTCATAACTTGTTTTGGGACGATATTTTTTTGCAGAAAATTTCACCGATCCGCCATTATTCGGTCAAGCTGCACGCTTTGTTCAGTCTGTCGTCTTAATTTTCGCGTTTTAGCATTCACATAGAATGTTGATGAAAAATCATCGTCCAAGTTGTATAGCCACTTTACCCGACTAAATTTCGGTGCAGGAGAACGTAATCCAATTTTTCAATTAGAACACTTTCGCAATTGTTTCAAGGCATTCGTATAATTATTATTATTATGTTTACTTTCCAAAAATCGTACTACTACTATTTCTTCTTCTTTCTTGAACCATACTTGACCTTTTTCAACTGTAGTTTCCTAGTTATTGGTCTTCCATTTCTTTCGCTGGTGTATGCAAATCGCCAACGCAATGACGTTCTTTTATCGAGACCATACCACGCCAAAATCCAGCTTTTTGAAGAAAAGTAAACCCATATGTTTCATTCATATAAGTTCATATAATTCACTTATTTTCTCTTTGCCAAGTTGCAAGCTTTGCCGTTTGTGATATGCAAGTGATGTAGTACAATTATATGTAGTCAATTCGCAACATTGGTGACATATCAAGTATGTTCAGTCTGCCTCTTATACAAAATGATGTACATGTGTGTTTTTTAGCGATCAGTAATTTTTTTAAAGTTTTTATCAGTAATTTGTCGAAGTGAAATGAAGTATTTTGGAAAACCACCTTTTTCATTTTTTGCCGACATTTCGGTCATCTTCAGGGCTTGTGTGAATTACAAAACATATGTCGGTTGGAAAGATACGATACATCTACAAATAATATAAATAGATTATATTTAGTGGTCTATTAACCCAATTACTTCTTTCAATTTTAATTTTTTTAATTTTTTTTGTTTTTTAACTGGGGTTTCCGACATCTAGGTCATTTCAGCCCCCAACTAAGTCTATATTCTATTTACCCTTTCAAACACTACCTTCATACAAATAAATACATTCAGACACATAAATACATCCATACAGTACACTCATTCCGTTTGGTCGGTGGAGTACTTGATACTACACCGACCTATACTCAAACTAATCTAGATTGGGGACGATGGAGTACTTTTATAAATATTCCGCCATCGACCCCGAACACACACTCATACGCTCTCAACGTTCGAGGGGCGATGATGACGTTATTGCCATTCACGCTAATAAATACATGCACTCAGACAAACATATAGACACTCAACACATAAGATGTCAATGTCTATAAAAAAACCCAATTTTCCCTAAAACGCGGAACAGGGGACCCAGAAACCCGCTGCAGCGCTCGAGTACCATTTTCAGAATGGCTGGCATGCCTACACGCTCCCTGTAGGGAGCCAGGGCATGACATGTTTCCAGTATGTGGGTTCTTTCAATTAATTAATCTTTTTATTTAAGGTTTTTATATAAGGTTTTTGGTTGAAATGAAAACGCTAGTGCCACGAGCGGGATTCGAACCCACGACCTTCGGATAAATACGCCGCTCCTCTACTACTTGAGCTATCGTGACTTCTATCCACTCGGACACCAAAATGGCAAAAAGGAGGGAAAATTTGAAAGGTTGTAGGTTAACATGGGGAGTTGGTCTAACATAAAAGAGCACTTGTTTATTTGTCTTTCTCTTCAAAGGTTTATATTAGATTGATTATTTTTTCCATGAAAGAAAATACTTCAATATTGTCTCTCTAACGATAAGATTTTCTGTTTTGTAATCATTAAAAATATGATAGGGAGTTTTATAAACCAGAACGTTAAGGCAAAATCTGATCTTGGTTAAAAGCAATTTGATTTCCCCAGTTATCGTAAATTATTAATGGCTCTTCCTAATTCAAGACAGTCTCCGCTGTGAGGGAGGGGTTGAAATCTAAAGGATTTAATTTTTTCCTCTCTCCCAAAGAGTACACTGAAAACATTGTCACCGTTGTATAAAAGATTTCGAGTCTTTTAAAGCTTAGTCGCTTAATTGAAACGCTCGACAAAAGATAATCGGGAAAAAGGAGTTAAAGAGGTCCATCCCATTATTCCAAATTCAGGTTATGAAAGCGGTATCTGAAAACAATAATAATGGTGGATGAGGTGTGTCGACGTATTCACTCCGCTACCCAGGTGTTCTTTAGAGCCGGATTTCCGGCAAAGCTCTTTTAAGGGTTTTACGCGTTGGGTCCACGAGGGTATTTTACGGCCGCTACAAATTGGCCGAAACGGTGTCATTTCCTAGGCCTGGAGTTTCGCATTCTGGGATAAATTGGAATATCCTCGGGTAGTCCACTGGTCGGTGACTTCTGCCGAAGTTTCAATTTGATATTGATTTCACAAGTGTTTGACACTTTGTCATTTTTATCATTAATGGCGTTGAAAGTATTATTGAGAGTTTATTTTATGAGTGATACTGGATGACTCGCTGTTTTGATTGGTTTACATCATCTTGAAACGATTCTTCCTGAACTCCACAGGGAACGGAAAGAACAAAGATACTTTCACCGTTGACAAACGTATAAAAGGAGATAAAAATGTAGAAATTAAAGCACATTAGAATTGAAAAGACTTATTACATCGTTTCACCCTTTCACTTTTTATAATGTATAAAATAGAAAAATACGAGCAAAAATAACACACTTGCAACTTGCAACTGATAAACCAAAACATCAAGCATAATCAGACACAATAATGGTCAGTAACAACCAAACTACGGAGATATCTTCCTGCGGACAATTTCCTGCTCGTGGTCTAGAAGTGGGAAGGTATTGTCAAACTTAACGCTATAATTTATGATGCTTTGCATAATCCCAATAAAAGGTTAGCTTTTGCTGCCGTGCAAGTCTGCATCTATTGGAATGCCGCATTCACTTTACTGGCCTTCTAGTAAGGGTAATGTTGATGATGATAGTTATGAATCGGGGCTATGATAGCAAATCGAATTTTTATATAGTTACCTTCCAAATTTTCCTTCCCTAAATCATAACTGTTAAACCAGCTTTTGGTTAACCTTTTTATTTACTCTCTGGTTGTTGCCAGCCCTCAATTTATTTTTGTTACAATACAGTTATACCACGGACAAGTTCCCCTGTTCAATCCTTTCGTCTTTCTTTTTTCTTTCATCTCATTTTCTTCTCCAAATTGTTTCTTTGGTTTTTCTCCAATATTCATTACCGTCTCTTCTCCAATAATCCATTAGTACTTTCATTTCTCAACACTGCCTCAGGACAAAGATTAAGTTTCACTGCAATTTCAAGTTTAAGTTCAACAATCGAATTTTCAGCAAGCAGAAAAATTAAAACGCATTAATCAAGCTGGCTACGTTTAATGGTATAATGAAAATTTCTCACGGTCTGCATAACCTGATTTAGGGATTTAATTTCAAACCTAATTTAGCCATTACAACTTAATTCCATTTTAGACCCGAGCTTAAGACAATTATTTCCTCAATGCTAAAAAAGTCTCGACGTTTTTCAAGTTGAAAACCTGTTTCTATTCTTCTCTATGGACATTTGTCCAACTACATAGTTTTTCATGATCGCTAGGGGGGTTGGTCACATTAACATGTGCGACCTAAGGGTAAATTTTCATCGGAAAGTGCTGTTGCGATCGTCCAAATGAAAAAAGAGTCAATCAAATGTCAACTGCAAAATCGAATTTAACTCGTAAATTTGGAGTTGTTCTATTTTAATTCAAGGATTTACCGTTGCTTGATACTTCAGAAAAAATTTTGTTCTTCCGTACCAAAGAAAACTGGATGCGAATGGATTGGTTTTCACCCGTGAAGAAGGATAAAAAAAATTTCTCATCTTGTCATGCCATTTCCGCAACAGACAACTTTTCTGTTCAGTTGTTTCCACTGAAATTTCTAAAAAATTCTCAATTCCAAATTATGTAGTTTTGTTCAAAATGGAAATCAATTTTTTTCGCAGTATTAATGTAAATTTAAATTGTCGCATCATTTTAGACGCCGTTATTTTAAGTTTTAACCATTCAAACTGTTGGTTCATTTATTTGTTTTGTTTCACATATAAAAGCGGATGAGTAATTAATTATAATTAAAACGTTTGATTCCAGGTCTGTATATTCACCATGTTATGTACTTTCCCTTACTTCATTTACCCATGTAGGTTTTATCCGTCCTTATGAAATGAAATTAAGAAAAAAAAAACACGGACAAATATTAGGAATGTTCCCTTCGCTCTTCTCCTTTTCAGTGCATCCGGCAAAAGTCTGATTAAAAAAAAAAATGCTCCGGGCTTAGGAATTATCAAAGCCCGCGGAGTGTCGGTTTCTACCAATCCGGTCCGTCTCGTTTCTCCCTTGAAAACCTCTGCAGTATTAAAGAGAGGTTTTTGTGTGTGTCCACTATAAAGCCGGTCAACAGAACTTCAATAACGAGTCTAGGGAAAAAAGGCCGTGTTTTATAAAGATTACGATGGAAATCGATATCGTCCACCATTTTCTCCAACTCATATATTCTTCCTTCAAATTATTGACTGAATTACGTACTCGTTTATTTAGATTTATTCCGAAAGAAAAGCCTTTTTTCAGGCCGATTGTCGTGCTGATTGTAGAATTATGTCAACCTTAAATAAATTAGATCAAAGTGGATAAAAAAGCCTCTATGATTTCTCTCTGGTATAAGTTTTTTCCATGTTGGTATTGAAAATGTTATCTTTGTGAGAACTTTAGAGCATAAAATATGTTGATACATTATGGCGGATTAGAAACAACAAAAATAAACTGATCCTAAGGTTAAATTGTGAATGTTTGTCTGAGGGGTAATAAACATCTAATTTTGGTTTATTTTCCATACCCTCGTCGTTTTGGTCAATCAGGTGCGTTTGACTTCTCGCCATCTCCAGTGGTGTCTCTGTGTTATACTTAGTCGAGTATTGAAAAGTTACCACTGACCATGTTAAAAACTCGTATGACAGACCAAAACAGCCAACTACCAAACGACAGACATAAAGTTAGTAACTAGGACAGGTATGTTTAAAGGGTTAAACTTGTTGGGTCTTATGTAAACATTATTCAGAATATGCTACCGGTATGTTGAATAAATTTCACATTCGTTTCCCGCATAATGCCATTCAAGTCCTGCTTGTGTTTGACTGATCAACTAGATGCTTTATTCATATCTGAAATAAAACTTTACACAATTGGTTTACGATATGCCCAAAAACCGCACTCCCAAGAGTACAATAAGAGAGTGGAGAAAAAATAGAACCGTCCTGGGATAGACACCCCGTGGATTGTAAACCCAATTTGTCACAATCGTCTGTTTGGTCGATTTCAAACGTTTATTTGCACATCGCCTTTTGGATGTGATCCAAGTCTTTGATTTTCCCTTTATATGCCGGAACGAATTTACAATTCACACCCGTTTTCCCCATTTCCGAGACTTATTTTTTTACCGTCAAAGCTGACATCGAGTTTCTTTTTCGAACAAAACCCATTTGAAAATGCTATAAAAATCCATTGAATAGTTCCTCGGTTTGGAAAGCGCTCCCTGGAGCAGAAGCTGTAAGCTCGGAGGGACGGAAGCTTCCATGCTTCACTAATTATCGAACCTGTAGCACAAAGCCCTTCATACTATGCTCCGGGGGGGGGGGGGTCTTTGTCACCTTTTGGATCGGGCTAGTGAACCGGAGTGGGATCGTGAAAGAGTTTTAAAACTCCATCGGTCCAGGGATTTTGTGGCTTTAGATTAAAAACTGGAGTTTAGACAGAGAGTAGGAAACGATCAAAACTTCTAGATATATATTTTTTTCTGTTCGGTGGAACTTCCCATTGGAGGACTCTACAGATCTGAAATGAAGAAAAGGCGGACAAAGCCTCGGCCAATTAAACTTTCCGTGTTATTTAGGTAGTGTCACATTACAAACTTGTATTCACGTTTTTTTGAATTTCATTCACTACACTCCAATGGTTTGCAGTAGGTCCGTTGGTCTAAATATTTGGACGACTTGTTTCTATGTTCATGATGACAGTAAAACGAAACTAAATAGTCGATTACATCAAGACCAAATCATAAAAAAAGTCCGACATGTAGTTTTATCGTTTCCCTTAAATTGGTTGATTGTATGTGTGATGGTCATTGGTTGCAGTTAATTAAATTGCACGTGGCTAAAAATCAAGCAGAATCGGAAATCATAAGTGGTTGCATAATAATTAAATGCGTCTAGTTAAGTGTGGGTTTTGTTAAAAATTAATTTATTCTTCTGTGTTTATATTGTTATCCTGACCTCTTAAGTAATGAAGAAGAAAATCCATTTTGAATGAGGAGTGCAAAGAATTAATGGTCAGGTTTATCCTTTTAATATGTGGTTAGCTCTCCCAGCCGGCTTAAAAGTGACAAAGCCCAAAGTAATGCGGGCTGCTTCCCAAGGTTTTGTTTACAAAAGGCCTTAATGGGGGTAATTAGGTGCTCTGGTAGAATTTGTTTCAACGGTTTCCGAGTATAATCAAAGTCCGTGTTCAATGAAGCAAAATCCTGTGTCTATGTCGGGCCAAAGCTCCTCGATAATTTGGCAAATACGGATTCATCCTCCGCTCGTAATTGGGAAAAACTTATTCTGCCCTTTGGAAATAGGCCCTAAAATTATCCTAGGTGGGTTTTAGCTTCTTCTCTACGGATTTTACTTTTCCAGAATAATAATTCGGCCTATTGAATAAAATGGAAATACAAACTTCTTAATTATGTCAGAGCCGACACGCGAGTCAGGAACTGGTTGTTAATTTCCCTTTCACATTGGAGCGACTTTCTATAACGAACCAGCACCCGACTTCCCTTCCGTGTTCCACCGCCTGCTGAAATTTAACAATTTTTTTTACAAACGTCGCAGTTGTTAATGGCCGTAAAAAGACGGTGGAAAAATGGACTTCTAGGAATTATACGCCAATTTGAATGGGAGTCGCTCGCAGACTTCTAAAGAGAATTATTGATCGAGAGCAATCGTGGAAAAATCGCCTTTACACACTTTCAAAAAGGAACGATCGACTAATCAATAAGGATCTAAAGACATAATATTAGTTATGCCAACCCTTGTGTATCATTTAAAAGATGATTGTCATAGAATTTCTTCTTAAATTTTCTATCTGTCTTGGAATAACTCAGAATTCAACACCAAAATAGTATTGAACTACAGCCTACCATCAGAATTAACTTGTTATATGTAGTTTATTTGTAGTTTAATATTGCTGTGCAACTCTATTTTTTTTAATCAAATATTAAAAACTGCCTAAATATTGCATAGCAACTCGTTGTCTTTCGACAAGTGTTAAAAAACAGCCTCAGTTGTCGTTTGATATTCTCCGCAACTCAATTTCTTTAATCAAGTTGTAAAAACTGCCTAACTACTCCTTAGTAAATCAATGTTTTTCGTCAAGTAATAAAAAATCTCCTCAGTCGTTTAAAATTACGCAGCAAATCCATACCTTTCGTCAAGTGTTAAAAAAACCGCCTCATTTGTCGTTTGATATTCTCTGCAATACAATTTCTTTAATCAAGTTGTAATAACTGCCTAACTATTCCTTCGCCAATCAGTGCCTGTCGTCAAGTAATAAAAAATCTCATTAGTCGTTTAATATTGCTCAGCAAATCCATACCTTTCGTCAAGTGTTAAAAAGCTGCCTAAATATTTCATTGCAACACGTTGTCTTTCGTCAAGTGATAAAAAACAGAGAGAATATCAACTCTGCAAGTCAATTTCTTTAAGCCAGTTTTAAAATTGCCTAACTATTCCTTAGCAAATCAATGTCTTTCGTCAAGGAATAAAAAATCTCCTCATTACCCATTTAATATTGCGTTTTAAGAGTAAATGATAGTTAATCCCTTAAAGAAAATTTGTTTTCCTTAATATTTGGCCAATTACTTGATTGGCTAGATATTGCAATACTAGCTAAATTTGCCAAGTGCCTTCTGAAATATTACAGTGTCTTTTAATTCTTTGGTTGGGTGAAAGAGACGACCCAAACTTATCAAAAGGTTAAAAGAAACAGGCAATTTTTTTATAAGGGGATTATAAGGCACAGCATCACCAGTTATATAAAGAACTATTGCCTGTAAACTGTAGCTATGAATGTAAATGACAAAAATGTTGTAAGAAACGTTTATGAAGGGAAAGGTGAATGGTTGAATTTAAATTACCACCTTCCCGATCGGTATATTTTTATATTCATTGTGTAACAGAAAGGAAATAAAAGAAAAACTCGTCATTAAATCTCGCTTATAAATTCACTAAAAAAGCTTTAGTTTATAGGCAGTTTTTTTATTTGAAATTTTTTTAATTATAACAAAACTGAAGTAATAATTTTGAACTTTCGTCAGTAAACATTGACAAACAACTAACAGGTCATTATATAATTTGTGAAATCGTTTGCCTGATTGGATTTGATAGCTGTCATTTTTATATAAAAGTCAGTTTTTAAAACCAAAAATGATTTTGCGTTTATCATTTCACATTTAACTTTTATTTTTGTTGTTTTATCGTTATTCTTGGAAGTTCTCTTTTATTATTTTGTTCTATAAAAAATGTTAACAGAAGACTCATTTTCTTACAAGGGAAATATAAACATAGGTAATTCATACAGCAAATATTGCTGTAAATCTTAAAATATATAGTTTATGTTACAAGTAGCTACGAGCTAATATTCTTATTTTTATATTACAGTATGGCAAATATTATTGAGGTATATAAGATTGATTGAGAGCTTTATGTTATTTGTTGCTTAAACCGTCTACTTGTAGCTAAAAGAAGTTTAGGTCTGGAAAACAAAGAAAAACGAGCAAATTTATCTTAAAAAATCTCTCAAATGTAAATATTGAAGTGTATACATTATATTTCGCGATCCGATTGACCAAATAACTTCTTTTATTTACATTAATCTTTATGTAAGGCACTGGTTGAAATGAAAAAGCTAGTGTCACGAGCGGGATTCGAACCCACGACCTTCGGTTAAATACGCTTCATCCTCTATCACTTGAGCTATCGTGACTTCGATCCACTCGGACACCAACCTACCTTTCGAAGTTTCCGATAATCGAATCCTGATTACATTTGAAAAATGGCAAAAAGGAGGGAAAATTCGAAAGGTAGGCTGAGATGGGAGGTTGGTGTCCGAGTGGATCGAAGCCACGATAGCTCTAGCGGTAGAAATGCGGCGTATTTAGCCGAAGGTCGTGGGTTCGAATCCCACTCTTAACACTAGCTTTTTCATTTCAACCAATACCTTACATAAAGATTAATTAATTGGAAGAGATTAAATTGTATTTTTCTTCGTCGACCATTTGATTATCGTTTGAATTGTAAATATACCAAATATTTTCAGGTTTATCTTATCGGCAGTTTTATATCCAGTTGACCCGGCCTACGCCTCGGCTTTAAACCAGGGTTCGCCCCCGTTGATTTTTGACACATAAGTTTATGTACGGGGAGGATTTATATTGTTGATGTTTTTAAAGTGACGACCTGTGGAGACCTGACGCACGGCGAGGCGGAATGGAACTGTGCTATGAAGGTAAAGCGAATAAAAAAAGAAAAGATGGAGCGATTAATAAAAGACAAAGAAAAAAAGAAAGAAAGAAAAGAAAAGAAAAAAGGACAAAAGTTAAGTGAAAAAAAAATGGCAACCCCTCAGGAGTAGAGTATTGAGTAGATTTTGTTTACTAGGTCCTCCCGATTGCTACGATACTAACAATACTTTATTTATTTCACTTTATAGTTTTGTCCGTTGTATTATTATTTAATTTTAAGAAGAGGAAAAACAAAAGAAATCGCACAAAAGCGTTGTACCTTCATTTCTTTTGTGTTTCTCACAAATCTTTTTGTTTTTGTTTTTATAATTGAATAACAGTATTTGGGTCTCTCGCATGAATCCCCAGGGGCCTACAAATTCCTCCGCCAAACCACACTAAGTAGACGCATGGGTCGTCACATAAGTAGAAAATTAATGGAATTGATAAAGATTTAGTTGTGTATAAAGTTGTACCAAATATGTAGCCGAGCCTAGAATCATAGAAAACATTATGATAACTTTTGTTTTTATATCTGTATTATGTTCAGATATTATAACGAGTGTGTACAAATAATGATGATTTACATATTATTTCGGTAAATAAAAAGGGGTTAGATTGTGTAAAACTAATAAATAGACTATTTGATTTTCCGTTTAGCAAGTAGTGTTTATACTCTAGAAAAAGGTGTTGGACTTTTTTTATTTGAGGTATTGTGTACATACAACTCTTCGATTTTCTACTTCTCTAAATTTATTATAATTTAAAAGTTAAATCTCTTCAATTGTAAGTTTAATTAGTAAATGGATATATGTTCGTACCTTAGTTGTAACATTGAAAACATACAAAAAAGGCCACCTAAGTAGTTGATTTTGAAACCACTTTAAAGCGATAAATAAAATATTAAGACCAAGTGGATCACACAAACCATGTAGAATTTTACCAATTTAACGAGAGACCGAAAAATGCCCGAAAAGGCATTGAGTAGTCATTTCAAGGAATGCGTTTGTCTTGCTCCATTATTTTCTTCATTGAAATTAAAATGTGAAACTACACCAGAAAACGGAAAAACCTCCAAAACTAATCGATGATCTTAAGAGTTTATTTTATTTTTCCTTAGATAACTAAACTAGATTTTAACTATGTAGAATATTTTTTTGTAGACGTGCCGTGTTCGATTTAGTCAATTAGAGACGACTTAGTTGATATTATTTTTTTCATCTTAACTTTCTATAATGAAAGTAAATAAATAAAAAAACGGGGATTGCCTTTTGTAGTTTAATACGAGCGGTTTATGCTATTTTAGATTTGAGCAATGTTTGTTAGACTAAATATTATTTTATGTTCAAAATATAATGAATTTCCTTATTTTTGATACATTAACATTAAAACAGTAATTTGAAAATTTTAAATAGAATTTTTATTAAAAGTAGACAACTATTTTGTAGATGTTACGTTTTTGGTTTTTTATGTTTTATTCTTAGTTTTTTCTTTTGCGACAGGTTACGGGTTGGTTGAGTTTAGGCCAAGAACAATAATTTCAACATGTGTGAAAAAAGTACCACATTTTTCTGTTCTAGGATCGACATTGATCTTTAGCCAAAAACCGAGCAATTTGAAAAGTATGAATTGAGATCCGAGCCTGCAGTGAGATCCGAATAGTTGGAGCAGTTAAGACTCCGTTTAGTTTATTTATGTGTAATTAATTTCTCGTCAACTGTCATCAAATAAATACCACTCTACACAAAAAATATCGAGTGAAAACTGGCTTCCAATGGACTACTATCGACATAAAAATGTAACAAACAACTTAGGAATAAATGTGCTGCACTTTTTTCCTTTCTTCCACTGCGACCTAAAAAATCTATTGTGGAACTGGCTCTTATTTATTTCCATACCCCGGAAATTGCTCAACTAAGTTAATGAAGTTTCAGGGCTAATACTTTGCAGTACCTAAAACATGTTCCTAAGTCTCTGGTTTTGTTTGACAGATTTGGCAGGTTTTTGTCTCGATTTTTTCAATTTTTGAGGTAGTAATTAAATGGGTGATGGTCATTATAAAGGACTATTATTTTTCTTAATTCTTACTTGCTGAGAATGGTAGAAATTAGTATTTCTAATTGACCTGTTAATAAACTTCTTTGTATGTTTGGTACCTGGTCTATTCATTTCATCTAGTCGGACTTTCTCCATTCATTTGTTTAGTTCTGTTTTTGCACGCTTTAAGGCGTGCCAAATTGCGGTTCATGTTCAAAGGGTTAAAAGCTGCTCCTGTTTTTGCTAGTTTATCAGCCTGTTTCATGACTTCAACCCCGTCGTGACCTGACATCCATATGATTGTTACCTGATTTCGTTTTTCCAAGATTTGAAGATATGTAGGCATTCCCATACCAGCTTTGAGTTGAAGGTGGATGAGTCTAAAGCATTCAGTGCTTCTTGGCTGCTTCTATATCTGTGCACTTCTTTTAAGAATTTTCTGTAAACAGAGAGGATCTCAGCTGGGAAATTGATGATGTGGTTCCTACAGAATTCGTCAGTTTTAGTCAAAATTTTGTCGTTGTCTCCAAGTTCCATTCATTTTCGTTTCATATATATAACATAATAAGGTCCCTGTAGTAGTTTCATGGTTTTTATTGTTGTTATGTTCAGAAAGTGTCAAGTTTAAATTTTTTACATAATTCCTACTGTAAAATCTAATGACACGTTGAGAATTGAATATCTACATGTTTATACTTGGAAAATTACCCTTTGGCCGTCTCCACGTATAAAAAATCGGAGATCAGGTCAATCCGTAAGAAAGCAATTCGTTGTGTCTTCCAGTTGGGCTTTCGAGGTATATATCCTAATCACAAATAATCCGGATCTGGATGTGGTCTGGATTAAAAAACAAAATCAATTGTTAACTGCCAAGCTTTCGACCTATTTTAAGGTCATCATCAAACCAACTTAAAGATGTTTAGAAATTTACATAATTAAGTTTTTAATAGATGGTTTAAAATTTCTTTGAAAATAGACTCGCAACATTGCCAAGAACTGTAACTCTATTGAAATGTCCCATTCATCATAACTTTAAATTCCTGGATTAACCCCCTGTATATATTTCCCACTTTATTATCGGCTGTGGGTCCAAGTCCGTGTGATATTTTTCCTTTAAGCAAAAAGCTTATAATTTCAATGCAGAACGACTTTAAATAGATAAGATCTAGAATTTCGATAACGTCAGAATTATGTCACTTCATTTCCAAAAATTACCGATTCCTTTTTCATTCAGTTACATGATTATTATTTCAGCTTGTTTTCTTTCTGTTATTAGCTGAAACGGTTAAAGTCGTGTGAAAGTGATCTCTTGCGGTCGGTGTGGCGCTCCTTGTCCTGCTGGTCGGTGAAAGTTCGGTCCGCGATCGCCTCTGATCAGCCCGACTTCATCAGCAAGATCCGTTTTACTCCTCAAATCCAGTGGGTTTTTAAAACGGGAAATGCAACCCACCACGCCGCGCCGCTTCGATGTTATAAACGCGGAAACTTTTCGCTGAGTGCGGCTAGGGGCGATCAACCAGAAACTGGAAGCAGTTGTCAGCAGAGCCTTAAATTAAGATTATCCAATGCGAAAACTTTCCAAGTTTCAAAACGCTCCTCGCTGTAATTAATAGCAAAGTCGCCTCTCAGTTTTTTATTTATGTTAATTTTCAATCCAAACATTTTGCACAAACCAAGTTACTTATGTTGAATTCAAATTTATACCTTGATTTCTTCTTATTTGGTGCAATTCTTTGAGGATTTTCATTATTTTATACGATGTTTGGTATTGACTTTATCTTTTGTTTTTCATTTAGTTCAGAACAAAAAAAAACTATTAATTGAGTGGTGTTTAGTAACTGTTAGTCAATGATTATTTGGAGATCGTGAGATGCGGTCTGGTGTGACGTTGGTTTTAGAAAAACATTTTCTCTATCGTTCCAACGTTTCGATCTTTTAAGATCATCTTCAGGGCCTGGGATTTATAAACATTGTTTAAATTTTACAATACATGTAGGATGTGAAAAAATGAATTTATACAATGCTAGAAATTTTAGATAAAAAAAAATGAATTTATACAATGTTAGAAAATTTTAGATTAAAAAACAATGAGTTTATACAATGCTAGACAATTTTTAGATTCAAATAAATGAATTTATACAATGCCAGAAATTTTAGATTGAAAAATGAA
This sequence comes from Cimex lectularius, assembly GCF_000648675.2. Lineage (NCBI taxonomy): Eukaryota > Metazoa > Arthropoda > Insecta > Hemiptera > Cimicidae > Cimex > Cimex lectularius. The sequence goes on from NW_019392691.1 coordinate 1,472,826, forward strand.
TTTATACAATGCTAGAAAATTGTAGATTAAAAAACAATGAATTTATACAATGCTAGAAAATTTTAGATTAAAAAAATGAATTTATACAATGCTAGAAAATATTAGATAAAAAAAATGAATTTATACAATTGCTAGAAAATTTTAGATTAAAAATAAATGAATTTATACAATGCTAGAAAATTTTAGATTAATAAAAAAATTAATTTATACAATGCTAGAAAATTGTAGATAAAATATGAATTTATACAATGCTAAAAAATTTTATATTCAAAGAATTTGTACTCACTCAGTGTTTGTTTTCCGTGTAGATGATGTAGATACCTTGAGTGAATATACAATTTTCTAGCATTGTATAAATACATTTTTTATTAATCTAAAATTTTCTAGCATTGTATAAATTCATTTATTTTTAATCTAAAATTTTCTAGTATTGTATAAATTCTTTTTTTAATCTAAAATTTTCTAGCATTGTATAAATTCATTTTTTCTAATCTAAAATTTTCTAGCATTGCATAAATTCATTTTTTTATCTAAAATTTTCTAGCATTGTATAAATTCATTTTTTTATCTAAAATTTTCTAGCATTGTATAAATTCATTTTTTTATCTAAAATTTTCTAGCATTGTATAAATTCATTTATTTGAATCTAAAAATTATCTAGCATTGTATAAATTCATTGTGTTTTAATCTAAAATTTTCTAGCATTGTATAAATTCATTTTTTAAATCTAAAATTTCTAGCATTGTATAAATTCATTTTTTTATCTGAATTTTCTAGCATTGCATAAATTCAATTTTTTTTATCTAAAATTTCTAGCATTGTATAAATTCATTTTTTTAATCCAAAATTTCTAGTATTGTATAAATTCATTTTTTCACATCCTACATGTATTGTAAAATTTAAACAATGTTTATAAATCCCAGGCTCTGAAGATTATCTCAATAAAGATCGAAACGTTGGCACGATAAAGAAAATGTTTTTCTAAAACCTACGTCACACCAGACCGCATATCATGATCTACGAATAATTAATATATGAATTGAATTGTCACTATATTTTAGGAGAATTGAGAATTGTCAGAACTACAGCATTAAACATTTCAATAAGCAGTAAAACCAAAACGGGATAGTTTTGTTTTTTCAATTTAATTTTTTGATGAGGCTGACGGTCCTCCTACCAGAAAGCTTGTTTCAAGTATGAGTTATTTCCAGCCCAGGGGGTTGTTAGGTTTTTGCATTTCTTATAGGGCCTGTCACACGCCTACGTGAAATACACGGTGTTGGTAAATGTCTACGAGTGTGATATGACAGTTTTAAAAACTTTTATTTGTACGTCGGAAACGACTCGAGGCGCCGATTTTCCAAAATAGCAGGAGAGGTGAATGATTTCTGTGAACCACCGTTCTTGTAAAGTCGTGAGTCTAAGAAAGACTTTTCTCGTATTGAATTTGGCCTGGAGAGATTTCACGGCACATTTAACGAAATTGCGTTTGCTCACCCCTTTGGCGCGAAAGGCCATCACCTCCCCGAAGTGGCGAGGGGCGGTGCTGCGCTTCTGCTGCGGGGGAGATAAGGGGTGGTTTGGATGTAGGTTTTATCAATATCGCATCGTTCACGATCCAAACCGGAGTCGCTTGTTGTCGCGATTTTATTTTTCTCCCTTTAAATGTCTATAATAAAATAATAAATATGAAATTTGGCATGCGAAAGGGGGTGCAACACAATCAGTTGTTTTTCTTCCAAACCTTATTTGCCTTTTTCATTTATATGATAGCTTTTCATACTTAAAATAGAAAAAATCTTCTGTCTGCGGGAAAGACGAACACTGTGATTATGCCGTGTTAATTATGAAAACGAACATTTAAATTTTCCAGGGTCTGGGGTGTTGTTCGATCATTTTGGTCTGACTAAGATAAGATAGCTGTTTTTTTTCTCGTCATCCCCAATGCTTAGTCTGGCTTATTTTAGTTTTTGAGCAATACGGGTCAAAAGGCACACCTCGACATGTGGGTCTAATGGGAAACCACAAAGAAGCTAATTGTTTATCGTTGAGAAAAACAAGCTAAAATTCACAATTGTTCACTCCCTTCCAGGCCTTTTAAAGTTGTAAACCCTTCATATTTACCTTGAAAATCGGCATGTTAGGATTTAATTTTGGAAGAATCGTTAAATCCAGATTATCCCTGGTATTCTGCCAATCAATTCGCGTTTTAATGCCGGGCCAGTCTTTTAAAATGTTACTTAGTACGACATTAACTTTTGCATTGTTATCCACTAGAGAATGAATACAACTTTCATGTTAACAAAGTAACGAACTTTGTACAAAGATTGCAAGGTCTTATTAAGGATGCAAATATGCCCGGAAGGCTGTCGGGGTGGCTCCAGGCCATGTTTTAGTTTTAAACATTGCACCTTGAGAGAGTTGCAACAACCTCCTACGCAACACTTTCCTTTTTGCATTGGCCCAGAAGAAAAACCGTTTAAATATACCTTACATCATAGCCTAGTGTTGCTTTGTACGTACACGCATTGTATTGTATACATAAAACGAACTGACAAAATTAATTTTTTGACTGTTATGATGTTTAAATAACGCAATAATAAGTCAAAGGTTTCCTTTTGGTTCATACGAAACGGAAAGTTGTCTCCGTTCCGGGAGAAATATAGGAAGTTATTAAATTCAGGTCCTGGAGGGGAAAGTGAGAGCTAAACATACAAACAGGGTTCGGCACATCATAAACAACTGTTTTTATGGCCGCTATATTTTTCCCCTGTATCAAAAAACGGAGGCTGTCTTTTCATTTTTGAATTGCAAAGTGAAAGATGGTAGATTTTTCGTTTTTGCTGTCTAGTGTGCAAGCCGATAATTGGACTCGAGTAATTTTCCCTGCGTGGAAAATTCGATAACAAAAAAAACCTTTCCACGATCTTTCCCTTATTGTCGCCGGTATGAATAACGAGCCTCCTCATTCACCGCCGTATATCGACATAATTTTTAATTTCCCCTTTTTCCATTCAGGCCGTGGATATTGTCAATATTTGCCCCAGGTCGATTAAGGACACCGGCGTGACAAGCGATTATTCCCCATCCCCCTCGTTAATACGATTTTGATTCCGGCAGCACATTTTGCCTGACGCTCCAGCTAGCTTTTCCAAAAGGAGACATGTGATTGATACGAATAGAAAACGCGTTATACCTTGACAAGCCCAGGTCGCAACCTTTATTGGTTCCCCGCCACACCCAAGGCTTTATTTATTGTAAATACCCTTGGAATGTTTAGTTTCTTTAATTTCACCGTTGATTTTGTCTTGTTTAAAACAGCCCAGGTCTGTTTTAAACGGGGGCACATGAAGTTTCGCACTGAAAATTTAATTCCGCCATCGGCAGAGCAGGCGTGCCGCTTTGTAATTACGGTTAATGCTAATTAATGAACTGTTCTTTATGAACGTAGCCTAGGCAGAGTAAAAATACCTCAAGAGAATTTTTCTGAGTGTAAAATATCTCATGCTTCTATTCACCCTGGGAGTTTAATTTCAAGGAGGCGAAAAAGGAAGGCTGCACATTTGTATTTTTATACAAGGCCGTCAAACATACCCCTCCGGTATAATTGTCTTAAAAATTAATTAATTTAGGGAAAAAAACGAACCATTAAGGCGCCACTTGATTTATTAAATATTCTTTCCTGCTCAGTGTCCCTAATGATATGCAGTCGTTTCCGATCAGTTTAGTCTCCCTCTCGCTTTTCGCTTTAACGCTTTTTAACATCCCTCAAAAACAAAACGCAGGGACAATCACACCTGAAGATTGGGATTCTGAAACGCGTCTGATTAACCAAACCAGTGAATAGAAGCAAACGGAAACGACCCCATTAATAATGTTAAGAATTGAACGTAATTATTGATCTTTATGTAAGGTATTTGTTGAAATAAAAAACCACGAGCGGGATTCGAACCCACGACCTTCGGCAAAATTCGCCGCTGATCTACCACTTGAGCTATCGTGACCTCGATCCACTCGGACACCAATTTCCCATCTCAACCCCACCTTTCGAATTCTTCCTCCTTTTTGCCATTTTTCAAAAAGCTCGTGACACTGGCTTTTTTTATCTCAACCAATACCTTACATAAAGATTAATTAATTGAAAAAAGTTATTTGGTCAATCGGACCACGAAACCTATTGATATTATTGATTTTAAGTGTACAATGCAAAATAACCTATAGATTTATGCTCAATCCAACAAACATAACTGATATCAACTCTCTAAGCAATAGAACTTTCTTCTATCAAAATCCTGAAGCTAGATTGTGAGGTACAACTCATAAGAAAAAAAGCGGAATAGTTCGATTTACGGATGCGGTACATTTAGCTTTTTAGCTATATCATACATCTCTATCTAGGTGGACACAACAACCTATCGGTTTAAACCAGAAAATATAACCGATGATCGTTAATTGGAAGTTAACAAAAACCTGAACCTAGATATTGAGCCTGTAAGAATATGTGCTCAGGTTTTCAGCCACCTCAAACAATTTTGGTATACAATACAACAGCATATAGTTTAGATACAGTTCAGCATATTAAACGGAGGGAACTACCGAGGTTATGGAACCCAGTGAAAAGCCTGAAGCTAGATTATAAGCTGTAAAGTTATGTGTTCCATAAGAAGAGGGGCACAATAGCCCTATGATGGACAGTGATTTAAGCTTGTCAGCCATCTCAAACAATCTTTCTTGGTATGCAATGCAACAGCATATTGTATTGAACACAATCCAGAATATAAAACTGAAGACTATCAAGGCTCTGGAGACGAAAAAACCCGACCCTGGATTATTGGATTACTCTACACGATCATCTCAACCTACAATCTTGTTCTACAATTCAACGACCTATACGTTTAACCTTAAACCGTATATCATGCGATATTAGTTTGATATAGAGTTTTAGACTTCGATAGCTCAATATTATTTACGAAATTGATATGACCGATTGACTGATTCCACTGTAGATCTGTTATGCAATCTGAATTTTATGATGTATAGATAATGATTTTCTTTATTTGATAAGTTATATTGACAAATTCTCTTTAAGGATCAAATTTCATGCATGTTTGGCTATGCTGTTTTCGGCAGGTTAATAGATAGCCGTTTGTGAGGTAACTCATGAGGGTAATAGCCGTAATTGGGCTAAAACGGTTTCCCACAATGCATAAACGCCATGATAGCAAGGTCTTGAATCCATTTTTGGCTAAAGGCACGTCACGATCCCCGACGGCATCGAATATGCATCGAAACCGATCGTAAGCGTTTGTTAAAAGTAGAATTAAACTGAGCCCACGCACCTAAATACACTAATAGCACGGTTCGGGTTAGCGAAGCCTTTTGAAGCCTCCTGGGATCGGTTTGAAGGATTCATAAACAGATTACGTCCCCAAGAAAACCCTCAAGTTTAGAATTTCGTCGCATATGTCGGGCTTCCCTATTCGTACGGTATCAATCACACGGTTGGAATAATCCGGTTTGACACTCAGATAAATTATTCAATTTTAGTAAATTATCATGGCCTTAAATGGAACGACAGGGCTGAAATCCGTTTACGTCAAAAAAATTGAACCAGGTGACCTTTAAGGGAATCGGCTCACGTCTTTTAAGTACGACAAACAGTATAAGCCATGACAAGCTTTCTATTTTTTGTTTTATTTTAGAATTTCATTCAGGATGTTAAATATACAAGCCTAGTCACACCAGTGGAGAAATACACCTAAATCTTTCTATAAACCGATGAAACCTTATATAAAACATAACGAAATTAGTCGATTAAAAGAAAGTTAGTATGGTAGTATATGTTAGTAATATGTATTAGTATGGTATCAGGCAAAGTCTTAGAAGATTAGCCCGGTATAAAAGTCGTCATATTCGGCGGCCCGACGTAAAAAGTGAAACCTGGAAGAAAGCGAGGGTGTAGCAAACACTTATTCGAGTCAATACCCTACCCTATTTATATATGCCTCCTTTCGTAATCCCGAGACGGTAGCTTTCGAGTGAAAGGGGAAACGAACGCGCTTTAATTAATCGATTATATATTTGGGCATGTTCCTCTTTATTCTAAACCATGAAAGATTGCATGGCCCGCTTGAACTTTGTTCTTGTATTTTTTTAACAAAGACAAATCAATTTCATCATCAGCGATCGTTAGTGCATTACGTAAAAACCCAATTTTTAAATTATAGTACAAAATCAATGAGCCGTGAACTCGATGTTGAATCTGGAATCAAGGCTCCGTCTGACTGTTTATGCAATTTCATTTGTTTGCATCGAACGAGTTTCGTCAAACAGTGGAATTGCTTGAGAAATCTGACGACTTGAACTGTAATAGAGCATTTTCGTCGACACATCGCCAAAAGGAAAAAAGCAGATTAACTTAAGAAGGTGCAAAAAATGCAAACATCTGCTTTATATTTTACTACAAAAGATGAAAAAACAAGACTATACAAGAGAAGCAAAAAGTTGATCATAGACCAAAATTAGGATAATTGCTAACCCTGGAGATAGGATAATTACCTTCATCAAATGGAGGAATTGCTTGGAAGGTTTGGACACTAATTCGGATGTGAAATATTGTTGCAAAAAGTATGCTTAAAACTTACAATTTAAAACTTTTTGTTTTGGTTGAGGTTTAATTATTAAAATCAAAACATTTTAGGTTATATATTTACATTTTAGAGGTCAATTGATCAAGTTACTTCTTTCAATGTAAGGTCTTGGTTGAGATAAAAAAGTGAGTGACACGAGCGGGATTCGAACCCTCGACCTTCGGCTGAATACGCCGCTGCTCTACCACTTGAGCTATCGTGACTTCGATCCTCTCGGACATCAACTCTCCTGATTACACATTTGAAAATAGCAAAGAGGGAAAATTCGAACGGTTGTAGGCTGAGATGGAGAGTTGGTGTCAGAGAGGATCGAAGTCACGATAGCTCAAGTGGTAGAGTGCGCAGTATTTAACCGAAGGTCGTGGGTTCGAATCCCGCTCGTGACACTCACTTTTTTTATCTCAACCAAGACCTTACATAGAAAGAATAATTTTAGGTTATGTTGCTACACTCAAATTGACAAATCGCTGAGAGATAAATTTTGCGTCGTATGCTGTAAGCGATACAGTCTGAAACATAATCCAGTTAATTTTGAAATTTGTCCGAACGTATAATGGTTTATTTATGACCGATCGATGTAAGAGGATTCGTCGTTTTTACTTACAAAAACAAAACCCTAACTGAAAGGTTGTAATGTCACGGTCTGCTGAGCGTGATTAAGGATGTTAAACCGTCTTCTATTTTATTTGGTATTGTTCGAAAGACAAAAAAAGAACAGGAAAACAGGATTTTCCCGAATCGGCTGTAGGATGTGGGTGAGGATTGTGACACAACTTGTTTTCATAGTGACCTTTCAAAATATATTCCATCGAAACGCCTTCGCCGCCAATTTCTTCCCATGCCGTTTGCGAAACCGAATAATTACATAGACGGCTTACCACTTTCAGCGGTGTAACCAAAAAAAATGTCCTGCACCAGTTGCGGGGCCGGTTGCACCGGGTGGGCGGACCGCTTTCGAAAAAAAATGACCGCGGGCAATGGCCTAGTCAAAATGGTAAAATCGGTCGATGCTTTTGACTAGAGCCAATCTGACCTTCCATTCGCCATAGTTGTAAGTCAATTGTCTTCTTTGTTTTACTGTTCGCTTTATTGATGCTCCGTGGGCAGAACCGTGGCACAATAGCCGATTATGATGGGTCGTAGCGTACGAAAAAGTAATGTTAATACTCTATATTTCCGCTCCTGAAACCTAACAGTGCTGACACCGACGTTATGTAAGTTCGATAATGACAATTGATCCTATCCTTTTTTCTTGTTTTGGTAACGTCCAATTTTTACCACGATTTGTGATATAGTGCGGGGATAAATAAGTTTATCTTATCATGAAAAAACATAAGTCTGATTTTATAATAAAACGGTTCCCCACGTCACGTCTTCTTCTGTGAATCTAGACATTGACTATCAAGCTAAAAATTATCTAAGAACAAACTGCACAGTTAAATTTTTTAAATGTTTCCAAGGCAAACAATCAAATGAATCGTTCATTTTGTCTAATTTACTGGACTGTAGAAAACGACATAAACCAGAGAAGTAGCGCAGGAATGCTTCAGACCTTCTAGGAGGTCAAGTGACAACTTGTATATGCAAAACTTTTTTGTAACGGTTGAGCTTAATTATTGAAATCAAAAGTAATTATTTTTTTCAAACTGATAGAAATCGCTAAGAGATTAATTTTGCGTCGTGTCAAATGCTGTAAAGTGTAAGTGCGTAAGTAAGTGGTACATAGTCCGAAACATAATCCGGGCGTAGGGACGCTCTGAAAACATGAAATTTCTTTTCTCCACCCCATAGATAATAGATTTTGTGAACCCCAGAACACCAGCATAAGGTGTAACCACCACTGTAAAGTTTTCTTTGTGCTCAATAAAAACACATTCATTTAACAAAATCGTTGTTTTTGTTTTATTGTTTTGTAAACTACGATTAAAAAAGGTATCTAGTGTCGTTCAACAGTTGCAGAAGAAAGTTTGCCGGAAGGCGAAACGATTGTTAGAAATGTTTGCTTATTGCCTATGCCTTGGTCTGTTTGACCTTGTTGATCTATGGTTTAAAACCATCTTTACTTAATTCCATTCGTGACAGAGCTAATTGTCTAATATTTATGTGGACCGTGGAATAAACCCAACAGAAATGATGAATGCTTTAAAGCATTGGTAAAATATTTAAACTTTAATAATTACTTTAGCTACATAAAAAGAATAAAAGTGATCTAAGCGTGTTAAAATCGAGAATTTTTCTGAGGCAAACGTGCTATTTCCGAACTAATGGAACAGTCTGGAGGTCTGCTAACTCTGTTCCTGTGTGCTATTTCGAAAAATGTTTAAGGTTAGGATTTCGTTTACAATACCATCTGTTAGTCGCTTACAAAGTCTTCATAAAACAGTCAAAAAACAAGAAATAAGTTAGATTGAGAAAAATGGTCAAAATGTCAAAGCAGGCAATTGCATCGAATTTCCATCAAGGCACCTATAAACTGATAGGGGAATTCATGAATTTAGTGCTTATCGTATTAAGTATGATCAAGTCGAGAATTTGTGGTGACGCAAGTGTATTATTTCTGAACTAATGGTACAGTCTGGAGGTCTTTTAACCGCTGTTACTTGTGTGCTGTTTCATAAAAAATTTTAAGGTTAGGTTTTGGTTTATGAATCACGTGTTGGTCGCTTACACGGTGTTAATAAAACAGTCAAAAACGTTATCAAAACAGGGTAATCTATGAATTCCTGAACACGTTATCACCTTTATCATACGAAAATTCCGCTTCATAGCACAATAATACATTTAACACAATACAATTCCGAAATCGAATGGCGCAAAATGGCTTCCTTTGATTAAATCAAATGTGTTACATTTCATATACATAAAAAAATTTTTTTTATGTATATGAATTCTTTGAACATTTTAAATTCGGTTTTAAAATCAATAACAAGGAATGGGCCATTTTAAAATACACCGTTCGCTTTTAATTAACGACTGGCTCGGTGACAAACAGCCCTCACATAAATTTCAGGTCCTTAAATGCTGCCTTTTTGTAATTTATTGAATGGGAATGACCTATTTATGACACGGCGCTTCTGTTAAATTTTGTCTAAACGGATCTTTTATAATGAAACAGGCGAGGGCAATATTTACAATTTGTAATTCATAATTAATCGATAATTGTTAATAGAGGTCTGCGGCTATAGGATACCATGATTCCTATCAGGCAAAATATGACGCTTGGGATTGATTATTATACCTGTTACCTACTTTTACTGTTGAGCAACGTCATGCAGTTAATATTTTTGTATAATATGCCCCGTGATGTGTGTCAACTTTTGATACGAATGTTTTTGTCTGACTTCCTGTACACTTTTTTCTATTTGTGTGCAAGATATATTTTACTCGTAATAATTTAATTTTGCGTTAAGTAAAACATCCTTTCTTCGATGTCTGAAAGGAAAGTTAGAGGTAATTTCGCATTGTTGGACGACAATGAAGGAAAAAGTGTGGTGTTCAGTGGGCGCTGTAAATCTTTTTATAGCCTGTCTCCTAACGTCATTCCGTAATAATACAATTTCATAGCAGTATCGGGAAGTGAAAAATCATCTGAACAAAATAATTTTTCCCATTTTCTAAGGTCTAAACGCGTCAAATATCGAGTCTTGTGGTTTACGTTTAATTTCCCCTAGGAATTAGATCATTTCCTAAAGACATCTACATTATTCGTTTTTACATTTTTAATGGGCCTGTTGGTGACAGCTCGAGAACGAAATCAGTAAGAAAATTATCTTTTAACTCTCACTTATCACTACGCACAACGTGAAAATACGGCAAACGAAAGTTCCCTTCTACCGTTCTTTTGAACATTCAAAACAAAACGGTCTGGGAATTTCTACTTCAGCAACAAAGAACCTTGATGGGCCGAAGAAGAAGTTAAGCGACGAGAAGTTTCGGGGTAGTTGGCTGTCTTACCCTTCCCAAACGGGAATTAGAAGCACAGCTTGAAACAAGTGCCATGACCTCCAGGCATCTTAAGGAGCTCGGAAAAACAAAAAAGGTTGCTTTATTTAACCCATGGGTTACTTTCTCGAAACGAATTTTTCTATTTCCCTGCTGCGCAATAGCGATGAGTTTTTTTTTGCATCGTTTGGGTAGGTAAATAAAATAAAATTGAGTGTTATACCCAAACCTGCATTTACAAAATTGGTAGGGTGTGATCACATCATCCGATGATACGATTCCTAGCAGACAGTGGAAGTAAAAGTATTACATACTTTTTATGAAAATTTGCGGGAAAAACCTTGCTCTAATAAACAGAATAAAAGGTTATATCACCATGGCAAATCGCGTCACATCGAGAAGCTAATAGATCATGCCTTAACTAACTTTCACTTTTTCCGGAGTTTGGATGACTTGAAGCAATGCAACATTTGACAGTCCGTCTCTCAATTTCTTTTTCGTCGTTGTCTATAATGCACGGATAAAAATGACTGTACAGACGAGAACGGATTTTGGCATAATTTCTGAATCGGAAAAAGTGATATTCTTAAAGTGATATTTCATTTCTTTCAACCTACGGTGTTTTATTAAGGAAAGATGTAGAAAGTTTCTCGCTTTAAATAGCGCCGTTCTTGTTATTTTCCAAAGATAGGGGTGAAAGGATAGACCTCGCGTTGGCGTTAAGCGGGGAAAAAACGTGTTTGATGGATGTAACGCGGGTCCGTTAATGCTGCTCGGGGGTGTTCCGTGGCCATAACCCTGGAAAAACTCGGGTAGGGGCCCGTCCTAATCCTTGATCCCTTTCGTCCCACAGTAAACCCTTGTGAAAATCCTTTTTCGGCCCGTCAATTCGCCTCCAGCGCTGCCGACGACGCCTATTTGTCATACGATTTGAATGCCAGATCTCAGGAAGAGCTTTTTACAAAATTGTATAAGTGGATCCAGCCAGGCCTTATTTATAATGAATGCGTGACAAGTTAAACCAATCAATTTACAAAAATATCTTTAATCCTTCTTGCTCGAGATTATCTTGATCAGGCGATACAGCCCTTTTGATTTTAATTTTTCCCGACGAGACTGTTATTAAACAGACATTAAAACGTCACCAGTTCGTAATTATGTTTGTTCCCCTCTATAAATAAACCCTGCTCTGAAAGGAATATTGAAACAAAAATAAAATTTCTTTAAAGAAACATTTAAAGGTTGTTGAGTAAAAACGAGTTTATTACATCGATTAAGTCTTACATCACAGTCAACTCCCACGAGGTTTTAAAATAGTAATTAAATTTTCTGCAAAATTGCCTCTTAATTACAAAGGATGGTTCAAATATGTACCTATACAGTTAGTTACATTACAAATCAAACCTGAGTAGGCTAATGAAAAGCCTGATATGTGGAGGATCTCAATAATCATCCTACCTAACGCAGTGCGCTTTTTCCACCTCAGCAATAATCTATAAATCTGAACTATATTGCTTTCATCCAAACAGGACGATGAATCAACGTTTCTCTACTAAAATGTACTTTAGAATGAGATTTTGCAAACTTACCATTGCCGCTAATATATTTAATAAAGTATTGGTTAACTCTTTACCCCTTTTCTTAAAAAACAGGGGAGTCAGAACACCCGGCAGTGCTCTCATGGCGCTCCTTGACACCAACTTTGAGATTGTGTCAATCGTGTATGGCGTATTGTGAATCAAGACAGAATGAGTCCTATCCTCGAGACTGTTTGAAAGCCAGAAGCTCGCTTTTGTGGTCAAGTTTGGTCCTCCTCTAACTCCTTTACACACCAGTCACTTACACGAGATTTGGCCCAACAGTACGTTTCTCAGTCTAGTAACACGATTCAGATGCTCAGAAAGTCAGAAAATCAATTATGTCTTCAAGTCTGGTGAAATCCTATAAATTCTCTACACGCCGGACACAGCCGAGGTTTGACTTGGGAATGTGACAACCGCGTATGGCCTATTCTCCATGTAGTTTAAACGATCCCTACTTTTGGAATAGTACCTACTACTGTGTTCAAGCCGTATAGCACAACTGAGTAGGCTACTATCAAGGTTATGGAGGCTAATAAAGCCTGTATGTAATCGGGAGTCATACTTTATGGGCATAGTGCAAAAGTCCCTGTAGCCACGAAAATAGAAAAATCAACATCACAGATATATTAGGGATACAAGAGGCGCCACAAGGCCTTCTGCACCTCGACCTAAATAGACCTATTGTGCTCCCCTTTTTATTTCCGACTGGCCAGCATTAGGTTGTTATAGCTTTGTCAGCGGCTCCTTAGTATAGGATCTTGGTTGCAGGTTTTCCTGTCATGCAAGAACCTGCACCTACATAGACCTTCACTGAAACATAAAATGTGTTCTGCGGTCTCTTTTTCTTCCTGGAATCAAGCACAGTTTTTCTTCTGAATGTACTCCTATCCGGCGCATGTGCTTTCTTTAGTGGCAGAGTCCTGTCAGGTGCTGTTATGCGGATGGCCTATGGCTCATCGCGTGCCCCCATGCTTGTGGTATTGTTCCACCAGATTTTGGACTTATTAAAGATCCGTTTTAAGATGTATCCTCTTTTGTGGCAGGATGGCTAAGCCGCGGTAGGGATCAGATACAGATATGTTAGTAGGTATGGGATATGATACAAGAGGTAATAAATAATAATAGATACAGGTTCCTATACCCAGGCAAATCCCAATGAAAATTTCATGACAAATCCGCTTACCCTAATCCATTAATACAGAATATATCCCATCAGACTGTTCCTTTTTAAATTTCATGGAAAGAAATAAACATAAAAGGGTTTGAGATGACAAACTGGTTGGTTACTTACTCTAGGAAAGTCCCGGGTTATGACAGGTTTAATTATGATCATTTATTAATTGAATTATCATTTCAAGAAGATTAGGCTAAAGAAAACGAGAAGGTAAAAAACCTCGGAAGGCTTACAGGATGTTTTTCTCTGTAGGAAAACGTGTTAAAATTATGTCAAATATAAGGTGGTAATAAGGGCTCTGGATTTAAACAAACCCACCTTTACAAATGTGAAGCTCACATAGTAAAAGGAAAACCATTTCAGTTTTTTTTTTTTTTTTAATAGAAGTATGAAAGGCTTTTATATTTCCCAACCGGAAATTATTCACATAGGAAACATTTGAATTAATTATGTTACACATTGGGTGGGTCTTGCGTCCGAGCGGCCGACGTTATAAATTCTCTCAACCGGCTCCTCCCCAAATGGTTTTATGCATTAGCTTATCTAATATTAAAACTAATTAATTTGATTTACGTAACCAGGCTCTTGCTCTGTGGATTGTGCAGCTGTAGTGTCGTGGTCTGACCGTTCTGAAACGACTCCCATGTCAACATTGCCGGAAAGCATTTATAAAAACGGATCGAATTTATGGACATGACCTTCCTAAATAAGCGGCACGTTTTCAACCCCCATCAGGCGGGATTAAACTGGATTAGGGAAAACTGTATCCCGGCCTCCTTTCTCAACAAGGGCCCGGCAATTTATCACCTAGCAGGACTGATTAAGATCGTTTGTTCGACGACGGCTTCCCCTTTGACGCTCAGCCTATGCCTTAATTTATTCGCCATTAAATTTTCAAAACAATAACCATGATTCATCTTTAGAAGAACAAATATATAAGGGCGCGATAGGAATATTTTAAGATCTATAAAGAAAAAACATAAAATTTCGTGAGGGTTTAGGTTTGACTGTACTTGGGAACTTCTGATTCTCTTGGCCTGCATCCTTGCTGTTTTGGTCTTCCAAAGAAGTCTGGCCGACAAACCGGAATGATCGAAAGAGAATAATTTATTCAGAATGGTAAAGGAAAAGGTAGAGATGATTTCCCATGGGTTTTCAACTGAGAAAAGATTTATCAGTAATTGATTTTTAGCTCTGTTCCCTTTTTTTCCGAATTCAGCTTCAAATTGATGATTTGTAATAAAAAAAGCAGTTTTCGTCAATTTGATCCTGTGTAGGGTTAAACTTGGAGAACTTGTTTCTTCATAAATGTCTTCAGTTTACAAACGTAATTGGCCTGTTGTTTTGCCCGTTCCCTCCTTAAAATCACGATTCGTTGCAAAATTGACTCGAGTGTATTATCTTTAGATTGCAATCTTATCTTTTCCAAAATCTTAAGTAGAGATAAAATTGTCGGTCATACTCTTGACACCGCGGGCATTTTGAATTTTTATCGGCATCATCAAACGGGGCCGAACAGGGGATTAATTAGACACAAAAAGGGCCGTAAAAACAAAAACAATTTGTAAATCGAGCGTTCATTGAAACGAAAATAGAAAATTAAATTGTAATTTACACAGGTATTATATCGCAAATATTTAATATATACTGTCAACCGAAATTAGGCTTATTTCTCGGATATTCCAATTGAATTAAACACGATTGACTAAATCAGAAATAATTTAATCCGTCCCAAATTACGAGGTTATATATCACGAATTATCTACATTCTTATGATTTATGTTTTGCCTTTGAAAGACTGGCCTTAATACCGACCTTTTTTTTAATCTAACTGGGATAAATTTGAACGATTTTTTCCAACTTTAAAATCACTCGTGAAGTACCAGTCGTGATTAATATAAATGCTCCTTTTCCAAGCCTAATGCAATTTTTTATAAATCAATTGAAACCAATTTTTTTTATAAATTCAATAATTTCCAGCGTAGAGTGTAGGCAAATAAAAGTAATCTTAAGAGTCATGTATATACTTTTTCCAAGTATAAGTATAGTTTTTTTAAACCGATCTAATTTTTTGTGTTTTACTCTAATTTAATTCTCAAATAGTCCAACTTAAATTAATTACAAATTTTACATTTTCGGCTGTAATGCATTGATGAACGCAATCAAAAATAACTTTAGAATTTTATGTTGTTCATAAACAAATATGTAATATAATTTTTCAACTTTTACAAGTTAAATGTAAAGTTAAGTTAAATGAAAGATTTTTAAACAAAAATAATCTGCTAGATCGAAATATAAAAAAAGCTAATTTAAATTCGGAAAAACTCTAAAATACATTGAATTGATTAGCCTGCTGAAGCTGTAGAATGCTGCAACAACTTCTCCATTAAACTAATGGAGAACTTTAATTTTTCTAATACATGTAACTTTTAAAATTTATTTGCGTACATACATAAATTTCTGGAGATTTTTTTATAACCTATTTTGTATAACAGCTGTTTGACAAATAAAGTTCAATTAGAAAAAGAACAGGCACAAGCTATTTGGGAAATGTTGAATTTCGAATGCAAATCTTACAATTTGGTTAGAAATGAGTACAATTTGGAATTGCAGAGGTTCAATTTCATTTCGAGAAGATAGAATTAGGTTTGAAAATATTTGAATTTTGCCGGGGGAAAGTGCAATTTGATTAGAAAAGGGGATAAAACTAATTGGAAACATCAACATTTTGCTTGAGAACAATTCAAATATGTTTCGAAAAGGTTTAATTTGCTTTAAAAGTCGGTTTGAAAAAATGTTTTACTTGTTTGCGAAAAGGTCGGATTTACTTGGAAAATTTTGAATTTTAACGGGAGAATATTAGCGTTTGGCATGGAAAAAGATCGAGTTTAATTGGATAAAAGATTGAAGCTGGGTTCGAGGAAGATAAATTATATTTGGAATTATTAGAATTTCATTTGAGAAAAGGTTGAACTGATGGAAAATAATAACTTTTTGGTTGGGAAAAAATCAATTTGAATTAGAAAAAAGGTTGAGAATTCGGTTTCGGATAATTACAATTTGGTTTGAAAAAAGAACAATTTGATTTGAAAAGAGCTGATTTCTGATGGAAAATATTTAGCATGACTCGGAAAATGCACATTTTGATTTAGAGAAGGTTCAATTCTGCATCGCTAGTTTAAATTCTGATTGAAGAATTTAACTCGGAAACATTTCAATTTGAATTGAAAATGGTTCAATTATGTTTGAAATTGTTAGAATTTGGTGTAAAAAATGTTCAGTGATTTGGACAAGTTGCAACTGTGAAAGTTTAAATTCTGATCGGTGATATTATAATTTAGACCGGAAAACGGAAACCGGAAATTTGAATTGAAAAAAATTGAATTTAGACTTTTTTATTTTTGGCATCAGCTGATTGCCAGAGCCACTTTTAGAATTTAGGCTTAAAAAGTTTTATTCGATTTGTAATTAATTTGGTTCGAAAGAGTACAATTTGATAATGAAAATTTTGAATTTAAACTTAAAAAACAAAACTAAGTCGAATTCGTTATGTATCATAATTTGTTTCCAAAAAGGTGAATTCGATTATGGAATAGTTAGATCAAGATAAACTAAAGAAATTAGTACATAAAAAACCTTGAGATGGTTTATAATAAAAGGTTGAAATAAGTTCAGAAAAAGTTCAATTTGATGTTCAAAAAAAGTTGAATTAGACTTGAAAAAGGTCTTTTAAAAAATTAATAACCGAAAACAAGACATCCCATTTGACTCTAAACGCTTTT
This sequence comes from Cimex lectularius, assembly GCF_000648675.2. NCBI lineage: Eukaryota > Metazoa > Arthropoda > Insecta > Hemiptera > Cimicidae > Cimex > Cimex lectularius. The sequence continues at coordinate 1,489,957 of NW_019392691.1, forward strand.
TACTTGATAAATATTAGGAAAAAATGGAATGCAAACTAAAATGATTATTCCCAGCATGTTTCCTTGGATTTTGTTTAAATATTTTATACAAAATTTTTAAAAAAATCGACATAAATTTATGTAGGTTTGTTAATATTTTTTAATTATCATTTTTTAGTGGGATTAAGTTTTGGACTTGTTAGATCGAATTGAAGGTAAATAAATTGGTAAATGAAAAATCTTGAATTGGTGGTTTATAATTAGAGGTTGATCTAATTTGGATAAAGATTTGATTTAAAAACGCTGAATTAGACTTGAAAAAGGTTGGAAAAATATTTATAACCAAAAACAAGACATCCCATTTGTTTCTAAATGATTTTTACTTGATAAATATTAGAAAAATACGGCATACAAACAAAACAGAATAGCCCTAACATGTGTTCTTTATTTTTATTTTTTTTAAATAGTTTATAAAATTTAAAAAACAGAAATATGCATATATTTCCGTGGCTTTGTTAATATGTTTTTAATTAACGTTTTTTAGTGGGATTAAGCTTTGGAATTTTTAGAACAAAGCGAAGTTAAAGTAGTACATAAAAAGTTTGATTGGTCGGAAGTCAGTTTGGAAAAAGTTCAATTTGATTAAAAAAACAGTTGAATTAAACATGGCAAAATTCGTAAAAAAAATGTATAACTGAAAACAAGTCATCCGCTTTTCTTTCTAAATGATTTTTACTTGATAAATATTAGGAAAAAATGGCATTCAAACAAAAAAGAAAATCCCTAACATGTGTCCTATTAGATTTTTTAAAATCTTTAATAAAATAAAGAAATCGACATAAATTTTTGTTGATGTTTTAATATGTTTTTAATTAACTTTTTTTTAGCGGTATTAAGCTTTGGAATTGTTAGAACAAAGCGAAGTTAAATAAAGTATTACATAAAAAAGTTGGATTGGTCTATAATAAAAGTCTGAAGTCAGTTTGGAAAAAGTTCACTTTGATTTAAGAAAGGTCGAATTAGACATGGAAAAAGTTGTAAAAAAATTTATAACCGAAAACAAGACATCCCATTTGTTTCTGAACGATTTTTATTTGATAAATATTAGGAAAAAATGGCGTACAAACAAAAAAGAATATCCCTAACATGTGTTCTATTAGATTTTTTAAAAATCTTTTATAAAAAAGAAATAAATCGACATAATTTCTGTTGATTTGTTAATATTTTTTAAAAGTTTTTTTTCTTAATTAACAATTTGTTTTTGTGTAGAATTAAGATTTTTCATATGTCAAACACATGAGACGAGAAGAATCCAAGGCAAATTTTAGATTGTGGAATCTTTCCATTAAAATCATGCCCCATTTTCACGCATGGGATCGCCTAGAAATTTAAGAAATTCGTTCAATTTTTGTTCCTTTGGACCCATGCCGACACGGTGACTTGAAGAAACGAAAAACCGCGAATTTGAGCAGTTATAATCCAATGGGCTCCAAAACAGCTGAACCGGTCATCTTTTCTCATTATCGGAAAATTGAAATTTTTGAAATTCCTACGGGACACTTCAGACTAATTAAATCTGAGATTCTTCGCATTCTGCACGCGAAGTCTAATCGTGTTTCGGACTTAGCCGAGGCACTTTCTGATAATGCATTATCGATCCGTTCGCCCAAGGGGTTCGGTTTTTATCCCATTATAATCCGTCGGCCGTATTACAGCAGGCGTTAATACTCTCCTGGTCCCGGTTGCGTCCGATCCTTTTTTCCTTTTTTTTCAAGTATTCAAACAGCCTCGGAAAACACCAGGAAAGTATGCTGATTTTTTCCACCCTTTTGCCTGTTGGTACGCGGACCGTCAGAAAGCAGCACTCCCGATTCAGCAAGCCGTCAAACATGAAACCTCCCAAAGCCAAAAAGAAATTTATGTTTCTGTTCAGCAATTTTAAATTTGCCTATTAGTATTTTTTTCTAAGGGTGCATTTTCGTGATGCTCGTCGACAATACGCCTCAGAAATGTTTGCAGGAGTAAGTTCAAAACGATGTGCTTCATTTGTTCTCCAATGTCATGATTTGTTAGGTCTGCTTTCTTTAGTATCTCATTTGTTTCGCGTACTCGCCCAGGTTTCTTTCTTAGCTTAGCCTTCGAACCGTCCACTTCTTTATAAACCTTTCTCTGTTTTAAGTTTTTAAAGCGAGTCTTTATTTTAATAGTTGTTTTTAGAGAAAATGAACCGTTATCGTTTGAAAAGTCTAAGGTATGAAGCATTTTATTATTTTGTTACAATTTAAGGATATTCTTTGGCTTTTCCTAAATTGGAAAATATGTTATTTTCTATGTCTTGTAGCTCCTAATTCTTAACTCCGAACTGTTGGTTTTTGATGAGTCGTTGAGGGGAGGAGAATGATATCCTCGATTTGAAAACTAGTATACGATGGGTTTGTTACACGAAAGCATAAACACGCCATTTATCGATCTTCTCATAAATGAACTATTTAAATTTTCAAAAGGAAACCTCTTATAAGATCTGTATCGTTTTCAATTAAGACTGTTTATATTTTTTGTTTTGTCTTTGTTGGTTGGGGGAGGTTAGTTTAATTTTATCCAGACTGGAAATTCTTATATGCAAAGAAACAGTCCAGTTTTTCAACTTACTCCAAGCTGGAGTCAGCGGTGTTACAAGGGAAGGAGGGGTGACAATTGAAATATATATTTTCCCACTTTCTGGGTAGGTCTGTATGATGGGATGGAGGGGGTTGGGGAGAGGCGCGTATTGATCGACCTGCCGGCAAGGGAGAGGTCTAAATGTCGGCCCTTGGGCTCTCCTCTAAGGGCAAGCCCTTTCATTCCCTCGCCGGCGGCTTATTGATTCACTCCAAACCCCAAAACGGAGAAATTTTCCCGGCGCCGAACCGGGAACCCGGGGCCTTTCCTCCCTTAGAATCAATCTAAAGGGGCGTATGAAGATGACGGTTTCTCTCGGAAAAATGGGGCTCGGATTCTGTAAGACAATAAAGATTTAAGGGTTGGGTTGTATTTCGAAACAAATAATGAATGGAAGTTGTTTTTCTATTTTTCTATGAAGAAGGAAAACTAAGACATACAATGAACATAGTTTTAAAGGGAATAAAAGCGATTTATCTAAACATCTATAGATCAATATACAAATATTTTGTGGGTTGACATTTAATTTTAGTACTAAGGAAGCTTTCGTGTTGTTATAATTAAAGCCTGTGAGAAAATGAACAACTACTACCTCAAAACAAAAAAAAAGGTTCTAATTTAAAAAGAAAAAAGATATATACATGTTACATTATAATCTTCTAGCTACTAGTTGAATACACGACTTACATTTCGTTATACAAGAAGTAAACAACTTTTAATTTAAACCCTCGGGTCTGTTCAAAGCACTTAGCGTGTTTTCGAAAAGGCACAACGTAGCCAGAGTTAAAACGAGCACAGAACTCACGACACTATTCACTTTAACCACTTGGGAAGAGCCTGGACACTTGGTGAAATGGTCGTCGAATAGGACCGAGCGGTGGGTATGTCCCGTACCAGCAGTAGTACTCGAACCACAATACTGCTGTGACAGGACAATAATACCGCCCGGCCCTAGCGGCAGGTTACCTTGAGACTGTACGGGTTCAGCAAGTCCATCTTCTCGTTGATGGATTTGGCGCCTGTGATGTAGCTGAAACAGGAAGAGTTTGTGATAGAGGTGCCCAGATAGCCCCCACCCCGTATGGCGTGCAGGGCGCACGTCGGCATGCGCCCCGCGGCCACCCTCATCCCCCTTCAAGCTGATCAATGATAGAGTTCAGTCAACTCCCCCGGCTCCTCGCACTCTCCTTCTCACTCTCGCTCTCTCACTTTCTCTCCATTACATCCTAATTATAATCAATACTCAAAAGGATCGATACTGCAAAATCCGATGTCACCGTACTTACGCGACGTCCCTTGTGCAGAGCAAGTAAATTACAGCAGCGATGTCCGACGGGATGGCTATGGCTACCAAGCCTACAATTGGTAACAGCTGGAAAAGAAAGATCAACGTGAGAATGCTACAGTGGCTGTACGGTGGAAAATATTTTTCCCCATAGATCCAATGAAAGACAACCCTTCTTTTATTAATTCCGTACTTCTTAAAAAAAGCAATTAATTGATTACTCAATAATTATAAATAACTATATTGCCTTCTGACATTAAATACACCAACGCAGACCAAAGGCACTGCTGGAAAACACACTTGAAGACTAGATGGTCCACCCAGATCGATTCGTGTATAACACGATTATACAAAATGTTTCGAGTTTTTCTTAAGGACCTGTCTGTACAAGGATCCATACAATTAAAACCCTCCCCCTTACTTAATATACATTGGAAAAAAAAATGCGAACCTCATATTTTTACCTTCTTCACAAATATAGATAATTATTGGATTGTACTCTTTTTAAACCTCCTAGGTTTGAGTTCCCAAGAGGTTTGAGTATGCTTTACAAGACAAACTGGCAAAAGAGTCAAAAGCTGGTAATTTTGTTTTCTTTCGTCTCGTCGAGCCTCGCTGTTTGTCACAATCATTGTCTGGCCTTAACAGCGGGCCCAAAACATCTACAGAAAGATAATCTACCATAGAAATACACACAAAATGACTTAATTTCTAATTTGTTATACGATTCAAGACAATCTATAGTGTGTAAATATTTGCTACCGAACATTGCATTTATACATTAAATTTTGCAACAAAAATTAGAAAGGTGAAAAAGTTGTTTTTACTTAAGAATTGCCGTTGCTAAAATTTGAAGCATTTTATTCGTAGCCCTAGAATTACTTTTTATTATTTAAGATTACTAAACTCCTACTTTAAAAAAGGCGTTTTTGTGTTTCTGTTGAGATTAAATACATTTAAAAAAAAAAAAATGCAAACTAACAAATTATGTTTTTGTGTTGTTACAGTTTGGGCATGGAAGCGATGGCCCCCATAGGGGAACAGGATTTGTTCAACATGAATAACCTCGTTCCCATGAACGGGCTGAGCCTCCTGCACATGAACGGGCAGCTGCCTATCATCAAACAGGACGTGAAGCCGATGGTGAACGGGACGGGATGCGGAGGGCCGGCCACCGGCGGCGGTTCTCAGCTGAACCTCAGCCAGCCGCCCCAGGCGCCGCCTCCGAGTTCGACTGCTCAGACGAATGGCACGGCCACCGAGTCATCTCCCGCGGGTCCATCCCAAGGGGGCAACTCCTCCGGCAGGTCCACCCCCAACAGCAGCGACCCGTCTGCAGCGAAGCTGTTCGTTGGCGGTCTAAGCTGGCAAACAAGCAGCGACAAGCTTCGCCAGTACTTCGGCATGTTTGGGACCGTCACTGATGTCCTCATCATGAAAGATCCTATCACCCAGGTATGCTTTTTGTACTGCTCGTAACATTTTCTCTGCATTTTTAAACTATTAATATAAACTCAGTAAAATACTATCTTAGCCTACTAACAAAATTGTTTCAATCTTAATCTATAATTGTGTCTGTCTAACTTTACGACCTGCTTAAACTTTTCCTACTGCATAGCTTTTCTTAGCCCAATGTCTGTAAGCTGTGAGCTGTTGAGCTAAAACAATTCCCCTTTTCTCCAAACAAGCCAGAATAATGTAGACCCAAATTAATGATCTATCACTCATTAATTAAACGTAAATATTGATTTAAAATTCCTTTTGCTATTGAAACTGCCAATTTTTACGTGTCAGACATATCTGATGAACATTACTTTTGTTGGTCGTCCTTAATCAATTCCTCAGCCTATTTTGTTATAATTTTTTCATTGTTTAAAAATTTATTTTATTTGATAAATTTAAAAAATCCTTGTCATCACATTTTTGTGAGATTTCTTCTTTAGGTCAGTGAATCGATGAGCTGAAGTTACGCCGTTTCTGACCACTCCGCTCTGTCTCATTGTTTGTTCTCGACGTTTCCCCATTTTTTTTTTCCAAACACTGGCTTGTTTTGAAAATGTAAGGGGGGGCAAGATATTCCTAAGACATAAGATTTTTTTTTCATGCTTCATTAATTGATCCTGATGTTTTGTTTCATAGTTTCACTTGTTTCTCATAATCTTATCGATTTTCAATTTATCCGAGAAATACTGACAACAGACCGTTATTATTGTCAACAGTATTACACTATGAAACTGAACAAGCACACTGAATAATTTATTTCTCGGTAATTCCTGTTTCCTGTTTGCCTGGGAATTTTCGAAGGATGACGTCTGGCCGTTTTATTTATATCTCGCATACATCCAGATTGAACTTCCAGAATCCAGAGGTGGCGTGGACTTTTTCTGATTTGATCCGCGGCAAAAATCGACCAAATTTTTGACATTGTGAAGATCCTTTGTCCCGAGGTTGGAGACCTCGTCTCCTTTTCTCTCCTGCGTGCGAGGGGCTTATAATATATAACTGGTTCCTTTCAAGGACACAACGCTTGCCTTCGCAACTGTTCTGCAGACCCAATTTCTTCTGCACTATAATTGATCGCCCAGAGTACACGGCCTCGCAACCAGAAATAATTATTTTTCAAAGGACATAATCTCCATATGTTATTCTGATCACCTTCTGACCCACAAAGGAACTGAGCGTCGTTTTTACTTAATTCAACTTTTGTTGTTTATAAAGTTTTGTAGCAATTCCTGCCAGGAATCTTTTTATTGCCTAAAACACTTGTCCAACTAAATTTACAAACTTAAAAATTTGAAGCTTGTTATATCACTGGAGTTTTAATAAAATGTCCGATTGATGAAAACCAAAAACGTTATATGTTTAAAATAATCATTTAATATAACTAAGAATTGTTTCTTGAGAATAAATTTGGATTATTTTAAGATTCAAGTCTAAAATTAATCTGGTTTTGACATTGTTACAGAGGAGTCGTGGATTTGGGTTTATAACATTTGCTGAGGCAGATACGGTTGAAAAGGTGCTTAAGGTACCGATACACACATTGGATGGGAAGAAGATTGATCCAAAACACGCTACACCGAAGAACAGGCCTAAGGCTACAAACAAGACAAAGAAGATATTCGTTGGAGGAGTGAGCCAAGACACTTCTTCAGATGAGGTAAAGGCTTATTTCAGCCAATTTGGCAAAGTCGAAGAAACCGTGATGCTGATGGATCAGCAGACAAAGAGGCATCGTGGATTCGGTTTTGTCACATTCGAGAATGAAGACGTTGTTGACCGAATTTGTGAGATACATTTCCACACTATCAAGAATAAAAAGGTGGAGTGTAAAAAGGCACAGCCGAAGGAGGCAGTGGCTGCAGCGGGATTGCTCCTCGGAAAGAGAGTCATGATGGGACCCTTGGGAATGAGGATGGCTGCACCGGCTCCAGTTGCTGCCGGTCAGCTTGTTTCGGTGACTGCCCAAGCGGCTCAGGCTGCTGCGGCTGTCGCCGCTCAACAGGCTGTTGCAGGTTATAGCAAGTTGTTCGGTGGCTATCCCGGACTCGCAAGTTATCGTTATGCACCGTATCCGGTAGCTGCACCGGCGCCTGCTACACCGACACCGGCTGCACCTGCCCCTGCGTTAACTCCTGCTTCGCCCTACCAAGGATACTCGTTACCAAATGTGGATATGACTAGCTTCCAGGGAGTCGACTGGGGATCAATGTACGGTATGGGCATGTATGTCTAACTCTGGTAATTCACATCTTTACTTATTATATACCTATCTTTTGATGGCTTTTTGCTCACTTGTCTTGGGCCCTTCACTAGCAATAATTTGCAATAAAAAGACAGTATTAGCGTCATGCCCATCTTTGAATCTTCCATAAATTGGTTTGATATTATATCTAAGAAACATAATAGAAAAACTAGTATTAGTGTGATATATTGTGTATTGAGATTTTGTAAATTTGATGATTGTGATTGAAACACTGTAAAATTGTTGTTATATTAGTGTTTGTTGATAATGCCTACTGGCAGTTGTTTTTTCAAACCCTGTACACAGAGGGGTGTGCCATACATGTCTCAAGAAAAAGAAATCCTTCGAGACTTTGTTTATCGTGTTGTGAATTTCTGTATATATAACTTGATCTCAAGTGTGGGTACATATTTATACTTTAGACATAGAACAGAAAATTGAGACGGTAAAATCTCTTAAATTAGGGCTTTCAAGCCTTTGTTTGCATTTTGCAATAGTTGATATTTTGTATTAAGTGGTTTTGCGCTTTAAATAACCATGTGACAAAAGTCTGCATTAGCGGATTCTCTGAAATCTAGTCACTTTCTTTTCTCTTATTTCTTTTTTAATTTTCATCATCCACACTTTGTAGTGATACTATTTATTAATCCACATCACGACTGAGTATTTTACCTTTTAATCCCTTTTGACACAAAATTTGTATTGTTCCTTTTTTTTATATATATAATTTTGTTTTTTAACTACTTTATTTTGTTTTATTTATGTCTTGCTATTTGTATTTTATAGTTGTCATTAATTCAAATTGAAACATTCCATAGATTTGTAGCTTTTTTTCTTCAAAAGTAAAATAAATTTTTAATAGAAACATCGAAGTTTCATGCATGTGATCAAGTGGACCAAAATACTTTGTTTGGGGCGAAGGTGGTGGCATAAAAGGAACAATGTCAAACTAACAACTTCAATGAGGTACAATACCTTTAGAAATGTAGCTAGCTATCGTCGCCACCTTCTCCTTCTGTACTTATTTTTGTACTTAAAAGTAATGAGAAAATGGAATTACAAAATGTTAAATCGGTTGTTTGCAACTGTTGGGTATCCTAGTTTGAGTTTGTAATGATGATCCTAAATGAAAACAAAAGTAAATAACTTGTAGAATATAACATCAGTGTTTTTAATTTTGTCTTATTCTTTATATTACTTTAATTTTGTTTCTAATTTTATCATTTGTGGAAAAAACAACAAAGCGAAGCCCTGTATAGATGAACAGGTTGAATGTTAAAGTATGAATATATTTATATATATTGATATATATAAATTGCCATGTGGAATTATTACTACATGTCGTGTAAAAATTGAGAAAAAAATATCAATGTTACAGTGTGTTAAAAATAGTTTATAGCTCATGATAATTCAGTTGTAAACATTTTTGTCAGTGACATGAGATTCATATCTATCTATAAAATTGAGCGAAAGGAAAAAGGATAGCCCTGTAACCCCCCCCCCCTTGTTGGCAATAATGTTCCTTGTTGTAAATGTTAGACTTTGGAGTTACCTCACCTGTTTGAGTGCCAAATGGACAAATGTCATTTCACATTGTTTAAACCGAGAAAAAAAATCTTGACATGGGTATCAACAATCTATTTTCCTTTCGCCGTTATGAGACAATATTTGATTATGTGAAAGCAATAACAGTCATAGGAGACCCCTTTTTGAGTATAATTAACCCTCTATTTTTGTATTCTATAAAAAAAAAAAAGAAAGTTGTGAAGAGTTAATAAAGTTTGTATTTTCATGAAGATGTGGTGTAAGAGGGTTTCTCGGTCTCGGAACTGTCATGTGTAAACTATTAACCTTTGTCTCCTCTATACTTCTCGACTCGTTGCTGTTTTGTTGGTGGACTCGTAGTATTTAAGTATTCACTTTGACAAGTTTATTTAGTGTTAGATGTTTTTGTAGTTTCAGTGTGTAGTTGTAGAATGGGTTATCCCATGCACTTGTAGCTCAGTTTATTGAATAAAGTAGATTTCAGAAAGTAGAAAAAAGTGCTGCTTGATATGGTATTTTTATTATAACAATAATCATTCCTTTTTATTTACATATACATATTTATAAATTAACTTTGTATAATGCTTGACTGGCCTTGACTGACAATTTCAGCTTTTGTTCTAGTGAACCTACGTTCATTTTCTTTTTACAATTTTAATGAAAAAACTTTTCTTTTTTCTTAAAGAAAGTGGAAAAGACATGAAGGTTGATCATATTAAATAAGAACCCACTCGCTTTTCTGTGATAACACTGCACGGATTGTTTGTTGTTAGCACGATAGGTGAAAGGTGCAGTGGAGAGATCTACTCAACTATAGCCCAGTGGAGATTCGACATTTCATCTCATTTAATACCGTTCTTCAATCATTTTATTACCCGATTGTTAATAATTTTGGTGCCGAAATTCGCATGAAGTCTGGTAGACAGACCCGAAGCCCAGTAAACAGACTAACCACAAATGCATGTTCAAAATATGTATGACCAAAAGTAAAATTGCCTTTAACATATAATGACTAACCAATTTCATCATTAAATTCTAATATAGTTTTTTAAAATGAGATGGTTGATTGTAGGATAGTGGACTCCTGTAGTGATAATTTTTTTATTAGAATGTTTGGGAAAGTTTAAATTTGTGCCTTTAGATTTGAAATAAAGTATCAAAATATATAATAATAATAATAAAAATAATAACGCTGATATTGATGTAGATGTGAAAGTAGATTTTATATAAATGTAGTAGACAGAAATGTGAATTTAAAAAAATATATATACACAAATCAGTTGATAAATGTATTAATATTTGGCTGTTTTAATAGAAAGCGATTTTTCAGGGAAAGCGTGGGAAAATTATTTATTTGATGGCCATGCAAGCAAACTTTTTTAATTGAAATTCTCAAAAAATACAAATGAGGTTAAATTAAAGAATTTTGCCTGCTATACTTATCTGTGATCAGGTAACTAAGTCTTTCACTAACTTGAGATTTTTTTTTTAAATAGTTGTTTTGGTTAAACTGTTTAACTATTTTTAGCTGTTTCTCAGACATTGTGTTGTTTTAAGTTGAATATTTTATAGTTTACTGTAAATTAATTAGACCTTATCTCATTTCTTTTCTATACTAATAGTTTTAACACGAACCTTTGATTTCATTCCAAGAGTAGTTTAATAGCATTTTTCCTTTGTCTTTATAATTAAGATTTGAAGCCTTAAAAGAGATAATTTTCCCACTTACTCTAATCTATGACTATACAATAAAATAATTCTTATCAATTAGACTGCTGTTAAAATTTTGAAGGGACAGATCCCAAGCATTACATTTATTTTTACATGACAAACTCTCTTCAATCAATCGTCAATATGTAAATAATCAGACAGAATTTGGAAAATTTTCCCTATCTTGTTTGATTCCCCTGGTTAGCATGAGCATTTTTTTTCCTCGGAGGAAAATTGTGTACGGTAGCCATAGGGGAATGGGTCAAAATCATTTGTCACTCACAAAACATAAATCATAAACAACATATCTATCGTGATGCAATTAATGTTGAATTATCACAAAAATAAAACACGTTTATCTTATAGTCAAAATCTTCGCTCATGCAGTTTCTATTTCCTATCGCGTTTTCTGATTTTCCTTGTGTATATATCGTGAAATAGAATAATGTAAACTTAAGCATTTTCATTAACACTCAATTATTGTGGTTACTCGGTGTTTTAAATACTATTATTTGTATAAAAGCTGAAAGGAGGCTCTCTTAGAAACTACAGAGACATCGAATATTAAAAAAATAATGTAAATAGTTATTAACATTAATTATAAACTTATTTATCTTCTTAAACAACTTATTTTCAAAAGTAATTTAAAGAAAATTATTTAATGAATGCAGATTTTGAAACTTTATCAGTGCCTTTTTAAGTGGGGGTCAAATGACATTTTTATCTCATTAGCAGATCATTTTAGACTATTCATACAAAAAATAAACAAAAATCCCTTTACCTATTTGACGTGAGCTAGTCATAGCGTAAAGTTAACCACCGCACCATACAACTTAATTTCAAGTGGTAAAAAAATTTAACATAAGATGTAGTACACAGTTTGATCACAAGGTTTGTCGAAATTTCATAAAAATAACGCTTATTATCAATTATACTAATGTATTATTACACGACAGTAGAAAATGGATGCATTGTAAGTTGGGTAAGACAATACTGAATGCATAATTGCTACCGAATTACAATAGCAATGAAATTTAGTAGTGGTTGAATTAAAAAAAAAATTCTACTAACACCAAAACGTTCTCTATGTATATTTGAGCCCGAATGTAGTTGATAATTGAGGTAAGTAGTATTATTGCATAGAATTTAAATAGATTAATGCTATTGGTGTTGTGTGGCATCCCCTATACCAAATCCTGATACCAAATATTAAAAATTCCCATTGGGAATCTCTTGAGGCCTACACATAATAAACTCATTAATTTATTATATTAGTTTAACTTTTTAAAAAATAACTTAGCATGAAATTACTGTTAGGGTAGTTTTTAATTTATTTTTTCCTTTTCTTTTTTTTTAACATGGTACGTTTAAACAATAATAATAAATAATATAAGTACCTGTAACTATATTGTGATATGCAAATATATTTAAATTAATCAATATATCTAACTAGTCAATCATAATGTCACGCCTTACATAATATTGGTGTATTTTGACCACTCACTGTCTTCCTTTAAAAGTAAAAATATTTAAAATCAAAATAATATTTTATATATTCCCTCTGGTTATAAATGTATATTCTGGATTCTTAATAAATATCTAAGACATCCCAGTATATTTTAGAACATTTTCCCATATTGTAATATATATATAAATATAATATTCATTTTATCATTAATAATAATATATTATTTGTAATATACTTATACATGGTTTATGAAGTCAACCTGATATGCTGTGTTTTCATTCCTTTAACCCTAAGCCTTTAAAACTCATCCTTAATATTATTATGATTGCTTTTTTAAACTTTTATTACAAGCACTTAAGCCAGTCGATACCAAAGAAATAAAAATAAAAAAATTATAGGGCAGAGATAGTGTTGAGACCAAGCACTGACTTAAGATATTTCATTTTGGATTTTTTTTTTAAATTACTCTTGCACATTAATATAAAATGCATATTAAAAAAACAACTAATTATTTAACAATAATTAATATTGTTTTAGAAGATTGAAATCCCAAACAAATATAATAGAAGTAGTGTTTTAACAATGCTTATTTTTTCAACTGTCTCAACTAAATCATTCGGATATAAATAAACCAGTAAACTTGGTTTTATTTAAATTTAACAAGTTTCGCCAGTTTGTAAGACTGTTTAATAAACCTTAAGACAATTAAAAATTATGACAGTTTGGGGTATTTTACGTTTTGTGTTTCGCAACCGGTTAGCAATTCGGAAAAGGAATGAGATCATTTAAAATGTATTTCACTACATTGACCAAGTAGTTATGGCATCCGACTAATATTTGCTTAGCGGTTCTGGATTCGAATCCCAGCATAGCACATGGCTTTTTAATTAAGAATAGTATGGAAAAAGTACTTATGGTGCTGGGTGTTGGTCTATGAGCCGGTGAACTCGTGCTGCATCTGGCATTGGGGTCTATAATCACACACAGGTTGTTCGACTACTCTTGTAACTCGACAGTTCCTCACTGAAGATGGCACAATGCCAAAATGCATTTGAGTTCAACAAACCCGCAAGTGTATAAAGACCCAGTACCAGTTGCAGTATTGTAAAGCAGTTTGACCCCTCGTCCTCGACAACCAGTAGTTAGTTGATGACAGGAATTACTTTACTTTATATTTCGTTACTATTCATTAATAGTTAGTAATAGTAATGAGGTATTAATTATAAAAGAAATACATTTTTACAAAAACTGTCAAATCATTGATGTGCAGCGACTTAGTATTTTTTGTTTTTGATTTATTTGAATGGACTATCAGCCAAGTATAATTTTATTTTATTTCTTGCAAAGCATTTTTGACTCCTAATTTCTTCTGGTGCCCCTCATTAGGCTTTCATGGTAAATACTGCAACTACAATACGGTTGGTAAAGTTGCAAATTCTACCAAGAAACCCTGACAGGGGGATCAAAAAAACATGAATCAAAGTAAATAGAAAAACAAAGAAGAATGGGATAATAATAACACAAATTATGAGATTACTTCTTCTGCGGGGTAATGAACCTGTTCATTTTGGTCAGCCTTCGGACCATCATCGAAGATGTGTCTTGCAGAATAAAATAATCAAAAACAAAATAATTTAAAAAAAAGATTTGCTATAGAAATGAACATATGCACATCTGACAGTGTTCACAAAATGATCTTACCCTTTCCTAATTGCTCACAGGTCTCTAACAAAAATGTAAATATGCTAAACTCTCCTTGATTCCCTTTTGATTAATTTTTGTTAATGGTAATTTTCAGGGCTAAAATTATAATTTTTTTTATTATTACGAATAACCAAAAGCATTCTTTCTTTGTACATAAAATATTTGGGCCAGGATTAGATACACGATGTAACTACTCAAGGAACAGATTTCCTGAAGATTCTCATCTTGGACAAGATTTAGAGATTGTGATTGGTAAGACTTTTCGACAGTGGGATTTTTTTTCTTCTTTTTATTAATTCTCATAATTACTCCAAAATAAAAATAATTTCCGACGAATCCTTTTTCATCAATAAAATGAGACAACAATGCCATGGAACTGTGGCATATAAAGTACAAAAATAAATTTTGTAGGTATTTCACCATTAATTGTAGTTTTTACGGCCATTTTGTAGACACCTAGAGAATTAAAAAAAGGCCACCCTACATAAACATATTTATGTAATATTGTCAATTGTAAATAAACAAAAAATGTTTTTAAACATTTAAACAGCTCAGATGAAATTACTCTTAACAGAGATCGTCTTTCATCTCGCATCAGAAATTTTCCAAAATTACATGCACCCTTGAATTTATTGTTTTTAAACTGCAGGTAAGTAAAATTAGAATATTTTCTTCTCAAATTGGTTTTTCTTTTATTATAAATTACATTTATTATACGTTAATAATAAATTTACTTATTTATTGTTTTTGGAAAAGAACTGGAAATTGGGTTAAAAAGCCTATATTCTGCCTCGTAAGAAAAAAATTTTAATCTTCAGAAACTCAAATAAAATAAGATAAAGACATATCACCAAAAAAAAAGCTAGATTATTTTATTGAGTAAAAAATTAATTTCATAAATTTTATATTATAACAGTTTTTAAATATAAAAAGTCTTCAGATTTCTATTGAGTACACTAAGCAGTTGTGGGTTCGAATCCTAGCACAGGCCATGGAATTTTAATTGGTAATAATATGTGAAGTCGTTTGACTACTTGTTCACAACACCCAATGGGTAGCACTCCTGACAGGAAATATAAAAATTTGAAAATTTCAATACTGTTTTTTAAAGGACACAAGTAACTTTTTATTCCACAAATACAAATAATTCAAGTCATGTCAATATTGGCTATTCTTTGTTACGGGTTTGGTAAACGAGTTATTATACCCGACGCATTCTTTATCGACCCTTGTAAACAATAAAATATCGGTTTTACAGTGATGCAAGAAAGTGAATAAAAAGGAATGGAATAAAAAGAAGTTTGGCGTTATGTGGATAAAGGGCCATTAGGAAAAGGGTGTGGCTGCTTTCCCAGCCCCATTGCAAACAGTCCATATCCTAATTGGGTTTCCTAGCTTTTAGGGCTCCCCCTCCCTTGTTTGATTAGTAAGAGCAAAGTTGATCTATGGTCTCCAATAACGCGACCTTTTGTAAACCTCTTGCGATTAACCAAGTCACGAAACAGTGGTGTGCTTAAAAATGAATTGCTTCCGAAACCATATATAGTTACTCTGTACATATGAGAAAATTGTGGGATTTGCAGATTACAGGTTCCTACTGTTTGAAACCAAAATCTATTTAATGAGGTCGTAGATCTGATAGTGATGAATGTTGTAAAATTTTCCCATTTGATTGTTACCGATCTCACCACTTGCCCTTGATCTAGTACCTTATGATTCTGCAGTACTTTCGGGTGCCGGTGTTTAATTTTAAAAAAAATTGTAAGTATGTTTGGTTGGAATGCAAGGCCCCTCAGGGACTGATCGTGTTGAGGGCTGAAATGACCTGGCTGAGCATCATGGATGGTTGGATAAAACTGAGGTCTGACCCCAGACTGCCAACACCTACGACGGGTGATTCTCAAGGCCTGCTGATAATTTACTATATATTTCAAAAGCTGGAATTGCTGATGGACTGCGAGAAGAGATAAGCTCAACTCTGTACATGTGCTCACGTATGTACATGATCTAAATAACAACTGAGAATAAGAGAAGAGACATATACAGAAAGGAAGATCTTAAATGTTATATAGATTTGTTTGATTTTGTTATTTTATTAATAAGGAGATTTATTGTAATATGAATGGCAAAAGTGTATTAATCAATTGGGAAAATATTGATTTTTGGTTTATCCCGTTTTAAAAAAATCACAACACTATTATTGTAATATTTATAACAAAGCAATAATGATAATTTCTGCTTTCTCTTAACCCTATAAACTTTACATTTGGTGTTCTTTGGTGCAAGATCGTAAAAGAAATGGGATTTTCACCCCGAGGACGGCACCAAATATTGCCTTATTCGGAAGGAAATGCAGTTCCCCGGTTGCTATAATGTTCACTCGGGCGGACGATTTACTGCCCCCAACTTTTTTTCGGTTCCCCGGGGTTGGTGGTCGTAGCTAGACCGTCTTCACCCCCAGGGAGGCTTCGGTTGTATTCGGCCCGGGCGATAATTCATCCCCCAGCCGGAAAATCTAACTTTACCCTCGACTGGTAAGTAATTGAAAAACTTCACCGGCAAAATGCCGCTCTCGTTTCTCTCCGATTAGACACCGGATTTTCCAGACAAAGTCGAATTTTGGAAAAGGGTCGTTTCGATAAATGTTAATTCCTTGATTTAGACACATTCTTCCTTTGGTGTAAACAATTGGGACTAAGAATCTATATTTTAATGTCAACGCCACTGCCATTTTACACTGGCACTTATCTCTTCAATACTTTTGATGAGGTATGAAAAAAACCAACAGTTCTGGATGAAACAGGAGAACTAGAACTGAAAGAAACTATAAGACAATAGTTGCCACCTACGCAGAAACAGGCTAAATTGCGTTGACCACCCTTGAACGTATTGGGTTGTCCGGAAAATAATGCAGGATTTTGGTATTAAACAAAAAAAAAGAAACTAGTTACTTTAAAGCAATGTTCTTTAATCAAAATAATTTCGTTGGTAACTTATTAATTCCGTCTGAGTAGAATTCAGAATTTTTAGAATTGATAAAGTCAATAAATGCATTTTCCAGTTCCGTTTGATTTTTGAATATTATGTGTTGTAAGTAGTGGTCCAGGTGTCTAAAAAAATGGTAGTCAGTAGGCGAGAGGTCCGGAGAGTAGGGTGGGTGAGGCAAAGTTTCATAGCCAAGCTCCAATAATTTTTGTGACGTTACACGTGACACATGTGGTCGAGCGTTGTCATGCAACAAAATGGGCCCTTTCCGATTGACCAAAGAGGGCTTCATTACTGCCAATTTCTGATGCATGGTATTAATTTGGTTACAGTATGATTCAGCATTGATGGTTTCGCCAGGATTTAAGAAGCTGTAGTGTATTAAACCAAATGAAGCCCACCATACCGTAACCATTACCTTTTTTTGATGAGTTGGGGGCTTTGGAGCTTCTCCTTTGTCGAGCCACTGTCCAGAACGTCTAGTGTTATCGTAGAGAATCCACTTTTCGTCACATGTAACAATTCTGGCCAGAAATGGGTCATTTTTGTTTCGACAAAGAAGTGATGCACAAACATCAAAGCGCTGATTTTTTTGGCGATCGTTTAATGAGTGTGGAACCCAATTTTCGAGTTTTTTCACTTTTCCAATCGCCTTGAGGTGGTCAGCGACGGTCGTTTTACTGACTTTGAGTTGCTCTGCAAGTTCTCGAACAGTTGTTTTGGGGTTTTCTTCCACCACTGATCGCAGAACATCATCATTAAGAGAGGAAGGCCTTCCACGACCTTCTTCATCTTCAAGGCTGAAATCTCCCTCCCGAAATTTTTTAAACCACCTTTGCACAGTGCACTCATTAACACAACCCTCGCCCCAGACTTGGTTAATGTTTCTAGCCGTTTGGGCTCCGCTTCGGCCGAGTTTAAACTCGTAAAAGAAAATCGTACGAAATTCTCGCTTTGACATTATAAGGATGACTGAATTATTTCCAAGAAGCGGAATGCTACAGAGGTAAACAAACAATATCATTTGGAAGAGGATTAATAAGTGTTGACATTCATACAAATGAGTAATCCTGTAAACGTAAACAGAATATTTTATATAGATTTTTTTTAATGAAAACTTAAAATCCTGCATTATTTTCCGGACAACCCAATAGTTGTAGAAAAAGCACTGGTAAATACATATATCTGACTTCGAGAAATTGATCAACACAATGATGTCTTGAATTTCAAATTTTTTGCCACCAGGCGTCTCCACTACTTCATGCTTCAGTTTTCTACATGTCAGCTAGTGAACGTGCATCACCTCTTAATTGTTGTCAAGCTTAACCGACTTTAATCAGACTCATCAATGAGACGAGTTATCACTAATAGAACAAGCAACCAACCCGATCACCAGTCATCTCAACAGCACTAATTGCTCACTCGACAGCCGATGCGGCTGGCAGACTCTGTTTTATCCACCGACCATCATCTGGCTCATCGACACCCATGTGGGCTCTAACTACGGCGTACGGCAGATTGGTCAGCACTCAGTCGCGTCGCCTGCCCGTGATTCCTCGTCGCTCAACTGCACCACAATTTTTTGGTGTTGACACTTCTTCTCAAGTCCACTACACGACCCCAACTTTATCGTGTGCGAACGCTCGTAGTTCACCGTTTCCGCACTGAGTAAGCAATGCACCAACAGATGACCAACTTTTTTGTTGGAAGGCATTCCGACAGCCTATCCAACAGTCTAGTCGGACAGGAGTCAGCCGGTAGTGAGGGTTTGCGTCGTTCGCAAGAAAAGCCAACCTCGCTGTTGCAATTCCCTGCTAGACCACGACCACCCACCTATCGCCAGGGCAGAAGGATTTTGTCCTCTGAACTGCCCAGAGGATCTGTACGACTCTACGCCCAGAACCTATTAGTTTGATAATAAGATCAACGATGAGTCCAAACAAAACAAATGAACAAACAATAGAGGTCCCAGATTAAAATTCTAAACAAATATAATAGAAGTAGTGTTTTAATAATGCTTATTTTTTAAACTGTCCCAACTAAATCATTTCAATTATAAATAAACCAGTAAACCTGGTTTTATTTAAATTTAACAAGTTTGACTGTTAAATAAACCTTATGACAGTTTGGGGTATTTTACGTTTTCTGTTTCAACCTGTTAGCAATTCGGAAAAGGAATGAGTACATTTAAAATGTATTTCACTACTAATGGGACCACATTGGCCGAGTAGTTATGGCATCTGACTAACATTTGCTTAGCAGTTCTGGATTCGAATCCCAGCAGAGCACATGGCTTTTTACGAACCATGAGTCCAAACAAAACAAATAAACGAACAATAGAGGTCCCAGAGATAATAAATTCGTAATTAAAGAATTCTCTCTAAATCTGGCAAACACATTGCTGTAGGCTGATAGTAAAAGCCAGGAAGTGATAGGGCTCTATACTGATGACAGTCATCTGAGAAAACGCAACAAACCATATCCAATGATGGCCCCTATTCGTAGGTTATGCCATGTGGAGGAAGGAACTGCCCGATTAAAATGTGTATCAACCATCAATGGAGACCTAACTTACGGTACGAATAAAATCCGGGAAAAAGAATTACAGCAATGACAGTCAATGACCTACTACTCTTGAAAGAAGGATCAAGTCAATTAAACTGAACTAAGGAACTAGGAACAATACAATACGCCAAAAGTCTACAGGGTTTGGGGAACGCCAAAACCGCCGCTTCTTAGTATGCTCCTCATCATCAACATCATAGATAAGTATTACTATTACATAGCCAGAACCTTCTCATTTTAGGAGTACAATTTATAATGGGAGCCATTCAACACGTGGAAAACCTGATCTGAGAAGATAACCTTTTTCAACTATTTATGATTGACGTAAATGCATACTTATAATCAAATAAAGACGGTAAATGTTATCTTACATAGACATAGAAGATATTTTCTAAGGAAGTGACAGTTATCATAGAGTCAACCGCTATCCTGACAAAGTCAAAAAGCTACTAATTAAATTGATTGAAACATCAAATACTTTAACTTCTCTTAATTTGGGTAGTTACTCAGGAAAATGAGATTGTTTTGTGCGAACTTGTGAATTTTAAACTTTTCTAGAAAAACCGTACAATGCTTACAATTAATATTCGCCGTGCCAACAAATTGTAAAGCTTTCAATTAAATCGTGTTCCTTAAGTATCTTTCATTCGATAAATTAATTTTTCGAGTTGAAATTTATTGTCCGCCTCGGAATGGGATCGCGTAATGTGTCGGATCACGCAATTATTTCAGGAATAGAAATGCGATTTCCTCCGTCATGATATCGTGCAATTTGGCGTCGAAAGAAAAGCCATTTTTCTAACGCAAGGCAAACTTTTGAACAAACAAAGAAAAATGAATCAACACTCCACACAGCTCCATACCCCTTTAACACTATTTCTCTTTAACGTTCGAAATCGTCTCAGCGTTTATTTTCCCACGCTTTGAGTTACTGTTGTACCAACGATTGCAGTTTGTGGCAGTTTAACGATTAATTTTTATAAAACTGATCATATTAAAAACGAACTCGTTGACAGTGTGAGTGTGATCAGATATTGCCAAGATTTAACCTATGAACGCTTTGAGTTCCAGTTGTACCAACGATTGCAGTTTGTGGCAGTTTAACGATCAATTTTTATAAAACTGATCATATTACAAATGAACTCGTTGACAGAGTGAGTGTGATCAGATATTGTCGGAATTTAACCTATGGCTTATTTCTCCAGTTTGAAAAACAACAAATCACTCGACGTCCTCAGTTTCAACGTCAATCCAGATAAAAGCGATTGGACTTTTTGACGTTGAGAAGTTTTGAAAAGAATCTATTAACTTATGAACTAATGTATTACGTAACTTCTTATATTTTACACATTATATATTATTAATGATTATATTATAATTACATACATTGTACTAATTCTTTTTTAATATGCGGTGCCGGTGACAGACCTGCTTAATATATGGTGAGGTTAAGCTTGGTGTCTTATGTCGTTTCAAACTGAGCCCTAATTTGTTTATGTAATTACTTATTTAAAAAGAAAACATTCTAAAACTACAATAAATTTGAAATTGCTTACTGAATAGTGTGTCTTGATTGTTTTTAATGAAAATAATTTCCACTTAGCGTCTCCCATTATGTCTGCAGTGCTGTAACATTTTTCAAAAACAGACAAAGAAAATTAGTGGATGATTAATGGTAGGTTATCCGGTTTAACAATATTATTAAGGTGCTGAAAATACGATACAAACAGTTTAAAGATTTTAGTGGATAAAACCATGAACCAGAGTCTAGATGTGAATAATATTAAAACAATCCCAATATCAGAGTTGCTGTAGTAGGAGTGGGCCAGTTTTGGGACGTAGGGTATGTTGAGTTCGGTAGAGTAGAGCATCAACTATTGTGCGACTAATTTTGGATTAACATTGGAACTGTTAAACAATCGAACTGTTAAACAACCCGAACAATCCAAGTCCGTAGGTCCAAATTGGGGGGAAATGTCAAATTGAGCCCACCACATGGAATTAACCAAAGTAGGTATGTAAAATGAGCCGGTTATGGTTTCACTACCTTACCAGGAGATGTAAAATGAGCCGGTTATCGTTTTACTACCTAACCAGGAGATGTAAAATGAGCCGGTTACATTTTTACTGCTTGTACCAGGAGATGTAAAATGAACCGATGGCATAAGGAAGACGTTAGAGTCATAAGTACATAATGTAGGTGTAAATGCTATCAAAAGCACATCCGTCGATAAAACAAATCATGAACTAGTAGTACATTAAGTAGGTGCAAAGTCGTCAAAAACACATCGGTCAATTTTAAACAAATTATTGATTAGTCATTTAGGGTGAACTTTACTGTTCACAGCTCTGAGCCTGTCAAAGAGCTGAATGCTGTTGATTTCGTGATTCTCGTATATTGATAACTGTGACCTGATGGAATCCTGTTTTGTAATACCTACCTCATGTATAATTGCATAACTTACAACACATCCCTATTGGATCTCTCCTGATTTTGTGTATTGTGTACGATATATTTGCGATATTTGAAGTTACCAGTTGCAAACACCCACGCTGCCCGGTGACCACTTCCACGTTTTTTTTCCTGCGCTCCCTACATAACTGAATCGGTCATTTTGAAAAAGGGGCCATCTCCAACTTTTCAAATTTTAAAGGAGAAACAAAAAACGTATTATATAGTTTAAATTTTGTAGAATTGTTACCAATCTTTTTTTTCTATTAGCAAAGGATCTTATGGTATATAAACTCGTTGTTTTGGATAATTTTAACCCGTTGTTGTGCATAGGAAAATTAATTTTCCACGAGAACCTATTTACAAAATGAACTTGGGTTTTCTAAAGCACAATACAAGTATTTTTTTTTTTTAATCCACAAATATATATTTCGCCCTCACACTATTTTTTTTCTTTATTGTTTTTTCTTATAAATACAAATATCACGTTGTTTTTGTAATAAATACATATAAGTTAAAAGATCGAACATCGATGGTTTGACGTCGTTGTCCTATCCTTAGGCTCAGCCGGGTGTATTTACCCGCTGGCTCTTTTTACATCAGGGATTAAGGTTGGCGGGCATTCCCACCACAGGTAGCGGTGAGATCGGCTCAATTTGCCATCGTCCAAATTAGGGATTAGGGTAGTGTATAATAGTTTTTTTTTTTTTTTTATTAAGTAATGTCAGCTTGTTTCTTAGTCTCTTAGGCATCTAAGGTTACAGCCAAACTGAAAACTATGTATTTATTTATTTTTTACCTTGAACAATAAAACACAAAGGGAGCAAGCGTGCTTCCCTGAGGGACGCCGCCTAAAATTAGAAAAATAGGTGAGGCCTTAAGTTACTTCGAAGTAAAGGTTTGTCAGGAAGGATTTGAGGATAAAGTTGTATGTAAATGGAAGAACACTAAATTGCAAAAATAAACAAGACAGATTAGGTATGCAAAATAAAGACATCTTCTACGGGGTCCCAGGACATGTGGGAGTGGAAGGCAAAGGGAAAGCGACGCCTTTGCAGGTAGGTTTGCTATACCGCTGATAGGTCCTGAGCCCTTTTGTGACATAGGGATTCACACTATCAATGAGTACCTTAGAAAATGAGAAAACATTGGGCACAAACTATCCAAGAACTTTCTATCAAGTTTTGAAAGGGAAGAAGTAAGAGAATAGATTAAAGGAAGCAAGGAAAAAACTTCAAATCCTAACAGCATTGTTAATAGGACACTGCAGACCAAATGGGCATTTGAAGAAGATTGGTATATCACAGCCTGGTACGTGCAGATTTTCCAAAGAAATAGAGGAAACACCTTCACACCAACTAACAAACTGTAGTGCCACATTTGCCCGAAGAAGTGTTTTGGGATGGACAGTGTACCGTAGAGGAAGTGCAACCACTGAGGCCGGACCTACTAGTCAAGTTCGTTGATGAATTAAGACTCACCGGTGTGCTATAAGCACAGATTTCAAGGGGTGAGTATGCTATACATTCTGATTTATTACATCTACATTTAACTGGAAGGATACCCTTCCACAACAAGCCCTCATGCCATACCCGACCAAAGGCATCGGAAGATCAAGGAAAACAACGAACTATTGCACTGCTTAAGACATAGAAATTCAGCATTAAGGGCCTAAAACCAGTCTATGAAACATGCACCCAATTTAATCAAGTTAACAGAAAACATAAGAAGCAGTAATGTTGTTTTCTCTTCAGTAACTCTGGGAAAGTACCTACTACACAGAAGTCTATACACCAACAGAAATTTATTTACTCTACTTTTAAATAAGTGTTAATAGAATTAAAAAAATTCTCAAGGCTGCAAATCATCGTAACGCCAGCCATCGTAAATTTATTACATCCATAACCGAGGTAGATACGCGCACGCAATACGGGCAACGCCCATACTGTTAATTTAATGAAACTTATTCTCTTATGTATTGGAAAAAAGGGAATTTTTGTGAGATGAAGTCAATTGAATTTGACGCTTCGTTTCTTTATTTGACAATATTTAGAAATATACAGATTTAATTGATGAATATACAAGATGGCCCGGATGAATTTCTCTTCAATGACGCTATCAAAAAAACAAAAAATAAGTCTAATATTTTTCAGTCTAGTTTCGAATTCTTCCTCGTGTTTTGGAGAACACTTGTACAGAGTACCTCAGGCCCAGTTCAACTTCAAAATTTCAAATACAACCCTGTACATCACGACTCATCATTTTAAAGGATTTTTTACGCCGAAAACAATGGTGCAATCGGATTTGAAATTGGTCAAAAGATGACACAGTGATGGCAAAAAGAAACCAGCAGCATAATTTCGACGAGGAGCTGTATGTTACTTTAATGTATGTTATTTTACTGTATGTTAGTGAAAATCCGAATTCCTCTCTCCGAAATGTTGAAAAGGTTTTAGGTTTTTCAAAAAATAAAATTAGAGATGTCCTCCGGACTTATAATTTTAAGCCGTATCACTCCCATCTTGTCCAGGCACTTCGGGACTTATTATGACATGCGTCTAACGTTCCTTGCAAAAATGTCGATTTGGAAAACTGAAGAAAACGTTGTTCCATACATCCTATGGACTGATGAATCCAAGTTCACCTCTAATGGCATACTAAACTGTTGCAATTTAAGAAGGTGGGCAGAGGAAAATCCGAGAATTTCTTACTCTTATCATCATCAGGTGGATCATAGTATCCTTTGGTGTGGACCTCTCGGCAATAAATTAATAGGGCCTTATTTCTACAAAAATGATTTAAATGGTGCTCAGTTCAGGTTTTATCAACATTATTACATGATATTCCTCCGCAACAAAGACAAAGAATGATACTCCAGCTTGATGGATGCCCCGCACATAATTCTTTGCAGGTGAGACGTTATTTGAGTCATCACTTCCGGGATAGATGGATAAAACCTCATTTGCCGAACTGTTGACCTCCTCAGTCACCCGATTTAACTCTACTTGATTATTTTCTGTGGGGCCATTTACAAAACTGTGTCTACGCCAACCATAACCCAGCAACCTTAGTTGAAGAACTGCGGCAAAGGATAGAAAATCCTTGTCAACCCATCTCAAGCTCAAGCTGTTAGAAATGATCATACCTGATGTGGTCTTTGTCAGCCAAACACTCCTAAAGTTCAACGGTTGACTACAGATCTACAGATGCACTTTAATTTGGTGACTTGCAAGTTCACATCATTCAAGGGTTAAGTCTTCCCTCATGCAAAGATCGTCAAACAACAAAGACGTTGAAACCAAATATCAACCGATTTCGGTCTCGATCGAGTAACAGTGTTTACAATCAAACCGCTATGTTATTGTGGTGACTGCTTGAGGCTTACTAAATTTCCACCTGGCGTCATCTCTACATCAATGTATGCGGTAATGAGCATTCAGTAATTTAAGTAGAGGCTCAATCGACTTAAATCACACTCGTCGACTAGTTCCCATCAATAATGGAGTTAGAAAGTATCAAAAGAAAACAGTCTTCTCAATAGTTCGAATTCATCGCACTGCCCAAGACCTTCGCTCTGTACCGTCGACCAACATTTGACGAATGGGCACCCACGACGGGCCGTAACACTGGTTCTAATCACACGATCCCCGCTAAATTAATAACGTTTATGGGATTTAAAACATTTCTTAAATGGAGGGGAAAATTTTGGATCTCTAGATGGTCTGGTCGACAACGGATTGCGTTCTATCGGTTTTTTTGTAAATTTTAATTTATGAGGTATTTAGGTATGATTTGGATTCTTCTATGTGTAATTATTAAAATTTGCAATAGTAATATCGAAAGAAAATACAAAGGCATTCACTGCTGACAACCGACACGAACCGTGAGAAAGGCTGGCCATGGTGCCAATGGATGATCAAACTGGGAACAACGCCTCCCCAAAAACTCGTTCACATTTGAAATTGCAAACTTCTCCTATTATGCTAGACAAGTTTTGTGCGCACGAAAGTTTTTCGTTTCTTCGTCTATAAAATTATTTTTACTTAAATAAATGTTTCGATTTCTTAAAATTCTTTTTTAACTGTTTTTAATTCGACCGTAAATGAGGGAGTTTTCAATCATGTCATCCCTTTCGACATACCCAAGGATATATCAGGTCGATTTGTCCAATTTGAGTAACCGACCGATGATTTAGCGTCTTAGGTCAGTTTAATCAGCAAAGAGCTAATATATTTTGGGTGCACACTTTTTTACATGTGGGCCTGGGTCTAACCGTGTCACATTTTCTAGAGAAAGCCCGAGAAAAAGTTTTTAAAAGATTCATGCGTTACCTGCGCTGAAATGCAGATTTATCGTTCCCTTGTGCGGTCAGATCACTTATTCATGCAAGGACGGGACCTTTTCCCGATCCGGCCACATCCGAAAATGGCTCCCTTGCGAAGGAAAAGTTCGAAGTTTACTTTAGGTGTTAAATCTTGTGGAAATTACTAAGATAAATTTACCCCGTTGTAAAATGTTGCATTTTAAATGAACCACGGCTAATTGAAAAATGGATATGTACCGTTTTGGACATAAAGAATGGGTCAGTCATTTTCAATTTTGGTGTCAACGTCCGGCTTACGTAATTTCCATTTTCGTTATTTCTTGACGATTGGGCCTAACATTTTTGATATATACATATTTTGGACCATATTGATCGGAAAGGACTACACATGTTCATCATCCTGCAAACCCCATGAAGAAATATCAAACTTTCTACTATGAAGTATGAGTCAAGATCCTAGCAGTTCTGAAGAGGGACTTGTGTAAAACCTGTTGGGTGTCGCGGACGAAAAGGTTAGAACCACACCACAATGCTTTCTCCAAATTATTCACCATTAAAACTCCATGGGTATGCTGGGATTGGAACCTAGGACATCTAGTGTGGCTATACGAGTCGGACATCCCCACTCGGTCAACGCGTGAACCCAGCCGAAGACGAAAAATCCATTATAATTTTATTGAATACAGTATTAACTTCAAATAACAAATTGCCAATTTGCGGCCTCAGTGAAATACGTCGGACATGCTAAGTTAGCAGAACAAGTTGATACTTAACTTACAATCCTATGCTCCTGCACCCTTTAAAAAGGACACCAAGTGTTTTCGAAGCTTGTTGCTTAATATCGGAAGCAAAAATTAGATAATCATTGAGATTTTAGGATCGAATTTTATAATGGCTACTGACAACATCCAACATTTCCAGTTAAACAGTAAGCAAAGAACACTGTCATTTTCTTTGAAAACATTTCCAAAACACACGAGTTAGTGCTGTGGTGTAGCATTGGTTCATAAACACAGGTTTACAGTCGACGTGGTTTAAGGAAGAAAAAACCAGCTGTGTAATTGAGAAACTTTAATTAATGATAGTACACATGCAAGCACTGGGTGGGGCTGGCAGTCGGGTCCAATTTCATTAGCTGACCGGATACACCTTTGTCAGCGAGCGCAAGATTGATGTGCGGTTTCCATCGAGGAAAAACCCGAGAGACAACGCCTACCGGAGAAATATGATAACTCTTCATCGCGATGACGGGTTTATTAAAAAATATTAATCCGTCTCCAGTTAATTATCCGGCAAGTCCGGGAGTAATTTGAAGGTTAAATTAATTTAGGAGGTAATGGGAGGATGCCACGCGCATCGCAATTGGATGGAGTGACGCTCGAAATAGGAACGTAAAACAGGTTCGAGGGCTCTCCTCATGATTCCATGTCATCGCGAAAAGATATTTTTTTAGGAATCAACTCATACTTACACTCAGGATGCACACTGTATGACGTCCTTACAACAAAATTAATTTTTTTATTTACGCTTTTTCAGATTTATGTACCAAGTATTGAGGTGTTTAGATTGTTAGCTAGGAACTTCGAAAACACTAGTTGACATCTTTAAAGTGTCTAGGTTAGGGAGCTTATCCTGAGGCATTCGTTTATCCGGAGGTCTTATAGCCCCGTGTATTCTTCTACCGTTCTGGCACAATATCCAGGAATTTGTATCGAAAGTTAATCCATACTTGTTCTGCTAACCTATGCAACTCTCGAGGTTTCACGAGGTTTAGATATGCGCGTGTGACATCCCGAAACTTCTACTATTGTTTTTGCTGATGAAGTGACTACATTAGTCCTCTCCTCTCATATAACAGAGCAATGCTGTAGAACAGAAAGAATTTAAGTTAACACCGAAAAATCAAAGACTTTCATAACTCCATCTACTCCTACAAGCTAGATGTGATGCCTGTGGATGTTCCTAAAAAAGCAACCAACCTGGAATAATTATTACTCAAACATATGACTAACAAACAACAGACTGGAATTTTTTGAGTTCTGCCAAGTTTACCAACATATAACGATTCAAAATATCCCAATCCAAACCCAGAATTTCCCCAAATTTTATGTATTCGGTGAAACATAATAACCTTTACGCTTCGTACGTGACATAAATCAATCCCAATCCTTAATCCGCCATTCAACACCCTATGAAGGCCGAAGAATCAATGGCTTATACGAAGATAGTAAAAGGGAATGCAGTGAAATTTAGCTGTATAATTTGAAGTGCCATGTTCATTCTAATTTTGTGGTTTTTTTACTTGTCAACTATAAATTGTGCTATAGTATTGGATTAAAAATTATGTTATCTTTCGTTCTATTGTTTGCCTGTACCTTTTGTTTCTTCTAAGGTATTTTCAGTGTATCCGTTGTTACTGAAGGCTACCTTCAAGAATTTTATTATCAAATTATATCAAGAAAGTTACATTACGTCAATTAGCGTTTTTTCCCTTATATTTTGAGACAGTTCGTCTTGCTAGGTTAAATGTAGAATGTCTAAAAGTGAAGGGTGTTTTAAAACTTGTTAACTTGGTGTATTAGTATTTGGTTTTTTCATTTAATTTTCTCTATTGGATCATAGAAAAGGTCACAAATTGTATCTTTCTAATGCCATATTGTCATTTTCAGTGACTTCATGGAGGATTATTTAAAGTTTTTTATGTTTATGTGGACTTCTGTTTTGTTCTCTCAGAGAGTTAAGTCCAAGGCATCCGGCACTTGTGTTGGTTGAGTGAATTCAAGCTCTTCTCGTCACTTCTTTCAGGAGAATTCTGCTGGTTTATGGGGTGGTTTTTATCTTTCCTGGTTTAACATGGAATATAAAGAAAGAATAAAGGCTAGTTTTGACTTGTTAATTTCCCAATTTAGTGTGCTAGTTGTCCGAATAGATTCAGATTTGATCGATATTTACTACGATACTCATAATTAGCATATTGAGATAAGAACTGGTGCGTTTTGTGAAAAAAAACTTTTTATGTTACAAACAGGTTGAAATATATCCGTTAAAACGTGGAAATGTAATAAACATAACCCGATATATTAGGAAAAACCCAGGACTTCGTTTTCTTTCAAGAACAGGTTTATAAAATGCCAGAATTTCTAAAAATCGGTTTTGTTTTAATAATTATTTCACTTAAAATTGTCAAAATAATTTCAAATACAGTTGTTCCCCTGCTGGTTGCATAAAATGGTATATGATTCGTTCTCATTTTTCTTTTTTTTTTTAATTTCATAAAATCTTCAATGTAATTTGAAATCTCAAAGTTGCACTCTTTACTGACAAAGTTCTGCCTACAAAGTGCTGTGTGGAAGTGAGAGATCGATTGAGAGAAAACGTTTCTTGTATCGGGTTTAAAAAGTCTTACCCATTTTAAAAGTAAAAACTTTTATTTACAAAATTGCTTATAACAACAATTTTTTACGTTTTAATCCAAAAGTTTTCATTTAAATCCATTATGTCCTTTAAATTTTTTTGGAACTGATTATTTATGTATCATCAGTTTATCCAATAAATTGTGCACTTGAGAAGTAGATGTTTTAACTTCATTCTGACCACAGTTGTCGTTGGAAAGGATGGATATACTTTTTACGATTGGAGTTTTATTTTACTTATTATTTTTTATATCTGGCAAGAAGGTGTGAGCATAACTTACGCATGTGTATAAGTGAAAATTGTAATCTAGTAGTGTTAAGTCTTTATAAGTTCAACAAGTAACTGTTAAGGAATGCGACTGATTACCTTTATGTTTCCTGGACGAGTCTTGCAAAATCAAAAGTTTGTTTCGTGTTTTTACTATTAACTAACAGATGAACAGAAGAAAAACATGTGTTAACGTATAAAAATTGGGGGGAAAAATATTTGAAAGCAAATTTGAACTACAGGTGCTGGGGTGGTGCCAATTTACATTATTCCGTTTTTTCATTTTAATCTGTTAGCCAAGATTTTGGTTTTGTTTATCGTTCGGACGAACGGAGGCTGAAGGGGCAAAGCTAAGTGCCCGCAGTACTACTACACAGTGCGCCACTACATAATTCCTTACCTTCCCCTGATATCCAGCCAAAGGTTTCTAAGGAAAAGGGATACGGGGAAAATCGAGATAAAGGGTTTTTCGTGGCTGGGATGTCGGTCGAGGGATGTTCTACCTGTTCTAGAAGCTGCTTGAGAACTGTGGACCCCTCACGGCTCGCCCGATCAATATGGACGGGGGTGGGTGCAGGGTGGGGCCCCACTCTACATGATTGCCGGGTCTTATCATATTGAAGCCTATCTATCACATTTATCGGGGACACTTCCAAGCAAAGATGCAATTTTCCTTTTCCTTTTCGACAAAAATTTCGACATTTAGCATTGATCGTGCCAGAAAAGTTGATTTTAAATGCAGCCGTTACAAACTCATCGTCAATTTACGACAGATCGAGCAGAAGCTAACACATGAGCAATCGAAATGTATTTGAAAATTCCAATGATGTGATAATTTAATGAAGTTATCATACAGTGGGGGAAAGAATGGTCATAGTACTCATTTTGACAATATCAGGCCGAAGGAAATTAATTCAATGAAAATTGAAGACAATTTTTTTGAAAAGACGTAACCTATGATACTACGAAAAGACGGGAAAAATAATGCAATGGTAGTAAAAGGCTACTTAAGAAAAGGATCGAGTCAGTTGAACTGAGCAACAAACAAGGAAAAGTAAAATAGCCCAGAAGGTTGCAGGTCTTGGTGAATGCAAACCCCCGCTTCCAAGCAGTCCATTATCAACATCATCCATAGTTTTGTCACCATCAAAATGACAAATTGCAAACCAACAATATTGTGTTGTCACTGGACAGTGTCCTGGACTTGTTAGGTGAGGATCGCAGTAGCCTAACGGTTGGAACGAACCTCACTCATAGATCATACCGGTTCATCAACATCCATATTATTTTACCAAATATTGACTGCATTCACCATGCCCCACCACCGTATGGAACAGCTTGGCTGATCTTATGAGGGATTTTTTTGTCACTGTTCCTTCTTTTAAGACTTCCTATGACATAAGAGTTGAAAAACCGAAGTGTACTTCCCTCAGGGGTTTGAATTGGAATTCGCGCTCGTGTTTTGGAATCGCGCAGAAAACACCTTACTAGGCTTTGGAGATAGATTATAGTAAGAGCCGGCCTCTTTATTGGTAGTAGTTTGTTAGTATTGGTCCATTGTGCATCTACATTGTTGAATAGAGTTCCACATCAAGGCTTTTTACCAGAACCCAAAACTTTCTCAAGGACTCACGTATGTACTCTTTAGACCCGGCTGTTCCTCTCCTAGGAGTAGAAATCTCAAACTAAATAAACTTTCGCACCGACAGAAGACATGTTCCGCTGTCACTTCTTCTTGGCAATATCTACTAGCAGTCCAACTACTATTCTAGTCCTAGCATATCCTAGATTTAGTAATTCTCCTGTTAGTTTCACGATGGTCTTTCACGCTTTTTCGCATGCCTCTGCCCTGAGCTACATTACCATTCAACGGAGGACTTATTTTTAATCTTTGTCTGATGGATCCACGTTTTTGGGAGTTTGGTATGCCACAAAAGGGTTCAGGACCAACAGGTCATGTCTGTAAAAGTTCAATCCGGTTTTCAGATGACCCCTAACTGTCCTTCAGTACATTCATTGGCCAATATTCTACGAATTCTGGCGCAGACAGAAGCTTTTCCAACCTCCTGATACAACTTCTTCCAATTTTTTTGTCCTTTCTTATTTCTTCTTGTTCTGAGCCTTCTTACATGTCCTCTCATTTTTTCCAGGTTCTTGCTCCACCATACGGTTTTTGTTCTTTTCTTCTTGTCTTTTCAGAGAAAAAAAAAGCTTGGAATATTTATTAGTTTACCTCCTGAACTGCTAGAACAAGTCCTCGCTAATCTTGATTTTTACATTAGTGTGTTTGAGGAACTTCACATATCCTACCCAATCCGTTTCTCTAGGATTAAGGTATTTTGCAAGCATTGGGGGGGGGAGTAGTAAAAGCCTAATGTGTCTATGATCAGAAAAATACGACTCTTTTGATACATGCCAATACGTAACGTATTCGAAACTACGTAAACAGGCTCCTGCTAGGGTGATGAAGGTACGTACGCCGCTATTGGCTATTTCTGAACCCTCTTCAGTAATGAAGACTAAGAGAAACTCACCTCTAGTGCTGATGTTCGTGCTGCCTCACCTTATCGTGCTGCGTCACATCCAACCACATTCCTGGACCTTCTTCCACTAGGTTACACGGTGTCGTTCACCAACTACGGTGGACTAGCCAAGAGCCAACTATCCTGCTCTTTGTTCTGCCCTCCGTTTTTGCGGTTAGGACAACTGAAATAATATCGCCGGAGCAGAATCCCGGGATTAGTTTGCAGCTTACTTGTTATTAATAACAATACGTGTTAGCGAGGATTTGTGGTACAATTGTCAGTAACTTGACAATTCTTCTGAGGAGTTTTGATTGGAAGATCCAGGATGAACTGGATATCATTTATCATCCCACAGTTCCAATCTGTATGTCTTGATGACGGTCAAAATAGATTTCAATCTAAACTTATTCGTAATTATCCAATTCTTCCGTTAAGTTAAGGACGGCAGTCAGCTGTATAGGTACAGTCCTAAGCATCTAATGACTGTAAGTACTGGACAAGACTGTTTTTCAATGTACGCTGTGTACATTTTTTCTGCCTTGTCCTTCTCACCGCAGTATTTGATAAACTCAAGTCGATCGTGGATATTGCCCTTTGCTTGGAAATGTTCGGGTGGAATTGAACTAAATTGGGGTATCCATCCGCGTTGGTAGTAATGATAGTGTAGGAATGTATAGGGAAGTCTACATTTCTAAATAATATACAAGACCAAGAACGTACCCTTGTGGACGGCGGCTTGCATTCATCTAATATATGAGTAATTTTTGCCCCAATAGGATTACAGGATAATGTAGTAAAGAGTTGGTAGGAAGCAATTAAGTTTAGGATGCCTGGTTGCCAGGCCATGTCCAGGAGTGCGCCCAATTTTTGTATGTTGTGTTAATACTCTATGTTCTATAGAACGGACGAATTGTCAACGCTGAAATTTTGCTGGTTGGTGGAGTGGTAAACACGCTTCATTTGTGAGAAGGAATGATCGGTATTAAACGTTTTAAGAGGAGTGTCCATTGGATTCCAATCGCCTCCGAGACCTATTTTATTTCGTGATTGCGTATGGCGTAGGATTCATGCTTAAATGACCTCTTACCTCTAATCATATTCAGTACTCCTTACTCTAAACATAATACCACTTACTAAACCCAAACAACCTATTCTTTTGCATACCAGAGTTAACTGAAAACTTTCTTAAGAAACCTAAACCTAAGGAACTTTACCAACAAGGTAGGAGATGCAGTTTTGACTACTTACCATCACCATTCAGCAATTCTCATCCTCACTTAAAAACTTACTATTTACCCCCTGAAAAGACCATACAAACCATATCCGCTTCCGCTTAAATACCAAACTTCTAGACTCAAGGACGTAAGCCAGAAATCTTTAGCAACATCTTTTTATCCTGCCGACAAAAGAAACTTCAATCGATATTTCTGCCAGCTCAACTCTCGTCCTAGTTCCTACTGCCCAGTGCTCTGTTTTTCTCGCTACAGCAAATGCCTTAGATCCCTTCCCATTCGTGACAAGAAACTTTACCTTTACTACGCCTACTACACGAATCAAACCAGTGTAAGCGGGATTTTTCCCTATTTCCCAGAAAAAGGCGAACTAACTAAGAGAGAGCCCTCTGCAGTCAGCTTAATATAAAAATAAATAAAACATATTTCCTTTTTTATGAACTCATCTCACATGAAGGGCCCATAAATACGTTTAGAGTACTCCTAACCCCATTTATAATTTTTAATACAAATAATTTGGCCGTAGTCCTCACTCAGGAATGGCAGGGAGTGGACAAAAATCCAACTCACTCTTCATTCAGATATAAATGATGCACGTCATACACAACCTTGACATCTCGCCCTCAAACCTTTCCATCCTTCTGAAAATAAGTACTACTTTCACAAACCCCAAGTACAAAATCCTCTGGACATGACCTAATGCCCAATATACTTTGAAACCTTCCTACCTGTGTGCTTAGCTAAGCTTTTTCTAAGAATATGCTTTGTATATACATGTATTCTATGTATGCTGTAAGTTTTGGTAGCTATTTTTGCTGAGCTTTTGATGACCACCAGATGATAACTTATTACAGCCAAGTGTAGCCAATAGACCGTTTTCTGTTTTGGCAGAAATCTTAGAAGGAATTTTGTTAGGCTGGACAATGATTATGACCGAAAGATGAGCAAGGCCTTTGGGCAAAACTGTCAACTGCAACGAAAATTTGTAAATATTGCCCTTAAAGAATCGTAAAAAGTAAAAAATTGCAGAGTAGACTACTGTTAAAAAAGTTAAGTTATACTTGGCTTAACGTCCAACTACCCGTTGGTTGTTGCGGACGAGGAGTCAAAATCACTTTACAATACTTCTTTCAAGGGATGTCGGTGGCCGCAACGGTTTAAGCGTTGACACGGCGCTCATCACTGTAAGGTAAAGGTCCCGAGTTCGAATCCAGCGGCCCTGCATTCAAACCCGACATACATACAAATGGGCTTTTTTCAAAAACACCGGCACCCTGAGGGCTTATATGGCCTCTGCTGTTGCGAACCCAAGTAAAAAAAATATTTAAAAAATACTACTTTCATATGCTATCCTCAATTAAAAAGCCATGGGTTATGGCGGGATTCGAACCCAGAACCGCTTAGTGTGGCAAATACAAATCGGAAATCTTTTTATATTTTTAAACAATTATGACAGTTCGCCTAGTTGGACTAGTTCACCATTTTCTTACTGGCCTAAAATTTACTTTTCACCGCTGGCCTTTTTAACTTAAAGTTTCATTAATTGCTAAGACGGTGAAAAGCATCCCGTGAGGTGGAAAAGTCATGAAAAACGGAATAAAAGATAAAACTTTAAAATGGGTTAATTAGATTTATGTAGATAGTTGTAGTACACAGATAGTTGTTAACACACAAAGCGAAATTTCAAATACATATAAAACAATCATGTTTTTGGTTTGAAATTTTCTATTTCAGAAAAGTGAAAGCAATTGATAATAATAACAGTAATGTTAGATTGATGTTTTCTTGTTGTGAATATTATCTGAACACATTGGTATTTACATCAACTTATTTTAGTGGTGCACGACAAAAACCGAAGGGCAACATCACACTAACTCGTCCACTGAATAAATTAATACTCTGCTATTATCGTATTGGTGAGAAAAGACATAATTATGAAAATAGCACAAAATCAAAAACCAAGTAGGTACTATTATAATATTTAATTCATTGGCTCTTGCCAAGTACCTTCTTGACAATTATTCTTCACTGTTAGGAATAGATTATTAAAAAAGTTCTTCAAACTTAGCTAAATGCTTCTAACAATTTTTGCAAAGTTCATTTTTGCTTATGGCCGGGAACAAAGCTTATTTGTTGAAATAGTTCAATAAATATATATCAAAAAATGATATTTAAACCAGAATTATCATCCATTGTTAGCCTAATGAAATTGGCCAGTATAAGGAACGACAAGTCTGACAAACCCATAATAAGATTTTTAATAATGTTTAGGCATATATTTGAAGTTGTACTCACCATCGGCACCGCAATCTCTTGCTACGTGGCTGGATGGAAAAACAACATAGGTTTGGTGATGTTCTACTCTATCATCGGGACTATCGCCTGTGTGCAGTCAATTTACTTTTTGTACAACTATGAAACAGGCAAGTTGATCTTTCATGATCTTAAGATGCTGATGAAAATACAGGAATTGGACAGGACGCAAGACATGCTCCACAATGAGACAGATTTCACCTGGAAATGGATTCAGATGTACAGCTTCAACTTGATAGCTTTCATGATTTTGTATTCGTCCTCACCAATTTTGGTTGAATTCATTCTCTTCATTTTAAAAATCGAAGTGGCTCCATTTTTACCACCGTTGCCATTGAATGGATTCATTGTTGGAACAGAACGGCACACAATATTGTATTTTTGTGTTTGCTTTGCAAGTATATATTGGAGCGTGTCCGGAATGCTGGCTGCCATAGGGAACCAATCAGTTCCTGCCATCTACTTGTCGTATCATTCATTGGGGATTACTGTACTGCTAGAGAAAATGAAAAAACTAAAGAGAAAGATCGACTTGAGATCTATGCATTTTAGAGACACAGTTGATGAAAAAGTTGCTGTAAGAGAATTAATTCACTTAATACAAGAGCATAAGCTACTATTGAGGTAAATATATGTTTAAAAAAAAAGTGCTTTTTTTATGGTTTTCTTCTTATATTTTAGATTAACTCACAATATTAATTTGTACTGTGGATTTCCATTGGCAGTGCAGAATATAATGATATCAGGCTGTGTCTGTCTTCTTGCGTATGCATTTTTAACGGTAAAACATTTTTTTTTTACAACTTTATTTGTATAAAAAGATAACATTTACAATTTGTCAAAATTTAAGAAAGCAATTAAATTGAGTGTAAAACACGAATATGGCAAAGTACCAACTCTACATTGGCATTCCTCTCATTTTTTGTAGTGTTTACTGGCATTGTTGATTATAAAAAAAACCTGATAATATAAATTTAACACAAGAAATTTTAAATTATTAGTGTCTTTAGCTACTTAAAGAAAGAAATGATGCCATTTTTCCCCAAACTAGGTAATATAAACACAAAGGTTTTTCTTAGCGTGGATCCCTTTACCACAAAAATGGCACTAGGAAGATTTAAGCCACTTGTTCTAAATGGAACTGTAATTCCCTTCCCAAAGAGTGAAAATTGCATTGGTAGAAGTAATCACCTTTGTGGGAAAAGTCAGGGACAAAATCCAAAGGTCATACACACAGTTGTTTGACCAAAATAACCTATCGTGGTTTGGTGGATGAAGATATTACAGCTAAAGACAGTCAGGATCCTCAGTACTGCTTAGAGTCAGTGGGCATAACTGAGGCAATAACAATGACCTCTAGTGCTGCCTTGGGTGTCCTACTGAATCTGCCATTACAATATATCTTCTCAAGATATACACAATATATCTTCGTACAAGGACAGGCTAAAGCCAAATTTACAAGTTAATTTTAGAATCCAATTACATACAAGGAGCAAATAAAGCTTTGGGAGGAATTTCAGGTAGAAAAAGTTCCGGGACAGCCAGATGACGCTAAAGACATCTACCACCTCATTAGTAGTCAAGTCCAGAGCCATTTGGGATTGCATCAAGGTGCTGTCAGACATTGTACACAACAATAAAATTATCCATGTTTGGGTACCAAATTAAGCAAGGAAAGTTCGATGAAGACATATATCCTGAACCCTTTAGCACCATACAAAATTGCCAAAACCATAGATCTATCAGACAATTGGTTAAAAATAAGTCCTTCGTTCCATGCGATTGTATTCCAAAGAGAGGCATGCAAAATGTTTATAACTTTTTAAGTTTAGAAACTAACAGAAGAACTACTAAAAACTACTTAGTTGGACACTAGAGTAGCTAACTGGACACTACAGACTCCAGAGGCATAGTATAGACTCGGATCAGCAGAAACAAACCTGTGCAGATATTAACAGGGAGAAGAAGAAATAGCAGAATATGTCCTCAGTTGGTGTGAAGGCCAATGCAGGTTAAGTTTCCTACATGTAGAAAAGGAAAACCAAGGCCTAAGGATAAAACAGTAGTTTTTAACAAAGCTTTGAGATCTGATAAAAAGCATTAAGCTTAACAAAGAGCTCTAGATAATATCAAGATTGCACAGTATACCAATATTCGTCATGGTGTGCAAGGTGGCTCAAGAGACCAACTCCTTTTAACCATTCTGAAACCATGTTCCAGTAGTCTTTAAGAGTGACCAATACTACAGGTAACAGCAATATATCTCGGACCTCGAGAAGAAGTTCACATGGAAAAAACATGTAAGTGACCTCCTCAAAAGGATGACCTATTAGTTCCAACATCTCTACTTGAATGGAAGATATTAGTATATGTGGTAATCATTAGATCCATATGGATGTATTCCTATGGAATCTAGAGATCAGAATCAAACAAATTAGCAAAATTCAAATGTCAATATGTTTATCCAGGAAAATTTCAAATTCTCCCTGGTACATTAGAGACACACATATATTCAAGGACTGAAGTATATGACCATTTTAAGAAACAATGTATAATTTTCTTACAATAAGCTGTGTGCATCTTTTGAAAGCGAACAAACACACACACACAATACACAGTAAACAGAGATTACTTGCAGAGATTCATAATTACCCCCCCAAAAAAAAAAAATCCATTTACTGAAACCAGTTTTTTTTTATTGTGATCATCTATTTTTATGTACATTCCTGTATATTTTACAATCATGGATTGTAGACTTAAATAAAATACATGTAATTATCGTATTGGTGAGTAAAGTACCTTAACTTATGCAAATTAGCTATGAAATCAGAAAACAAAAGAACGGCTTTCTCACTTTTTGTTCATTGTTAATTCATTGATTACTTTCTGTAATTATCTTTCTCCTTAGGACTAATATTTAAAAAAAACTTCTTGTTCTTTATTTCTTATAATTTTGGTAGTCTATGAATAAGTTCAGCCAGGTGCTAACTACTCTTTACAAATATCCCCTTTCAGAACTGATTTTGAATATTCAGTGTTAGACAAAAATGATATTTAAAGAAGATTTGTCATCGGTGATGACCATAATGAGGCTGGCCGGAATGAGGAATGATAGCAGCGACCGTTTAATAATTAGATATTTAATATTGTTCAGGCACTTGATGGAAACCTTAGGCACTATTGGGACGATAATCTCCTGCTACGTTGCAGGATTGAAAAAAAGCCTCGGGATTGTGATGTTCTTCTCTGTCATCGGAACAATCACAAACGTCCAATCCATCTACACTTTTTTCTATTATGAAACGGGTTTGTCGGTCCTGCATGACCTACAAGAGTTGATGAAAAAGCAGGAGCTCAATAGACCAGCCAGCATGCTGCATGAAGTGACAAATTTCACCTGGAAATGGATCCAGATTTATAGCTTCAATATGATCAGTTTTATGATCTTTTACTCATCCTTGCCAATCGTGGTCGATTTCTTCTTCTTCATTTTAGAAATTGAAATGACTCCATATCTTCCTGGCAAACCTTTTGAAGGATTCATCAGTATTACAGAAATGCACAGTCTTGAATATTTCTCCCTTTGCTTGACTAGCATAATTTGGACCAGTTCTTCGATTTTCTCGAGCATGGGCCACCAAATTCTTATATTGATTTTCTCCATGTATCATATGCTGTGTATTACAGTGCTTTTGGAAAGAATGAAAAAATTAGGCAGAACAATCAATGACAGATCGGTACACGAAAGGGATACAGCCGAGGAAAAAATGGCTGAAAAAGAACTCATTGAAATCATACAAGAACACAACCAATTGTTGAGGTATTCGATGACCATGTATTTTCTGTATAATTAATATATTCAGATAATTACACTTTCTGATGTTATAGAATTGGCAAGAATATAAATTTGTACTTTGGATTTCCATTCGCCATGCAGAATACAATGGCATCGGGCTGCGTATGTCTACTTATGTATGCTAGTGTTATGGTAAAATAGTACCACTTTCAAACCTATATATTTTGGTTGTGTATACTGTGTCATAAATTAAAATTCTGTTAATATCAATTTACAATGCATTCAGATTTCAATAGATACTTTACTCACGAGCAATATTCAGAATATGTTTATCAAAATTGTTTAAATGTATTTAAAGCGAAATGCTCAATATTGGCTTGTTTGTGCATCTCCTTAAATTTCCTATTACATTTCTCGATTCAGTTTTCATTTTTATTCCTCTCTTTATCATTCAATTTTCCAGGAAATCAACACTGACATCAGTGCCATGCTAGTCAACGCATTCTGCCTTGTCCTTATGTTCCTCATAGCTGGAATTCCTTGCATTTTGGGTCAAAGGGTTGAGACCCTGGTAATTGAAGACTGTTCTTTGCTTTAAAACAGTTTATACTATATTCGATTAAATTTCAGAGCTACCAACTATGTGACGGTTTGTATGATTTGCCTTGGTACAAGCAAAGCCCGCATTTGAGAAAATATCTCAATATGGCACTTAGACAGGCAAACAAAGGTATGAAGATACACTATCATGGACGGTCGCCGCTCAACCATAACACATTGATTAATGTATGTTACTAATTATAATTTAAAAAAAAATTAAATGTTAATGTTTGATTTTGTTTCTAGATATTAAATACATCTTACTCTTATTTCATGGTTTTACAATCAAGTTTGTAAGGAGATTGAGACACTTGCATTATTTATGGAACACTGAGATTAAATAATAATAGCTCACAAATTACACCATCAAATACGGTGTTTTTGTAACACACTTTATATTTTTGGTTCTGATGATTTTCAGTTTATGAGTGTTTAACAAAACTTAAATTATATGAATTTACCGAAATTTAGCTCTGTTATTTTCAGGACTTGTCAATAAAATTATTACCAGTCTTTTTCTTAATTGATTTTTTTTTTATAAGAAGAATAGTTTGTAGTGTACCAATAAAGAAAAACAGTTTTTTTCTACTTTTGGAACCGCAAGGAATGTACAAATAAATACTTTATGTACCGTTTCTACCAGTAGGTTGTAAGAAACATTCAAAATGTTTTATGAAGTAAGTGCTTGGAGAAAGTTAACCATTTTTTATAAATGCGGTGAAAGCGTTTATTTTGGCAGTAGGCTCAAATTCTTTATTCTAAGCATTCAATTCTTCATGTCTCTTGAATTCACAGATGCAGCTCGAGGAAGTATAGTAAGTTGATATTTAAATAATACTATGAAACATTAAAATATATTAGAAATGGATTTTTATT
Organism: Cimex lectularius; assembly: GCF_000648675.2. Taxonomy (NCBI): domain Eukaryota; kingdom Metazoa; phylum Arthropoda; class Insecta; order Hemiptera; family Cimicidae; genus Cimex; species Cimex lectularius. The sequence goes on from NW_019392691.1 coordinate 1,531,400, forward strand.
CTGTTTTGTTATAAATTGGTTTAAGAAGTGAACAGATGTTTCTTCAAAATACATTTAAAAACTGTCATCAGTCAATTCATCCATTATTATAAGTATGGTTTTTGTTTACTTTTAGATATAAAAATTTGATTTTTTTCTAATAAGTAATAAAAGTTAGTAGTAGTTGTTATAATGAAATGTAAACTTTAAATATTTTACTTTTTTCCACAATTGTTTGATAATATGGTGAAATTCCTTGGCTCCATATAGAGGGTGTGCAGGAATACCACCTGATATGAGAATTGTGTTTGAACAAGGCAGCCCCTGTTTTGTTCCCTATTCTGATTCTTACAGGAAACAGGGATATTTTATTTTATCTAGTACTAATAATTTTATGTGCCCAGTGGATATTGATTTGGATTTGGATTTATATAGACTCAAATCCACACATGTACATACATACAAACAAGTACCGAGTTGAGCCTATTTGTTTCTTGTAGACCACCAGCAATTCCCGGTTTTGCTATTTACAGTTCACTACCGGCAGACTCAAAAATCACCCCCCCCCCATAGGTGTTGGCAGTCCAGGGGCAGACCTCAATTTTAACCGTCCATCTACCGAGGTTGGGCTCTGGGGGTGGGAGGTGCTGTCAACAGTCAATAATTGAGGGTCGATATGGTACTTGATATTCCACTATCAACATTTACACATATTATGCAACTAACCTAACTGAGGGTCAATGTTGTACTCGATATTCTACCATCAATCTTTACACACATTATACAACTAATCTAATTGAGGGTCAATGTTGTACTCGATATTCCACCATCAACCTTTACACATATTATACAACTAACCTAACTGAGGGTCAATGTTGTACTCGATATTCCACCATCAACCTTTACACATATTATACAACTAACCTAACTGAGGGTCAATGTTGTACTCGATATTCCACCATCAACCTTTACACATATTATACAACTAACCTAATTGAGGGTCGATGTTGTACTCAACATTCCACCATCAACATTTACACATATTATACAATTAACCTAACTGAGGGTCGATGTTGTACTCGACATTCCACCATCAACATTTACACATATTATACAATTAACCTAACTGAGGGTCGATGTTGTACTCGACATTCCACCATCAACATTTACACATATTATACAATTAACCTAACTGAGGGTCGATGTTGTACTCGACATTCCACCATCAACATTTACACATATTATACAACTAACCTAATTGAGGTTCGGTGGGTACTTGGTACGCTAGACAACTATGAACCTTCTCACATTATACATTCATGCTAATAAATTCATTCAATCTCAACACAAAGTAGTTATACACAACTATTATTACTATATACAATAGAACAACCCCGTTTCCTCCAAGAATCAGAACAGGGACAGCACATTTCTCAAATTGTGTGGCATTCTTGCACATTCTGTATGGAGCCAGGGAATTGCATCCTTCAATCAAGTGGGACACATCGAGCAACCTTTCTCTGCATGCCGGATACATACATGGGCTTTGGCCCAGTTTTGTCGAGAATGAATGCATTTATTGATACAAATGTGTAGTGTGAGAAGGCAGATGGCGCAATATTGAATGCGCCATTGACACCCAATTAAGTTAGTTGTTACACAATAAGTGTAAAGGGTGATAGGAATATTTAGGATTTAGGAAATTATTGAATTGAGGGCTGAAATGGCCCAGCTGTCGGTGGCCCCTGGAATCCAATCTCAGCGGCTGGATGGATATATCCAACCCCAGACAGCCAACCCAACACCTGAGAACAGCTGGAATTGCTTGTGAACTGGGAGAAGTAATAAGTTCAACTTTGTACAATTTGAGCTTATACATCTCTGTATCAATATAGAAATCAGTTTGATACTACAGAACAACCTGATAACAACAAAACCCAATCGGTTCAGTAGTCAACTAGAGATTCACAAATATATTAACAAACGTACTTTAGTCAGTACCTATAAAAAATAGATATTTTAATAAGTTTGAATTCGTTTAGAATTGAGACTATTGAGATCAGATATGTGAAACTATAATTTTCTTGGTCTGCCCCACTGATGGGCAGCATGATGAAATGATCCAGCTTGATAATAATAAATGTAAAAATTGTTAAACTTTAGAAAAAGTATTAGCTTAAACATGCATACTTAATGATCTTAATTACTCAAAGTTTAATTTTGAAAAATATTTTTAGCTGAACTATTTGATTTTTTTTCCAGAAAAGATCATCCTCAAATTTTAATTTAGACAGTAATCCTATTGCAAGTTATTCTCTACACCAAATACAAGGTCCACATGGAATAAAAAGGTTGATTCACAATGAGCTTGAAACACAGAATAAACACCCACACAAATGGCGTTTTTCCAGTCAAAAGTCATCAAAAAACAATACCAAAACAGAAAAGAATAAAACCAATTCATTTTTTAATAGATTTTACAGTCATACAAAGCCAGGAGGGGTACAAAATAAAAAATATGATTTGAACTGCAGTGAATGTTACAATTGCCAGCCGAGAATCAATGAAGGGAAACCAGCTTTGAATAGCATCTATTCAAGCACGGAGAGAAGCAATACTGAAACAAAACCGATATATTTGCAAGTTAATATTTACATGCGTAATACATCAACCGATTCACAGAGATTTAAAGAAGCAAAGCCTGTACATTTTGATAATCTTGAAAAGTTCTTTTTAATACCAGTACAGATATATGAGAACAGAAAGCAAAATGATTATTTGTCACAACCGCCATTGAGTGAATATTATGCTTTTGTAAGAAATAACGAAGGAAATTCACAAAATGTTGGGCCAGAATATCAACGATATAGTCTAGATACTTTCCAAGGAAAGCCAACAAAAAACTCGCAAATTCCTGCTGAACCAAGATACCCACCAATTTCAACTTTCGGTATGAATGTTGAAAAAAAGAATTTTGTAACAAAACAAAACCAATTTATACCACCATATTTTAGCATAAATTACTTCAATGGCAAAAGGAAAAATGAAGATATATTCAAGGCTAATGAATGGCTATCACAATTGAACACAAACAGCAAAAATAATGTCCAAAGAAAACAAATATTTGCTTTTCAACCCAATACTGAGAACGAATTACAAAAACATTTACTATCCTCATTGTATTTTAGAAACAACCTTCCAAAATACAACAAACAGTATTATACAACTGTGGATATTAATAAAAACTAATAATTAAACCAGTGAATATATTTTAGCTATTTTACTTTACAGCCAGCACACATTCATAAAATTGAAAATTCCTAAGGAGTGCTCTTCAACATTGTGCCTGAGGCTGACAAGCTAAATCAATAAAATTGTACATCTAAACTTCACAATTGTGTATAATGTACAACATCTTTGCTAGTACAACATAGTTTCTACATCTTTGCAAATTGGAGGTTTATCTTAAAAGGACAATTGGCAAAAATTAAACATAATCTAATCTGTAAAATTTCTCTGTATAAAATAAACTTGGATTTTCATTATTACCAACCATATTCCAAATCTAACATTGCAGTGAGGATAGGCAGACCAGAGTGATCAGTAACAACCAAATTTTCACGATTAAAGTCGTTAAATGATTTTTAGGCAAATACTTTTACTTCTGCACCTTAGGGCAAAATTGGACAAGTCTAATTTTGGCCAAATAAGTTAAATCCATATTCCAATAGTCTTTAGACCTGACAGACTGTATAAATTATTAAATCAAGAAGGATACCATTTTTAAAAAAAATGCAATGAGTCTATATATGTATATCGAAAAGTTACATCAAAATGTTGATAATTTTACTTGTCTATTTGTATGCTGCTTTTATACTGCAATAAAGTAAGTGTATTTATCTATGCCCTAATGAAAGTTTAGATGCAATAAAAATATGTTTTTTACTACCTATTTGTTTAATGGTCTGTCTTGTTATTTCCACTGATATATTTCTAAAAGTTTACTTGTACTCGATATTTAAATCCATGTTAAAAATTAGATAACCCTTGGTGCATAATGTCATAAACATTAAAAAGTCATGATAAAATTAAATAAATTTAAAAAAACCTCTTCATAATGAAATCTACATTGGATTTGATGAAATATAACCACAATAAAAAAAAAAAAAGTTACTACAAAAATTGAATTTGTATCAAAGGTCTAACTTTAAAATTGTAATCCAAAAAGTTGTTTTTTAAGTTATCCAGTTTTGCCCCCAAGAGCATAAAAACTATTTTTTATCAGAATGAATTAAAACAGTAAAATCGATTAATCGGGAATACTATTTCTAAACAATTTCTTAATTTTCATTAATATTTTTGAGATTTCCTATATGATGCGTCAGATCTGGAAAAAAATGACAAAGCAATGGATTACAACAGTCTGCCGGAAACGTATTAATTGTACATAGACTTAAGGGAATTCTTAATAAATTGACTTAATCGGACTGATAAAGCTTTTTTCAAAATATAATTTTAGTCACAATTAAATTATTATTTTGGTGTATTAATTGCATTATTGATTAACACAAAAACAAAAAAATGTTCTTCGACGTAGAATATTCTAATTTGATTTCAATTAATTATACTCTTTATCTAAGGTCTTAGTTGACATGGAAAAGAGAGGAAAAATTTGAAAGGTTGTAGGTTGAGAGGAAGAGTTGGTGTCCGGGTGTATCAAAGTCACGATAGCTCAAGTGCTTAGAGCAGCGGCGAATTTAGCTGAAGGTCGTGGGTTCGAATCCCACTCGTGACACTAGCTTTTTCATCTTAACCAAGACCTTAGATAAAAAGTATAATTAATTGAAATAATTAATACAGTTACATACATGGATTAATATTTTTAATTTGGTATAATTTAAAAATATAAATCAACAAAATACTGCTTTTTTTTGCACTTAACATTATGTAAGCAAAGTAGGTCAGAAAATGGTCAAAATGACCTCATTGTAAGATTCGTGATTCTAGCATTATAAAATCCTTAATGTCACTCTAGAAATGCGGTATTCCCTGAATGACGATTACCACAGAATATTTTCCAAGTCTCAAGATGCTCGTGTGCAATAGTGTGCTTATGTATACTATTTTTTTATACACACATGCAGGGTTCGTACAACCAACCAGTTTGTACAGAAACAGTAACAAATACGTATTTGCCAAGTGTCGTGCGAGTCTTCAACTTAGTACCAAACGTGATGGACAACAGCGAAGCTAATGCGGTTACCGTTTTGTATAACGGCTACAAACTCAGTCACAGACTACTGTTGCCTCTTTTACTTTTGATCCGTTTCCAAGAACTGAAAACCTCATTCCGAATGTTGTGATTCGGAAGAGAAGCATTCGAAATTGTTAGTTCAGCTTGGTACAGATCGAGGAACTCCAATACTATTACATTGAGCCAATCCATTCCTAACCGACGGAAACTTCTTTTCTCTTTCATTAATACATCTATATTAGATAGAATTGTTTAATATTGAAAAAATTAATGGCCTTGTTGATTGATAATTACAGTTGATATCCATACAGTACAGTTGATTAACGAATGTGCTTTGAGTTTGACTACTCCACGAATATTCATGCAATTTGAAGCCCAAGGAAACCGACAATAGCCAAGCAAGTGCGACCGAGCACTCATCCCCACTAATCGGGATTCGGCGAACCTTTGCTCAGCATTTGGCGAACCCCGCATATCTGGAGCATCCTTTAGATACCGATTTTAGTGGACTACATTAATTTTATGACTGATAATTTTGTCTGCATGGCTGACATTCCTACTCCAAATTTTAACGTAATTTTTCTTAAAAGCTAGTGGACCGATTTTCATGGTCGATAATTTGTTTTAAAGAAATTGTCAAGTGTGTTTTATAAATGTTTCAAAAATTTAAATCTGACAGTTAGTTCCATTAAAAAATCAAAAACAATTAATAAAAAAAGGTTAATTTCTGACAAATAATTTTGTGTATTTTTTTATAGAAATGTTTTATATATTTTGTGATACATACTTGGTTAAAAAGCTACGTTCCTCTTCTTTCAAATGGTCTGACTGCCTTTAAAATCCTTTCAGCCGTTTTTGAATTGTAGCTCAAAAATTTTAGGAGTCAAAAATCTATCAATTTAATTCAGTTAGTTATTTTTTTTATCTGACGTCTTGAAATGAAAGGAATAATTAATGCGGTCAATTATGACCGCTAAACATATATGGTCTATCAATTTAAATTCAAATAACAATTTATATTTAGGGGTCTTCTAGAGGTACTAAAATGAAAAATATTTTGAGTTTGTTTACTTGAAAACTATTCAGGGTTTAGAAATTTTTTGGTCATTTAAAAAAAAAAAGTGCTGCAAAATAATATCGCAAGTAGAAAGGTGAAATAAAAATATTTAAAAAAAATAACTTAAAAATTTTTTTTTTAAACCTGGGCCAATACAAGAAGTGGCGGATACATTTCCGATATTTTGGAGTGTAGAATCACACAAAAAAAAAGTTTGTTCCAATTACGTAACACACCAACCAAGTAAGCTTGTAACATCAGGCTTTTATGCAAAATGTATGGAAAATGTTTTTTGCCTCTAAAAAAAAAACTTTTTGATTTGATTTGACTTGAGAGGAACTGAGTTTATCCTCTCTAATTGGTCTCTTAGCTGATTAATTTGTTTATAATAAAACAAATATATATAACGATATAAGGTTGATGGCTGCTCCGAATTATTTTGCATTTGCGTTTCTCTGCAGCTAATTTTTTTTTTTTTTAATCATAACATTGTTTTCAAAATTGAAAGCTTGTCTAAACGTGTTTGTGAAGTGGCACAAATGTCAAAGGGATTGGTTGCCTTGAATTTTTTTGCTCATAAAAAAAAGATGTCTTGGGGCCAATTTTAATTCCATGGCGGAAGTAGTAGATATTTGGTGTATTAACGAGAATAGAATTTTCTTTAAGGTCTTTACTAGGTGAAAGAAAGACAAAAATGTCGGGATAACCAAGCTTTCAGCAACATTGTTGCCATCATCAGGGCCTATTTATTAAGAAAAAATATACATAATTAATATAAATTTAACAATCAACAATTAAAATAACAATGCATACTTTCCCGAGAGAAGAAAAAAAAAAATTCTCATCGGAAAAAAACTAATGTAAAAGTGCTTTGGTTTAGGTTATGAAGCCCATGGCCAGCATTCAGTTATATATGGTGCTTCATAACCTAAACCAAAGCACTTTTACATTATTTTTTTCCGATGAGAATTTTTTTCTCTTCTCTCTTGGGAAAGTATGCATTATTGTTTTAATTGTTGATTGTTAAATTTATATTAATTATGTATATTTTTTCTTAATAAATAGGCCCTGATGATGGCAACATAATGTTGCCGAAAGCTTGGTGATCCCGACACTTTTGTCTTTCTTTCACCTAGTAAAGACCTTAAAGAAGATTTGAACTCTACATTGATTATCTGCAGGTCGATCTACAAACATCATTTCTTGAGAATAGAATGGGTAAGAATTACAGTTAATTTTTGAGGGTATAGAAAGGCGAAAAGTGATTTAAAAAAAGAAAATGCCCAGTTTTGTCGTGTCAGAAGGAGAGGACAACTGTTTTAATAATTACCTTCCAGGCCCTGGCAGTACGAATTTGGCGGGTCACCATAAGTTCATGACGTTAGCTGCATCCAAGGATCAAAGATGGCGTCAGCGGCCGTCAAGGAGAGAGTTCTCTAAAGCGTTTCCTGGCATCAAAAGAGATTTTCAACAAGAAAGAAAACGATTTGTAAGTGAAAACGTGAATCTTTTCAATCCCTGATGCTTTTGATGTTTTTGAGAAATGGGTCTGTGTCCGCGTTGTCCATTTTCGACAATTCGCCCGTAGTTTTTCGAATCGTGCCTCGAGGGGCGGTTTTTTTTCGGCGGGCCTTCGGGAAAAAGTCGGTCCGAGCGCCGAGCACAGGTCGGCCGTGGCGAGGACTAGGCCGCGACCGCTTCTTGTTGATTCTCATTCTGATTTTTGACTCGCCCTTTTTTTTGATTTTTTGTTTATTGTCAACCCGTTCCCGTCCGGCACCCTTTTCCCCCGAGAACGCGCCCAGGACGGCCAATTAGCCGCCAAGCGTTTTCACCGCTTTTCTTTTTTTCCAGTTGGCGAGATGTCGTCGGTCGCCGGAGATTCGCCAGTCGCGAGCCCAGCTCCTTCTGATGTGTCACAAGGTAAATCGGCGGAGTAGTGAGACGAGCCCCGGAGGCGGTTTCGACTATTGATTTCCCCGGCCGTCCCGCTGCTCCCATCGATTAAAATCCATTTTCAACCCAGGGCCGACGCCGTCCCAGAATCAGACGATGGCACTTCATCCCGTAATTTTATTACAGATCTCGGGGAGGCCGTCGCAACGATGGGTCCAGACAAAGGAAACGAAAAGGCGAAGGACAAAAGAATACCGGTCACAGAGGCTGAAATGAAACTCAGGAAAAAACTGTACCCAGGTACGTTTTTCTCATTTACACAATCATTCCCTGATAAAAACATTTCTCTGGGAAGAATTGACCATCTCTGGTTTGTTTATTTTCATGACATCTGCTACACCTCCGTGTCATACGTTATAGCAGAGTAGTCATGGCATCTATCCAAAAATGTCCAAAACATTGTCCTCATTATAAATACATGCAACCATATCAGTTGTTTACACATATACTAAATTGTATAAAAACATACACTAGGATCATCACAACCGATGATCTGAAATAAAAAGTAGATTGTATATTAATTACAGCATTCACAGTGATACTTTTTGTAAACAAAGCACATTTTACAGCTACTTTAAGATCTAATGGAAAGACTTTTTCAAATAGTTTTATTCTATTTTGTGTTCTTTCTTCTCCTGTCCTCCTCCATATCATAAATATCAATAATATTCATGACAATTTATTCATTTTATCGCTGTTCAAAAGGGGTCACAGACCCAAAATTGAGAAGTCCGTTGTGCAAAAACATACATAACAATATATAATTAAAAACTTAACATTACATAAAAAGAATAGATTACGACTAGATAATAATTGCAATAGATAAAAATAAAAACTTGTTGCAAAGAGGGAAAAAATACCCGTCACAGATGCTAAAATGAAATTGAGCAAAATCCTGTACCCAGTACGTTTTAACTTTTGAGAAATTTTCATGCTTACATCTGCTATACCTCTGTGCTATTCATACTCATGAGAATGTCCAAAACATTGTCCTCATTATAAATACATGCAACCATATCAATTGTTTACACATATACTAAATTGTGCAAAAACATACACCAAGAGCATCACAACCGATGATCTGAAATAAAAAACTAGATTGTATATTAATTACAGCATTCACAGTGATACTTTTTGTAAACAAATCACATTTTACAGCTCCTTCAAGATCTAATTGAAAGACTTTTTCAAATAGTTTTATTCTGTTTTTTCTTTCTTCTCCTGTCCTTATCCCCCATGTCATATCATAAATATCAATAATATTCATGACAATTTATTCATTTTATCACTGTTCAAACGGGTCACATGACCCAAAATGGAGTAGTCCATTGTACAAAAACATACATAAAAATATATAATTAAAAACTTAACTTTAGATAAAAAGAATAGATTATAACTATATAATAATTGCAATAGATAAAAATAAAAACTTGTTACAAAGGAGGGGGGGGAAATACCCGTCACAGATGCTACAATGAAATTGCTCAAAATCCTGTACCCAGTACATTTTAACTTTTGAAAAATTTTCATGTTTACATCTGCTAAACCTCTGTGTTATTCATTATAGCAGGTACTCATGAGAATGTCCAAAACATTGTCCTTATTTTAAATATATGCAACCCAAATGTTTATACATATATTAAATTGTGTAAAAACACATTAAGATCATCATCACAACCGATGATCTGAATTAAAAAAATTAGATTGTCTTTTAATTGTAGTATTCGCAATAATATTTTTTTTTTTTGTAAAGAAATAACATTTTACAGCTCCTTCAAGATCTAATGGAAAGACTTTTTCAAATGTTTATTCTATTTTGTGTTCTTTCTTCTCCTGTCCTTATCCTCCACATCATATCATAAATATCAATAATATTCATGAAAATTGATTCATTTTATCGGTGTTCAAACGGGTCACATGACCCAAAATTGAGTAGTCCATTTTACAAAAATATACATAAAAATATATAATTAAAAACTTAACTTTAGATAAAAAGAATAGATTACAATTAGATAATAATTGCAATAGATAAAAATAAACACTTGTTGCAAAGGGGGAAAAAAAATACTCGTCACAAATGCTAAAAAGAAATTGAGCAAAACCCTGTACCCAGTATGTTTTTAACTTTAGAAAAATTTTAAAGCTTACATCTGCTAAACCTCTGTGTTATTCATTATAGCAGAGTACTTATGAGAATGAAAAAAAAAAAAGTCACAGATGCTAAAATGAAATTAAGCAAAATCCTGTACCCAGTACGTTTTAAACTTTTGAAAAATTGTCATGCTTACCTCTGCTAAACCTCTATGTTATTCATTATAGCAGAGTACTTATGAGAATGAAAAAAAAAAAAAAAAAAAAACGTCACAGATGCTAAAATGAAATTAAGTAAAATCCTGTACCCAGTACGTTTTTAACTTTTGAAAAATTTTCATGCTTACCTCTGCTAAACCTCTATGTTATTCATTATAGCAGATTACTTATGAAAATGTCCAAAAAGTCCAAAACATTGTCCTCATTATAAATGAATACAACCTTATCAATTGTTTACCTGTATACTAAATTGTGTAAAAACATACACTAAGAATGATCCATCATCATCACAACCCATGATGATATAAAATAAAAATTAAATTGCACTTTAATTATTGTGTTCACAATATTTTTTGTAAACATGTAACATTTTACAGCTCCTTTAAGATCTACTGAGAAGACATTTTCAAATTGTTTTATTATATTCTTTGTTCTATATCTGAGACATCATTTGTTTGTTTATTTATTTACGAGCAAGAGCCTATTTTATTGCAACAATAATGTATTTAATCCACTATATTTCGATTGACCAAATGACTTCTTTCAATTAATTAATCTTTTTATGTAAGGTATTGGTGGAAATGAAAAAGTTAGTGTCACGAGCGGGATGACACTAACTTTCTCATTTCGACCAATACCTTACATAAAAAGATTAATTAATTGAAAGAATATATTTAATATTATTAATTTAAGAATAATTATAAGAAAGACAAAGAACATGTAAAAGTTGAAAAACATTGAGATATTAAACATTGACAATAATAAAATAATATCATACAGTATAATTTAGATACCAATATGCAAATACTATATACATACACATATTTGCATTCACCAGATATACAAATTGACTGTTGTACAAGTTCCTCTCAAATTCCACTGTTTGCAATTACTTTTTGCCATGTTTCTTCAGGAAGCATCTATTCATTTTGCATAATAATTCCCATCCTTTGAGTCCAGCAATGTTTGAACGGTTTCAAAAATTTTGTAATGACTGAAAAGATTAGTCACAAGGTGAAATGTCCGGAGAGTAAAGTATGGCGGGTGTGATAAAATTTACCAATTCAGATTATTTAGTAATTGTTTGGTACTCAAAGCAACGTTGGGATGGGTATTGTAGAGTTGAAAGACCACCATTTATGCTTGCTAGATCAGGTCGTTTTTAGTTTATTTGAAGGTCTAAAGGGTTAGCTGTTTACAGTACAGTTCACTATTAACCATTTGCCCTTGTGGTGACAGCTCAAAAGCAAGGGGCCGCCAGAACAACTAGGGGCTGTTGACTGAGTGGCAATAAGCATTTTTGCGGACTATGTTTTTGTGTGTGATCTAATTTTCATCACCTGCTACCATCTATGAAGAAATGGGGTCGTAAGTGTGATGATAGAGGAGTGAAGAGCAAATTGAGATCCGATCTGTCAAACTCTTTTGCTCAGTTCATGTGGGATCCACTTTTGAACAAACCTGTTGTCTTTGGATGTGGTTTCTAATTGTTGTATGGGAAAAATTCAACGTCTCTCCTAGGTCTCAGGTTGTCAAAAAGGGATTTTCTTCTAGCCTATGCCTCAATATGTCATCGTCAACCTCGAAGGACATCCACTGCATGTATCATCTTCAAGAACATAATTAAGAGACAAAGCCTTTTAATAGTTAAGCATGTGAGGAGGATTCCACCCAATGGTTGTCCTTTGAAATTTGGATTCTTTTTAAACTAACTTGTGGTGTTTAGTGGCCATTAGTTAATGATTATTTGGAGACCGTGAGATGCGATCTGGTGTGACATAGGTTTTAGAAAAACATTTTCTTTATCGGCCAATTTTGATCTTTATTGAGATCATCTCGATAAAGATAGAAATGTTGGTACGATAAAGAAAATGTATTTTAAAAACCACGGTCACACCAGACCGCATCTCACAATCTCCAAATAATTTTTAAACTAAATTTATTTACACAGCAAGATGTCTTCTTTTCAGTTTTTGAAGTTCATTTGTCAGTGATAGCAACTGGACAAAATCAGTGAAGATGTATTCAAGTGCTCAGTTATGATACAATTTCACATATGCTTCTTTCACCACTTCGGCGATGCATGGTGTATTTAGATCACAGTGAAGTACAGAATTCCAAATATAAGGCGTGTTTGTGATAATCTACAGAACTTGATTTTAATGGACTTGGGAGTGTTTTTAATTGAAAACCAGAAAAGATGATGCATACTGCCAAACGGGACGGAGAAGTGATAGGTATAACAACATTAATTTTAAGAACTCTTGTCAAGAATGGGCTTTAGAAGGCCAGGTTCATCCCAAAAGTCGTTTAATCAAATCACATATGTTTTGAATATGTTTATCTTTTATTGAGTGGGATGCCTAAATATTTGACGGAATCAACTTCAGGTGCCTAAGCTCCATGACTATCAGTGTTGTTACAAATCTTTGGGAATTTACTTTCATACGCCATTTTTCATTCGTCAACAATTTTGTTAACATGATTTTATAGTTTAGAAACTATAAGACTTTTGCCTCTAGTAAGTATAGCAAGATCATCTGGAAACATGGCTGTCATTGTCATCTTAGATGGACATAACACAAGTAAGAAATGCCCCCCCCCCCAGATGCTTCACTGCAGAAAGCCAGCTCTTTTGGTGAGCTATGATTTTGCACGATGGTAGTAGAACCCTGGCAACTACTTAATTTTCAATAGAAGTCCAGAATGCCAGACTCTGCCAAAGGCCCACTGCATGCTAACAAATAGAGCTTGATGCATTTTTGCAGTTTTTAAAATTGTGTCGATTCCTCTATGGAGAGCTGTTGTTGACATGTGTGCTATGGACAGAAACCAAATTCTTAAGAAGTGGTTGGATCCGGGTTAAGATTGTTTGATGGGTGAGCAGTTTATCATATTCTTAACCTGTCATGGACAAAAGTAGTAAAAAAAGAGGAGAGCTGGAGTGGTTGAGTTAGTCAATCCATATCAGCTTCTTGTCAAGTAATACCTATAGGTACCTTTGCAAGTGAGGATAAATTCATTGTGTAGTATCATTTTGGGAATGTAGGTGTGAAAGTGGCGCAGGGTGAAGGCAACAATTATTGATATCTGAGTGTTACCACCAGTCCGGATTTTGCACCAAATTTCCAACTTACAAATCAGGCCTGGATTGTTTGTTCTGTGGATTGGGTGATTCCGTCTGCATAAGACTGCCATTTTCGAAGTGGGATATTGAAAAAGTGTCGATTGAAGGGAAGTTGTTAATGTATAGAAGTCACTCTACTCTAGGTGTGGACTCAATATACCCTGCAGAATTCCCAAGATCGCTGAGGATTTAGATAATCGCCTTTGTCACTTAAAAGTAGACATTTGATTGGACAAATATGGCATGATAGTGGCAGGGATGGCAGATTCTTCACTTTGTGTATGAATCCGGGATACCAAACCTTGCCAAAAGCCTTTTATGTATCCAGATGTCCTTTCTTTCAGATAGTTCTATATGTTCTATCAGTCTATGCAATTACTAAGGAGTAAAATGTTTCAAAAACGAAATTGGGTATTGGATAGATAGAGGTTTCGGATCAATTTTGAAGGAGGAGGATGTCAGGGAATGATCAGTCTGTGCTCGAGGAGTCAGTTTGGGATTTATTAGACTTTTTATTAGGGAAAATGAAATTATTTATTCTAGCTGTTTGTTTTATTTTTTTGTTTTTGTTTTACAGATGTGTCTGTCATTAAAAACCAGAAGATTCTATGTACAGCCTGTTTCAATGATATAAAGCATGTAATCCTTTTAAAGGAAAATTTGTATGAACATATCTTCCTGAAGGTTGTACTTTGTAAGGTAATTAGCTTGTAATTAAGCTATTTTATACAGAATTATCCATTTCATTTGATATTTACAGCATTGCTATGAATTTTACGGGGATGGGGAGTTTTCCAACGATGAGGACGGTTTTGATAAATACTGCAGTTGGTGTGGTCAAGGGGGGCACCTATTCATGTGTTCCAAATGCCCGCACGTATTTTGCAAGGTTGTGATATCAATTGGTTGATTGATCGTTAGTAGGTTTTGCCCTCTTATTAATATTTTTTTCATTTCAGAAATGCCTTAAGGTAAATTTTGGTAGAAGTTATGCAAATAAAGTAGAAGACAATGACTGGCAGTGCCTATTTTGCAAGCCTGAAGTTTTATACGAGCTCAGGGCACTTTGCTGGGCCGTTAAAGAACATCTAAAAAACATTAAGTAACTATTTTGTTGTGGTTTGTTTTAGGAAATTTAACTGTTTTGTCTTGGTCTTTTTTAGGAGCAAGTCAAATGCTAAAATTGAGACTTCGCAGGTAAAAATTAAATTCTTTTTCTCTCTTAAAATTTACTCTTGTATTGCTTATTGACATGATAATCCTTTTTTAGAGCAAATCAAGAAAGTCAATATTAGACGTCAGTGTGTTTGATACAAACAGTGATTATACCGAGCACATTCTCAAAGCCACAGACAAGTATAATAATTACTTAACAAATTTGAGAAAGTTCTGTGATATTCTTGAAGTTGATCTTGGCAAAAAACATTCACAGTTATCTGAAATAAAATCTCTCAGTGATTTAAATGGGTTTGCTGATTCTTGTAATGACGTGTTGATTTCTTCGATACAGACTTTAAACACATTCAAGAAGTCTATGCACAGTTATATGAAGAAGTGGCAAAAGCAAGTTACAACGAATGCTAAAACTGAAAATGTAATAGCATCGGAACAAGTCATTGAATTAATCGACAGTGATGAAGAACAAGACAGTGAGAACGAAAGCAAAAAGAATGGGGTTAAAACGAAGGATGGCAGATTATTTAACATTGAAATGATTAAAAGTGGTATTAAGAGGCAAAAGGATTGCTCACAGAAGAAAACCGACGTGGTAGACTTGAGCTCGGATGATGAACCGCCATCTAACCACTTGAAAACTAATCAAAACCAGTCAAAAGACTGTGTGGTGAAGTCTGAAATTAACACTACAGAAATGTCTGCATTTGAAGAGTCGATATTAAACGATCCCCTTACCAGTACCACCAATGAAAATAAAGATACGGAACCTTTTCAAAATAATGAAATGGAAGTTAGTTGTGACTTATTTGATGGTTTAACAGATGACTTACAACTAGATTCTACTTTAGAACCCCCTCGTAGTGAATTTGAGGAATTGCAATTGTCAGAAGAGGTACAATGTTCTTCGTCCAAAACAGGTGAAAGAAAAGCTTCAAGCAGTAAAATTGGAAGTGATTCAGAATCCGAGAGGGAAGAAAAGGCAGCATTTAATGATAAAAACAAAGCTGGAAAGTTGGCAAAGAAAAAAATGGTGTCTGATTCATCAAAGGATGACTCAGACCACGATCTCAAAAATGCCTTCAGCGATTCTAGCAGTGATATTAATAAAAAGGAATTATTTCCAAAGAAATCTACAAAAAAGGAGAAAAGCAAGAAAAGAATCGCAAGATTGTCTTCCTTGGAATGTGGCTCTTCTGCTACAGATCCAGTAAATATTTGAATACTATCCATGCAAAGTTCTCTTTTATCTTAAATTTGCTTGTGTTGCAGTTGGGAACTCATTCATCGAGTGAAGAAGATTTTAAAGCAAAAAACAAAAAGAAGCCTGTTCTAAAAAAACAAAAACGCAATAAGGAGAAAACTACCCAAGAAGACAAAGAAAAATATTTCAGTTCTTCTGATGAAGACTTCAAGAAGTACTGTTTACACTTCTAGTGATCATCTTTGTTGAAAACATCAGTCTAAATATTATCTTTTACAGATTTCTTGACATATCTAGTCTCAATTATAAACAAAAAGAGTACACCAATGAATATAACAGTGGAAGTTCTTGCGGCACAAGCCCAGAACAAAAAAAAGGGACTAAGTCTGGAACAAAAAATACCAACAAAGGATTGTCATTATTGGACTGCCTGGATGAAAGTGGAGAGGAGGAAGGCAAAACAAAGGATAATGAAGGAGGGAAGGATGATGACGATGTGTCAAATGGTACGTGGTTTTACATTTTCTTTTCAGGAACCTTTCATCAACTTTATTAAACCATATAAAATAAAATGTTTAACCTTTTTATCTAATGTGAATTAAATGTTTACCTTTCCTCACTGTCACCTCTTTTTATTTTATTTTTTTATTTTATTTTATTTTTTTTTATTTTTTTAAGTATTTGATTTGAATATTGATTTGGAACCATCATTTAAAATTAAAAGAAGTGAAGATGGTCGTATTTTAAGTACACTTTTAAGTGAAGATTCAGATTCTGTAGACACAGGTATAATTTTATATTCAATTGTTTTAATTATCTTGGCTTGGCATCATTAATGTGGCGTTTTAAATTTCTAGTTGCCTCAGAAATCCAGTTGGATATATCAGATGATGAAAAACGGAATCCAAAGAAAAAAGCGCTGGAAACAAAATCCAAAGGAAATGAAAATAAGGAGGTAAACTAATAAACAAGTTAATAAAGCAGTCTGTGAAGTCTTGCAGTCATTATATTATTATTATTTCCTAATTGACTTATGATGACAAGTTTTGCTTTTGTTTTGTTTTTATTCAGTAAATTTGTCTGTAGTAATTTGGAATTAAATTTTGGTTAAATTTTGAACTCAATTTTATTTTTAGAAAAGGACAACTAATTCGAAGAAGAGGTACACGGATAAGCTCCTTTCGCAGAAGCTCAGCGATGATTCTTGTAGTGATGAAGATAAAGTTATACAGAAAAAGGAGAGAACTGAAAAGAAAATTGTGAAAGACAGCACATCTGAAAAGTAAGTCAGAAATCAACTTTAACATGTTTCAATATGTGTATACATATTTTCCGCCAGACGGTACTTACCATGATGTACAATGTTAATTTACTTTGTTTTGTATATATATTTTTTTTGTTATTATTATTAGTATTATTATTAATTTTTAAGGGCGTTTTAACGGCTAAGGTCATTTCTCGCCCTAACATCCAAACCTCTATCTTAGGTTAGCTATATCCCTTCTGAGTGCATTAATATTATTATTATTATTTTACATATTCAATATGTATTATTGTTTGAAATTCATACTTTAATTATTTATTTATACTGTTCAGTTCAGACGACGATATGATTAAGACTCCAAAAAAGGTTAAAAGGTATTATAGCCATTTCTAGCTGGAATGCTAAGCTTTGTTTTGTTTGTTTGCACTTTTCGTTGTTTGTGGATAATAATGATTTGGTTTTGTAATGTTCTAAGGAGAAAGAAAATTGGAAAGAGGAATAGACTATTTTCAAACAGCGAAGACAGCTCATCATTCCACGAACCGTCTTCTTCTTCTTCTGACGATGACGATTTTGGTTCAGAAGACAAAGAAAAAAAGCCTGCCGAAACGACAAAGTAATTTTCTCTTTACTCGAGTCAATTTGTAAAACATTCGTCAAACTGTTTTATTTATTATTTTATTGTTTCAGTAAAAAACGCAAACGGATTCAGGTTCAGACATCTTCAGATTCAGATGCTTCTGGAAGTACCCGTCGAAAAAAGTCAAATGTAATTTTTTTCAGTAATTCCTTGACAAATTTAGGTAAAAATCGTAGAGAATGCTTTTCAACTCATTCAGTAAATTCACTATTTTTCGTGGTCTGCTTGACCAATTAATAACATTCAATTAATGAAGGTTTTAAGTTGATATAAAAAAGTCAGTGTCACGAGCGGGATTCGAACCCACGACCTTCGGCTTGATACGCCGCTACTCTACCACTTGAGCGCTATCGTGACTTCGATCACCTCGGGCTCAACTTCCCATCTCAACCCCACCTTTTGAATTTTCTCTCCTTTTTGCCATTTTTCAAAATACACTTCACTAAAGCCCTCTGTGGCCATTTCATTTGTCACCGAGAATCCAATCCAATTACACATTTGAAAAATGGCAAAAAAGAGAGAAAATTCAAAAGGTGGGGTTGAGATGGGAAGTTAATGCCCGAGGTGGTAGAAGTCACGATAGCGCTCAAGTGGTAGAGTAGCGGTGTATCAAGCCGAAGGTCGTGGGTTCGAATCCCGCTCGTGACACTGACTTTTTTATCTCAACTTAAAACCTTAATTAATTGAATCATTCAGTAAATTTTTTTAACCATTTCCTATCAAGATTTTTTGTTTAATTTTTAATTTACTTAATTTTTGATTTGTTTCTTCTATTAGTTTGTGATAACTTTATTGATGAAATAGTATTCCAAGAAAAAAATTATTTTGAACATAGTAAATGTATGCATTTTATTGGGATACACCGTTATCAGTTGTCAAAGGTGGGGAAAAATTGTTATATTTCTTCTTGGAGATTGCAGGAAGAAGACATGAAGTTTGGCCATTTCCAATCGTTTTGGTCTGCCTATCCTCCTGTTTTTTGACCTGTGTGTTTTCCTATATGTATTACACGTCAACAAACGCACCACAAGATATGAGAAGCAGAAGATTCTGATTGAGGATAAGCAGATCAAAATGATCAGAAATGACTTTTTATGTACTTGTGTTGTTTGGGCAGTTAAATACATTTTGGCTTCTGGTCATCTTCAGTAGTGGGTTCTGACAGACCAAAGCAGTGTAGATAGACCAAATTGATCAGAAACTAGCCTATTAATTCATTATTTATACACAACTAACATCTTAGAAAATTACTAAATTCTTTTTGCTATAAAACTCTCCATGAAAGGAAGAATATTTTAATTTAATTAGTGTTGGACAATTAAACGTTAATTCAACTCGTACTGATTCTGAAAATTGTGAAACTTATTCCACTTATTTCAGTGTGTGTCATGCTTGTTTGAACTAGTGTTAATAATATTAATGCAAATTTATCCGTACAATTATTTTTTTAAAATTAAGTATAAATTATCAGGTGGAAGACAGTGGTGGCAAGGGCAGGAAAAACATAAGACGTGTTCTGAAAGAGGATGACCTGAAGGAATCAACTCAGGCAGCTTTAAAAGAAGAGCAAGAAAGAAAGAAACGGATTGCCGAAAAGCAAAAATTAGTAATTTTACATTGGTGCACTTTAAGCTATATTTTATTACTATTCTAAACGTAATGTTTTCAGTATAACAAATTGATGGAGATTGCAAACACAGAGGTGGAAGAACTCAAGGAGGTCGTCTTAGACTTCGATCCCGATACCAAAACACCTCTATTGTCAGTCGACCCTGATTTGGTTAAAAAATTGAAGCCCCATCAGGTGAATAGAATTTATTTCTTTGTAAGTTGTAACTAAATTTGTAATATTGTAATTTCAAGGCGAGTGGGGTCAAATTCATGTGGGATTCTTGTTTTGAATCGCTCAAAGACCTTTCAAATAAGAAAGGTTCCGGCTGTATTTTGGCTCATTGCATGGGCCTCGGAAAGACTCTTCAGGTATGAACTGTGGGGGGGGGAAAGATGAATATAGGATTAACATAAATTTTTAGGTTATAACATTGGCGCACACCATCCTCTCAAACAAGGAATGCAAAGTAAACACCATTCTTGTCGTTGCTCCCGTCTCGACAGTATTAAATTGGGTCTCAGAGTTCAACAAGTGGCTTAAGGATGTCGGCTCCGGTCAAGATATTGAAGTTTTTCACTTTTCAAAGTAGTTTATTCAATATTTGCCATGTGGATAAATAATTTAATACGTCTTTTATATGTTTAGGGTTGATGCTGCATATCGAACTCATCAACTGAAGGAATGGCACAGGTGCGGTGGTGTCATGATCATGGGCTACAACCTTTTTAGATCATTGTCAAATCCACCTGGGAAAGTTAAAAAAAGTTATAAGCAAACTTACACCGAAACACTTTTAGATCCAGGTATAATAAAAATAATTTGAAGTTTATAGATAGAAATTTTGCCAATTTCATTTTCAATCCTAGGTCCTGATGTTGTCATTTGTGATGAAGGCCATATTCTTAAAAATGAATCGACAGCAATATCCAAAGCTATGAACAAACTCAAGACGCTCAGGAGAATTGTCCTGACGGGAACACCATTGCAGAACAACTTAGTCGAATGTTAGTTTTAATTTTTGTACTTTCTCTTGTGATTCTTTAACAATATTGTACATTTCCAGATCATTGCATGGTACAGTTTGTGAAGCCCAACTTGCTCGGTACAAGAAAAGAATTCAAGAACCGATTTGTGAATCCCATTCAAAACGGTCAGTTTGAAGATTCAACGAACCACGATGTTAAGATTATGAAGCGGCGAGCTCATGTACTCCACACGATGCTTGATGGGATTGTTCAAGTACGAATATCATCTTTGTCTTAAATTCATTGACTTATTCCGGTTTTAATTCACAGAGGAAAGATTATAACGTACTTACTCCTTATTTACCGCCCAAGTTTGAGTATGTGATTCATCTAAAATTAACAGACCTCCAGTGCAAGCTTTACAGGTTTTATTTGGACAATGTAATCCAGACCAGTGACATCTTAAAGAGAAGGCTGTTCGCCGATTTTCAAAATCTAATGAGGATTTGTCTTCATCCTCGAGCGTTATTGATGAAGGCTGAAAAAGATGAAATCGCGAGAGTGGTCTGTAACCCATTTATAAAGTAATTACTATTTTATTTATTTGTCATTCTTGGTAGATGAATTGTGATGATGAGGAAGGATCTCTGAAAGACTTCATTGATGATGGTGATGGTGACTCAGAGAGTAAAAGTTCCCTCTCTGAAACGACAGAATCATCTGATTCTGATTCTAATACTTCACACCAATCAAAA
This sequence comes from Cimex lectularius, assembly GCF_000648675.2. Taxonomy (NCBI): domain Eukaryota; kingdom Metazoa; phylum Arthropoda; class Insecta; order Hemiptera; family Cimicidae; genus Cimex; species Cimex lectularius. The sequence goes on from NW_019392691.1 coordinate 1,552,696, forward strand.
TCAACAAGACGAACAAGACGTATGTACATCAACTAACTTTCTATTTGGTGGTTTTCTTCTATTTTTAACAAATTTATATTTATAGAAAATAAAAACATGGTGGAGGAGGAGGAAGAAGTTGTTGAAACGAAAAAAGAATGGTGGTCAGATCTAGTTGTAGAAGACGATTGGGAGGATATAACCCGAAGTTCAAAGCTTTTCCTCTTTTTCACAATTTTAAAGTACTGTGAAGAAATTGGGGACAAAATGTAAGTTATAAATAAATTTTTCCTCTGAACAAAGTGGTTGTAATTAATTATCCTTTATTGCAGTCTCGTGTTCAGTCAATCATTGTACACATTGGACATTATTGAATATTTCTTAGAGAAATTAGACGAAAATAAAGATGGAGGAAATAATCAATTTGCAGGTTCTTGGATAAAGGGTGCTGATTATTTCAGACTTGATGGTTCCACTGGTACTGATTACCGTCATTCCTGGTGTAAAAACTTTAATAAGGAATCTAATACTAGGTATGTTATTCTTTGATTAAATTTCTTATCTTGAGAATTTTTTAAAATAAATTAATTTTAACTTCAGGGCGAGGTTGTTTCTCATTTCAACGAGGGCAGGAGGTTTAGGCATAAATTTGACTGGGGCCAATCGAGTAATCCTGTTTGATGCCTCTTGGAATCCTTCGTATGATGTACAAAGTATATTTAGAGTTTATAGGTTTGGGCAGACAAAGCCTTGTTACATTTATCGGTTTTTGTCTAAGGTAAAAAATATATAAATAATAATATTGTTTAATTTGATTAATTTTGTACTTTATAGGGCACAATGGAAGAGAAGATTTATGAAAGACAAGTTGCTAAACTTTCTACTTCACTTCGAGTTATCGACGAACACCAAATTGATCGGCATTTTTCACATTCAGCATTAGCGGAATTGTACAGCTTTGATCCCGAAGGATCGGAACTGCAAGGGGTACCAATACTGCCAAAGGTATTGTTTTATTTAAAAAAAACAGAATTTTTGTCACTGCAGTGGCTAAAAGTTTTTGAAGTACAGTGAGTCCCGCTCGTCCGTTAAATTAGCCAAATAATGCAAAAGTAAGCAGTAAAACAAGTGTGGTACAGACCAGAGCAGGTAATAGTGTACATGCAACTCAGAAGAAAGAATGTTGAAAAAATATTTATTTGAATAATCATACACACTTGAATTGTCAAAAACATTTCTTGTCATCGTGGTTTTTGCTAAATTATACTACTGATGGACAGATTCTAAATGAGTTACGAAATTTAAGACACGAATATATGTATTGATTTATCCAACGGTTCGTCTATTAAATGCCAAAATTTTTATCATTTCACGAAATTTTTAGTTCAGGTCAACCTGTTCCATCTCAATAAAACTTATCGCTCCATTAAACGGTGATTCAGTTAGGTACAAATATTGATCGAACATGTGCAAACAGAGAAAACAAGGCTTCATTGAACAAGTTTTTTTGTTTAAGGATGTTTTAAAAGCAAATAGTCTTTAGAGAAGAATAAAAGTTCATATTTCATAAATTGTTATTCAGTAACAACATTCAGTTTTTAATTTTTTTTTTTTTTTTTTTTTTTTTTTTTTTTTTTTTTTTTTTTTAATTCAAGAGGTTCAACTATGAGGTTATATGAACCCTCATGATACTGGTGTTTTTGAAAAAAAAGTCCATTTGTATGTCGGGTTTGAACTGTTAAATTTTGAACTTTTTGCAATACATTCAAATGCAGGGCTGTCAGATTCAAGCCCAGGACTTTTACTTTCAGTGATGAGCGCCACCGACTTCCCCCTTAAAATAGAAAGTTGTACTACAACAAAATGGTGTGAAGGGTGTCGGTGGCCTCAACGGTTTAAGCGTTGACACGGTGTTCATCACTGTAAGGTAAAGGTCCCGGGTTCGAATCCTGTGGCCCTGCATTCGAACCCGACATACTTACAAATGGGCTTTTTTTTTTCAAAAACACCGGCACCTTGAGGGTTTATATGACCTCTGCTTCGGAGAAATATGACCTTGGGAAAAAAAAGGTGTATCTTGCCTTAATAACTCCTTAAATATTAATCTCAGAGACATGGTAGTGTCATTTTTTTAGCTTACATGGTCAGCTCGCTGATACAACATTGAATTTGCATCACACGCTTAAGGGTTGGCAGCGAGAGTGCATAGCGCTGATTGGCCAAAACCGTCACTCTAGCATCCTTTTCATTCCCAGTAACTCATGGCTGAGATGTAGCGATGATTCGTGTGTTTGAGTGTACAGTTTGTACCCATCAATTGATTTTTATAGTAATGTGTTTTTTGGACAATATTTCTATGTAAAAACTTGAAGTAAGCGTGTAAAAAAACTAGGAAAAAAAATTAAATTTAAAAAAAAATTAAGCCTCAGCGCACACAAAAGCCTAATGAAAATTTAAATCTTGTATATTGTTGGAAAGAGGAGGCTACGACCCATGCACAAGTACATTCCAATGTCCATTGCTGAGTAAGGGAATCTCTTTACGGAGCATGGGAAAGCTGGCACAGTGAACGATTTTTGCCATTGCTGTCCCTGAAACATTTGACATACATGTAACACCCATATGTCTGCCAAAGACATCTCCGAGCTGATGGAAGTAGCATTCTACTGGCGAGCACCAGACAAATGCTTCAAAACGATATTCGAAATTTGTTTTGTCTATCTTGCAGTGTTTGTGATCGACTTTTGATCGTATCTGCTTTCAATGCTCAAAGTTTGGTGTCTGAGGAGGTATTGAGATAAAACTCCGGGACAGTGGACTTGGATGTATAGCGCGAAGTCTGTTTAGTTCAACGGCTTTGAACTAGCAAAATCAAGCAATAACACCGTAATTGAATATTGTAGAGAGGGTCCGTTTAACTTTTCCAAACCGCCATTGATAAGTTTCTGCAGTTGGTGATTGTACAATCTGCAGAAATCTATCAAGCTTCATGAGGTGTAGAGTACCCATAGTCGATGCGATCAGTCTCTGCGGCAATTCTGTCTTCAAAAAACATAACATTGGTAACAAATCCATGGTGGAAATGAAAGTCGGAGATCATACGCTGTTTATCCTCAGTGCTGTAAATCACAAAGTTTTGGCCAAAGATGTGAAGCTATGTCTTTATCAATCACTTTTGCCAAACTTGACAAAAATATTAATCGCTGACAAATATTAGCCGAAATAAATATCATGTACCATTCAGTGCGTGCTTTATGTTAGAATAAAATTTGATACACATTCAATGCTTCGTTTTCATTTCAATCAAATAAGATAAAAGCAACTTTTCCAAATAAACGTTTCACATTTTTTAAAATTAATAATTGGTTAAAATTCACCAACGAAGATGGTGACAAGTTGAAACGCGTCTGACAGACCAAAACAACACTAATGTGCAGACTAAATCATTTACAAATGGGGGGGGGGAATGGCTATGCAGTTTGGAGTAAGAAAAGTAAAAATAACTGCCATTAAAACTACTCAAAAGAAAACTATATTTATTATGTAAAAAAAATTAAAAAAAAAAAAAAAAAAACTATTTCCTCTCTTACTGATCGAAAAATCTTTGGATTAGACAGATATTTAGATTAGCAGGACTCCACTGGTATAAGCAGTCTGAAGAAATACATTATTTCTTACATGGTACTGTCAGAATAAAGGTAAATTTGTACCTTTCAATTAATTAAGGTTTTTAGTTGAGATAAAATAGTCAGTGTCACGAGTGGGATTTGACCCCACTACCTTTGGCTAGATACGCCGCTGCTCTACCACTTGAGCTATATAAGAGATATTAATTGGTCAAACAGACCACGAAAACTAGTGAATTTGTACGTTTTGCTTAACTGTAAACAATTTTAAATGTTACACATACATATTTATGCAGTGTCTGAAGTTGTGAAAAAACATCTTTTTTAGGACCGTTTGATGGCTGAGCTTCTTCAAAACCATAAAGATATAATTCTTTCTTATCATCAGCACGATTCTTTGCTCGAAAACAAAGAGGATCAAGAACTTACAGAGGAGGAGAGAAAAGCCGCTTGGGATGAATATGAAAATGAAAAGAATCCACCTGCATTTACACAGCAGATGACAATGGACCAATCTCAACAAAAAAGTAAGTCTCGTCTCTCAAATTTACAAACTTTAAAAATTCATTGTTCTTTTTTTTTCTTAAAAAAACAACATAGTTTATGGCCAATTATTAGTTCTGCACAATATTCAAGACAAGTTAAAGAAACAGGTAAATATTGAGGTTTGATGTATTTTATTAGCATGTTTATGAGTTTTCTTGAATTCCAGAATCCATCTCTGACGAAGGAACAACTGTACGAGAAGTGCTATACAGTATTGATGTCATTCCCAGAATTTCAAATGACGGTAAGATAGAAAACATTTTCTCCTTGGGCTCAATAATAAGATTAGCTATATGTTTTCTAGAAAGAAAAATATGCGCAGCTTGATGCGCAGTTGATCCAGCTGCAAGCCATGAATCTCCCGCAGTTTAGTGTGAGTAATAATATTCCACAGAATCTACCACAGCAGAGCTTCCAGTACAGGGCTCCCCAGCCAATGATGAACTACTACAACGTCAAAACATTTCCCACCCCACAAAACATAGTTGTGAACAGGCCTGGAGGGCTGCGAGGTCCAAATGTGCAATCGACAATTTTAGCCAACAGTTCGAATAGCCAGAACAGAATGAATTTGCAGAACAGTGCTGCGAACAGTGAGTTTGTTAATTTTGAATAATTTATCCTTTTTTTTTTTTTTTTAATTTGAATTCAACGTGGAGCTGCTTTGGGAAGCGTTTGGTGATACAGACCCTTCGTAAAGGTAAAATGAATCAATTTAATTTTTTTAGATCAATGGTACAGGCAAACGATGGTCAATACATTACCCCGGAATAAAAGGCCTCAAACAAATTCAGTAGTGTTGGTGGATGACTCGGTTGTGCATGATATAGATTGATTTAAAAGCTAAATCAAACTTTAAGGTGATTTTATTATATTTTGGTTATTTTATTTTAATTTATTATTATTGGGTTGGTGCAAAATTAATGCAGGTTTTGAAAATTGATTTTAGTTTTGCAGATGCTTGTCATGTAAACAAAGCTAAATCTTCAAATTTAATTTATAGATTGCTTTAAATACTTTTAACTGTTATTTTTCATACAAAACTTTTTAGTTTATATTGAATTTTAAAAGAGAAAGGGTCTGCGAAATTAAATGTCCAAACTAAATTTTCATCATATTTATTTGTTTGAATTTAAACTTAGGTGAAGTGAGGATAGTTAAGCCCAAACCGCATGTAACACAACATGTTTGAGGGGAGGGAAGCATTAGCAAATGCAGTGCAGCGATGGTTTTAGTATTTTGTCTTGGAGATTTCAATCTCGAAGACAGGGAAGGTCACCATTGTGGACGATGATTAACTCAAAACGTTGATTGAAGAAAATTCATGAACGAAAACATGGGAAATTGCAGAAGAGCTTAGCATTGATCACTCAACCGTTCACCATCTGGAGCAAATTGGCAAAGTAAAGAAGGTTGACAAGTGGGTACTGCATGAATTAACCAAAGCCCAAAGAAATCGACACTGCAATTTGCACATCTCTTCTATTCCTCCACTAAAATGATCCGTTTCTTTATTAAATCATCATGTGCGATGAGAAATATATTCTGTACAATAACAGGAGGCATACAAGTCAATTGTTGGACAAGGATGAAGTGCCAAAACTTTCCGAAACCAAATATGCACCCAAAAAAGGTGGTGTTTCTGGGGTAGTTCACTATAATTTCCTGAATTATGGTGAAACTATCACAGTAGAGAAATATTGCCAAAAAATTTACAAAATGCATGGAAAACTGCAACGTCTTTGTCCAGCATTGGTAAACCGTAAAGGGCCGATTCTTCAAGATAACGCCAGGCCACATGTCACAATGCCAACCCTGTGGAAACTTAAGGACTTAGGATATGAAACCTTACTGCACCCTACATATTAACCCGCCTACAGACTTTCAAGACTTTACTGTGAGTCGAAATAAAGATTTTTATATCAGCAGAATAAAAGCGCTTTTTACATTGGCAAAGATGTATAGATTGTGATGGAAATATTTAAAATAAATTTCTTTATTTCTTTATTGTATAAAAATTAAAAATAGTTTTGCCAGCCTTTTCAAAACCTAAAACCTGCATTATTTTTGCACCGGCCACATAACCACCCAAACATTTTTAATATATACAGGGTGAATTGCTACTCGTGCTACAAACTTCTCCAGTAGATTCTTCACCCTAAAATGAACAAAAAAGTTCATATTGTCCATGGTCCGATTCTCAACCATTTCAGAGTAATTTCGCTTTTTATCGATTTTGAAAGATATCACGTCCTGGCGTCGGAAAATCGTGATATCTTTTAATCTAAACATTTCTCTTAAAATCTATAAGCACCGTTGAAATCCCCGTTAATTTTTAGAGAGAATCAAAATCATAATTCCATTGAAATTTTTTAATTTAATTTAATGCCCATTTAGTATGTAATGCTTAAGAAGTTTACAAACAGCTAGAAGGTCAAGGAAGAAAGACCCAAACGTTTTGCCACCTTCATCTTCTTATTGAAAAATTAACGGGGATTTCAACGGTGCTTATAGATTTTAAGAGAAATGTTTAGATTAAAAGATATCACGATTTTCCGACGCCAGGACGTGATATCTTTCAAAATCGATAAAAAGCGAAATTACTCTGAAATGGTTGGGAATCGGACCATGGTCAATATGAACTTTTTTGTTCATTTTAGGGTCAAGAATCTACTGGTGAAGTTTGTAGCACGAGTAGCAATTCACCCTGTATATATATATATAATCATTTTTTTAAATTGAATTTTCATTTTTTCATTGAATTGGTTTACATTTACTAAATTCACTAGTTTCATGGTCCACTTACCAATTAATATCTTTCAATTAATTAAGGTTTTTAGTTGAGATAAAAAGTCAGCGTCATGAGCGGGATTCGAACCCACGATCTTCGGCTAGATACGCCGTTGCTCTACTACTTGAGCTTTCGTGACCTCGATCCACTCGGACACTAACTTCCCTTCTCAACTCCACCTTTTGAATTTGAAAAATGGCAAAAAGGAGGGAACAAAAGGTGGGGGTTGAGATGGGAAGTTAGTGTCCGAGTGGATCGAGGTCACGATAGCTCAAGTGGTAGAGCAGTGGCGTATCTAGCCGAAGATCGTGGGTCGTGACGCTAACTTTTTTATCTCAACTAAAAATCTTAATTAATCGAAAGAATTTACATTTACTGTGGAATTCCACTATTATCAAACCTGCCCACCAGTGCACATTAACAAGGTAATACCACCATGAACCAAGTCGTTACCTTGGGCTTTACTTAGATAGCAGACTTATATGGACCAACATAACCAACACAAGATTAAAATGACAAGAACTTAATAAAAGATATGGACTACTCACAACTGCTGGGTACCAAAATCAACACTAACATACTAAATTAACCGTTTATCAAACATTCATCAAACCTTTTTGGACTCAACAGAGTCAAACTGTAGGGCTCGGCCCATCATCCAACATCCAATGAATTCAATCGTTTACATCTTAATTTCTCCGCTGTATCCACATTGATCCTTTCTACGTCACTGATCAAACGATACACAAGACCTGCTGGCACTCACTGTTCTGGTCTGTCAGACAAATTCACATGACATACTAACACTGCGATGATAGGCAGACCAAAATGATCAGTAACAACCGAACTATACATTCATCACCTGGAAGACATTGTCATAACATAGGCTTAATATCATCAAAATTTGTATATGCAACACAATATTTGTCTTCAATCAGTACCAAAATCTCTTAATCACTTCCAAGCTACTACTGTGTAATTCTTATGAATTAAAAAGATGATTAATTTGAATTATGAATTATAAAACGTTTAAGTACTGTTAAGAAGGAAAATTAACAAATAAGTGAGAGGATCAAAATGCAATTTTTTTTAAATGATACCACAGGTCAGAATTTCAAATAAAATGACAAGAGATATTGCAGGGATCGAACCCAGAACCACTAGGGTTGCAAATATAAAGTCTGACGACCTAACCACTCAGCCACCGTGGTCAAAATTATGGGGATCATATATATTGATAAAATTTTGTCCTGTCTTCGATCACATTTCACAGCAGTCAAAACTCCCTTTAATTGCCATTTGCTTCAAGTGCCATGAACCTGATTTTTTTCTGACTCATGGGTCTTTTTCTTCTATGTACTTCCTATAATGATAATCATTCCTATTTATTTAGAAATCATGAGATGCGGTCTGGTGTGATGTAGGTTTCAGAAAAATATTTTCTTTATTGTGCCAACGTTTCGATCTTTATTGAGATCATTTTCAGGGCCTGGGATTTACAAACATTGTTTATATATTACAATTACATTTTGGATGTGGAAAAGTGAATTTATACAATGCAAAATATATTTTATATATTCAATCAAAGTATTTCTACTCACTCAAAGTGTTTGTCTTCTGTGTAATTGTGCCATTCTTGCGTGTCGTGTCGAGAGTGCCAGTGAGATTTTGCTATTTTGTGTTTATATAGATTGGATTTTGAAGGGGTGGGGACACGACACACAAGAATGGCACAATTACACAGAAGACAAACACTTTGAGTGAGTAGAAATACTTTGATTGAATATATAAAATAGTTATTCAGATATCGTGAGATGCGGTCGGGTGTGATATAGGTTTTAGAAAAACATTTTCTTTATCGTGCCAACGTTTCGATCTTTTATTGAGATCATCTTCAGGGCCTGGAATTTACAAACAATGTTTACATTTAACAAATACAGTTAGGATGTGGAAAAGTGAATTTATACAATGCAAAATATATTTTATATTCAAACAAAGTATTTCTACTCACTCAAAGTGTTTGTCTTCTGTGTAATTGTGCCATTCTTGTGTGTCGTGTCCCCACCCCTTCAAAATCCAATCGTGTTGAGAGTGCCAGTGAGATTTTGCTGTTTTATGTTTATATATGTTTGGTACACATCATTCCTATATTGAAATTTCTGATTTACATATATTTACATTATATTTTACAAATTGTCACATCAAAATCTTGGTAGGAAATACGTTGGTTTTGGGACATAACAAAGTACGGACAGGTGTGACTACTGGAGATTTGCCCAACCATAAAATGTTAGATGAACTTGTCAATATGGTACACTGTTAGAAGTTAATGGCGTTGCAGGATCACTTCTGAAGTATATTGTCAAGAATTCATTTTTCTCACCCACTGTTCCTCTTCTAGTTCACTTTAACTTTTAGTACCAGAACAAAAATCCATTCATTTATATTTATCATCTTCTGGTTAATTATTTATTTGATTTACATTAATAGTTAAAAAGTGTGATTGGTGCACACTGACACGCCCCATAGTTGGTTAGTAGAGGATTATTTATTTTAAATAATTATATTTTATCTCTTAGAGGTAATTAAAAATAGCAAATAAGATTTGTTCCCAGTTCTGTCCTTGTTCTATTGAGTCAGATCCAAATAAACCAAAGGTAAGTTCTGCTTCCACCGTGTGGTAACCAGTTAGTTGCATGTTTGACATGAATGTTTTCCTTGTGTCCAGTAGTTTTTTTTTGCTAAAAAAGTTTAAAACTTAAACTAATAATTTTAGTCAAATTTTCAAAACACATGTCGCATGGCAATGCAGCAGGGAAAAGTATCCAAAGTATGAACCTATGTTTTCCATAGAAAAACTAAGTTGAGCATTTAAGCTCTTTCATCCCTTCACCTATTGAAATTGTCACGACATTAACTTGTACTTTTATAATGACTTGCTTTATTACAGTTATAATTTTTTGTATTATTTTTTTTCCAGTTCGATTTTAATCAGTGGCTGTGCAATCTGCTACGTTTATTGTTGATGTCAACTACATAACTATTTCTTTGTAAGTCGTTTTATTTATTGAAACAAAATTATTTGATTTATATACATCTATGTATGTTAATATACACATAGAAATTAACTTTGAGAATAGAGTTCCTGTAAAAAAATTTTGTGCTATTTTTTAAAAATTGTGTTGATGATTTCATCTGTATAATTTTGTTTAAATGTCTTATAATTTTGTAATATTAGTTACTATTTAGTATATACAAAATATAATTCATATTATTTATTAAAAAAAAAAAAAATTACTTGAAAGTACAAATACTTTATATATAAACGATTATTTAAAATTGATTAATCGGCTTTCGTTTGTTTATACATTCAGTAATTGTGATCAGGGTATTATGTTTTTATCAAATCATGTTCGAAAAATTTTAATCAGATTTCATAAAAAATATTGCTATACCGTACATATGTGTAGAAGCAAAATTGTATAAAAATTTAACATTGTACGATTATGAATTTCCTAATGTAATAATTAGATTAGATTAAATTATTAGCCATTTTGAAAGGGTTTGAATAATTTATTTAAAATATAAAAAAAAAGTTTCATTTGAATAAAGCACTCAGCAGAACTTGTACTTGTTGATTTCATTATGTAACCTGTCCCTCAGTAATTTGACAGTTTCGGTATAATTTAGATCATTAACAACATTTTGGTTTTCATGTGGATCGGAAAAATGATCGTACAGCTCTGCAGCAATGGCTTTGGACCAGTCGGGTAGAAAGTTGTCAAACAGAGCCCACTCTGTATAGCGAAACGTTGCTGTCCTGAGCGAATACCCCATTACGTGGATATCTTTTAGCCTCGGCTTGTCGCTGTTCGGGTGGAGTGTGGGATGCGTCCCTGGTCTCGGGTACTGGCTTAATGCTATGTAACTGTCTTTGCCCTGATATAGAAGAAAAACAATCCTATGAATAATGAAACATTTGGATCAATTTTGGCAAAAGTTTACCTTGGAATCTTTCAAGAGTGGCACAAGGCTCTTGCCTTGGGTGCAGGTTGAAATTTCCTTTGAACACAGAGGGCATGACAGAATGGGCTTCAGGCCCGACAACTCTACCAGTGTTGGAAACAAATCGACCAACTCAACGACATGCCTGATCCTATTGTTGTAAATCTTTTTAGCTGGAACTTTTATTATAAATGGAACTCTTAATGCAATTTCATAATTGCTAAATTTGGACCATTCACCATGTTCCCCTAGTGACCAACCTTAGATAAAAGAAATAAGTTATTAAAATGGGATGGAAAAATTACTTCATTACATTAATGAAATTTGAAAGCTTTTAGTAAACGACAAAGCATGATTGTAAATATTGGATCATTATTTGATAACAATTACATTTATTAACAAAACATCAATGTCTCATGATTTGTTTTAAGTTTTGATATTAGTTAAGTACATCGGATGTGCCCACACTAATCATCTTGGTCTGCCTATCTTCGCTGGGTTTCCCCAGGATAGGTAAACCAAGATGATCAGTAAGGATAAAATTACAGTATCCTGTAGATTGCAGGAAAAAATGTTACTTTTTTTTTTACAAGGGTTTGCAACAGCAGAGGTTATATCAACCCTCTGAGTGAAGGTGTTTTTGAAAAAAAAAAAAAAAAAAACATTTGTATGTATGTCTGGTTCGAATGCAGGGCCGCTGGATTCGAACCCGGGACCTTTACCTTACAGTGATGAGCGCTGTGCCAACGCCTAAACCGTTGCAGCCACCAACGCTCCCTTAAGTGTTACTAATTATTGAATAAATGAAAAGAACTGTAGATTCCAAACATGAGCTTTTTTAATAGGCTTTTTAATACGACGTTATATGAACTTCAAGGTGTCAGTTATTTTGAAAAAAACAAAAAAACATTTATAAGTAAATAGGTTTGATTCAGGCTGGATTCAAACTTGGGATCTTACCTTACACTGAAAAGAACTGTGTCAACTGTTGTAGACACCAAACTGCAAAACATGAGTCGAAAAAAACCCTTAGAAAACCGTTATTCTATTTATTTGTACATCATGCATTCAAATTTGATAATTTTATGATTGGAGATTGATAGAGCGCAGAGATTGACACACCAATTCTCCATTTCGATGCGTTCAGAAGTCTTTGTAGTTTACTTTAGACATATTTTTATTTCAAGGTGGATGTTGGTCTACAAGTCGGTGAACATATATTGAAGGTACTGGGTCTGTTGTTGCAATCCTCACTGAAGTTGGCCATACAGACGGACCCAGTGCTGCTTCAATATATATTTATTTCATACTATACTAGAATTTAAGATTTATTTACAGTCCAACTGGTAAAGCAAAACTTATTTGGTTGATTTATTTAAGCCAAGGTAGAAATTATCAGCTGCTTAGTTAGTCTGAAGGTATGAATGAATTAATTCACTACTTTCGTGGTCTGCTTGACCAATTAATACATGACAATTAATTAAGGTGTTTAGTTGAGATGAAAAAAAGCTAATGGCACGAGAGGGATTTGAACCCGCGACCTTCGGCTAGATACGCCGCTGCTCTACCACCTGAGCTATCGTGACCTCGATCCACTCGGACATCAACTCCCCATCTCAACCCCACCTTATGAGTTTTCCCTCCTTTTGCCATTTTTCAATTTTTTTGATGTCCGAGTGGATCGAGGTCACAATAGCTCAGGTGGTAGAGCAGTGGCGTATCTAGCCGAAGATCGTGGGTTCGAATCCCTCTTGTGCCATTAGCTTTTTTTCATCTCAATTAAAAACCTTAATTAATTGTCATGTATTAATTGGTAAAATGGACCACAAAAGTAGTGAATTAATAATTTAAAAATGAAGTACACTTCACTAAAGCTCTCTGTCGCCATTTCAATTGTCGTCGAGAATCCAAACCAATTACACGACATTTGAAAAATGGCAAAAGGAGGGAAAACTCATAAGGTGGGGTTGAGATGGGGAGTTGATGTCCGAGTGGATCGAGGTCACGATAGCTCAGGTAGTAGAGCAGCGGTGTACCTAGCTGAAGGTCGTGGGTTCGAATCCCTCTCGTGCCATTAGCTTTTTTTCATCTCAACTAAAAACCTTAATTAATTGTCATGTATGAATTAATGTTCCAACAAATATATAGAAACAAATAACAGGTTTTTACATATTTTTGTCATATGGCCAGCCTATTTCAATACCTTACATAAAAAGCAAAATGCTTTGAAAATCTAATTACATCGTTTCTCAAAAAATTAGTTTTATGTCACTGTAAGGAGAAAAATAAGCTTGGTTGAAGTTTGATGGAAGTGTGGAGTTCTTGACGCATTTGACACACTAGCGGTTTTGGGTTTGAATCCCAGCATAGCCCTGTTTAATTGATCATAAAATGAAAAAAGTATCATTAGGCATAAAACACAGCAGACTAGTAAAAACAACCTGAGGCTGCTCCAGGCCATTTGAAGCAAACCAGGATGTCCTTTTTAGTGGTTCAAGTAGGGATAAACCACACCGACCAAGTCAAATGTTTTGTTTGCTTCAGTCTGCTCCAGTCACAATGGATCCACATGTTTCATGAGTACCGGTTTGCTTTAAACATAATTATAAAAGACAGCATGTACAACACATTTTCCAAGACCCTTACCCTTATCTTTTTCTACAGTTCAAAACTAAGCCAAAGGAGCCAGAAAACCTCACATTTGCATTTTTTAAAAGTTTAATTCCAGAGATAGATTAATTGTTACAGGTGACGAAACGAAAATTTAATCGGTTTGAATGATGTCTCTTTCAAATAGTTCAATATATAGCACCAGTTCATCAGAAGCCATACGACCAATTAGTAATGGAACCAGTACATCAAAATATTTTGGATAAACAAATGTATAATATTGATATATGTCACATAATCAGACAGTACACCAAAAAGAAGTATTCAATACCATGGTTTGTAAACGACATGTTTTGCATGGTTTGATGTTCCAGTCGTATTCAATTACAAACATTTTGTTTTGTTTTGCTTCGACCAAACCTGATGTGTTTTGGGACAACCCAGTGGGTGGGTTGTTTGTTAAGCCCTCCTGTATGATATTGATGTGATTGGGTCCGTGGTATTAAATTCTATTGAGATTCTCAGAAAATATTTTGTATTTTCAGGTGCAAAAATTAGGAAAAAATACTGTTTTACATTTCCCTTCTATTTTATAATATAATAATTCAATTTTAGAAAGTTACAATGGAGATAGCTGGAAATATTGGATACCTAGACGTTCACAGTCAGTGTTCTGTGAGATGATACAATGATTTTGGTTCAATGTCTGATAACACAGCTAATAAGAAGTTCTGAGGAGTGGTCCTAATAAGAAAAATAACATTGGATCACAGCTTTTACCTTACATATATTGAATCTGAGGGACAATCGAGAATTATGCCAATTTAGAAAAGTCATCAAGCTCTTTGGATTCAAATTAAAAATGATAAAGTTGCAAACTAAAAAAATGATGGAAGTAAAATGAGTTGGTGCGCTGTAATGTGAATTTCAACTGATACAAGAAGTTCACTGAACTTTGTTACTTCTCAAGGTGTTTCTGGTGATATTGGCCTGATCTCTTGATGCAACTTTCACGATTCCACTTTTGTTGACCAACTATGTGGTTTTGCCAAAGATGTCTTATTGTCTGGTAATTTAAGGCAAAAGGCAAATGTCTTAATTTTGAAGGAGTGAATCCACCAATTTCCATTTATTTGATAATACAACAAAATATACCTATAAATATACTATAAGTTCGAGTATTTTTGCACTATTACATTAAAAAAAAACCAAAAAAAAAACCCCCAATCAACTGAGATGTTCACATGTTTCAAATTATGCTTCAACTTGAAATGAGTGACAAATTCTAGTTGATCAACTAAAAAGTTGAACCATAAAACGTGCCTTCAGCAATCTGGAAGTAGGCAAGAATAATCCGTTGCGGTACAGGTAAGTTACAGTTTAGATAAGGGCTGAAAGATTCTGTAAATGTTAAAACTACAAAATGTACCATATCACCTTTTTTTAAACTCTTAAACTATACTTTTTTAGGGGCGTTGATGGCCGCAACGGTTTAGCTGTTGACATCACTGTAAAGTAAAGGTCCTGGGTTCGAATCCAGTGGCCCTGTATTCGAACCTGACATACAAATGGGCTTTTTTCAAAAACCGGCACCCTGAGGGTTCATATAACGTGTAAGTAAATATAATAGACATATATACTTTTGGTTTAATTATGTTACCATGGTCTCCTAAAAGAACGACGATTGTATTTTTTCTGACTAGACTTTTTAAAACTTCACCAATTAAATCGTCTATGTAAGTCACTGCTGCGTAGTAACTTTGAATTATTAATTTTGCCTCGTTGTCTGTAATGACAAATTTGATTACAATATGAAAGGGGATTAAATGAATTTGTCATAACCTGGGATTTTTTCAAAAGGGAACGACAAATTTAAAGATTTTATATCATCGCGTTCCCTCAAATCAGTCCACGGGTTCCAAGCTACATCTGGCAGACCTTTGGGCTTCCGTCGTACCTTTGGCAGAGCGACCTTTTTCAACGGGTGATATTCTGCATCAAGTAAAACATTTTAAGAGCAATTAATATTTTAAATGACTTAAAATTAAAAATTACTTTTGTAATGGTACGGGTATTTCAAAGGGATGTGCGGTTTATGGAACCCCACTGCTAAAAAAAAAGGTGCACTTTGGTTTTGAAATTGCTTTAGCGTTTTAATAGCTTCTTGAGCAATTTCAATATCTGGCAATGTCTTTCCCGGTTGAACCCTTGTTACAACAGGGCATACTATATTCCTGTGCAGTACAAATGGATTTTTCTTGCTGAAACAGACTTTAGCTTCTTTGAATTTTTCTGTCATCGGATGAAAAGGCGTTTCAGTCCAACTGTACAGTTCATCATCTGTGAAGTTGCTGCTTATACCTTTGATGATACATACATTTAGATGTTTTATTTGTAAATAATAAATATTAAAAATTGCCTTTACCAGGATGAAACACCTTTCCAATTGATTTAGTTTTATATCCGTTTTCCTTAAAATACTGCGGCAGTGTGGTGTAATTTCCAGAAAACTCTCTCCAATAGTTGTAGAAGTCGTAGAGTCGTGTTGTATCTGGACGTCGACTCGTGAGGAATGAATTTCTGCTCGGGGCACAAATTGATTGCTGCAAAGCACATTCACCGCTAAACTCGAATAAAACAATTGCATCCTTTGGAGAATGAAATACCTGTACAAATGCATTTTCAAATATGTAGCTGTTTTTCGCTAAATTGTCAATGTTTGGTGTGTAGGCTTTTTTGTCACCATAGCAGCCCAAGGCCGGTCGCAAGTCATCAGCAATAATCAGAAGTACATTCATTTTACAATAAATTTCAGCAGATTGAATCAAAATTAATAACAAAAGTTTGAAAAGCATTCTTGCTTTTAGCACTTTTTATCTGAAATAAAACAAGGCTAACAAATAAATTGATTTCTCAATGGAAAAATTAAATTTCTAAAAGAATGGTGCCTTACAGAGATAAATATAAAATTTTAGTGCATCACTGCATCATCTCCTGCTTCACTGATTGAAATCAAAACAATCAGAGCCTGTAGTAACATAATTGAATTGACATATCATTTAAAAATACTAAAACTTAAATTTATAAACTGATTAAAAACAAAAACAATTTTTTTATTTTATTTTACTGTTTTTCTACAATAGAGTTAGAATGCTACAAGCAACTTCATGAATTTTATATTATAAAATATAAAATATTAACAGTGGAGAAGATATCTATTAATTACACTCTAAATACCCCCACTTGAAATTGTAGGTATGTTAAGAGATTTGTCAGGAAGGATTTGTGATGAAAAGTGCTGGGCTATGGGGTTTGGAAGAGGGTCTAAGTTATACGGAAGCTGTTACAGAGATTTGCTGGTTTGTTTCAAGGAATTGGATTCGAAGTATGGAAGTAAGGTTAGGAAGTAGGAAATAAGTAGGCTACTTGGTCAATGGTTAGAAAGATTTTAGGCTGGAACAACTGAATTCTTTGAAGATTGGAACCCTTGGTTGATCTCCACAATTCAATTCCATATATCCCTTTTGGCTGTAGTAATTTTATGTCCAGTATTTTGAGTATTTATACTGTCTGCTTAGTACAACTCAAGTCCAAAATAACAGAAGAAATTAGTTGCAGGGAGAAGGACAGAGTTGTAAATTGGAGAAAATTTGATTTTGTCAGATCTGATCCTCCATTTCTTGGACCATTTTTCCAAATGGAGAGATGGTCCTGGAGGTTTCTGAAAGCCAATACTGGACCTGGGTTAACTGAAAAGTTAGCAGTATCATCTGCATATGTGAAGAGTACTGCATCAAGATTGATAGGAATATCTGGATGGTGAACTTAATAAAAAATGGGACCAAGAATCTGCCTTTTGAAACACTCACTTAGGCATATAGATTTGGGAAAAGGGTGTTCCAATTTATACTTGAAAGTATCCATTGGACAGATAGGAATTTAGATAAGTGAATGGAAAGAGGCTCTTGAGTTTCCTGGGCAACCCTCGGTGTTGCACTTGATCAAAGGCTTGTGTCAAATCTAGGAAAGCACATGAGAAGCATTCCTAATGCTCAAGGAAGATACAATGTTTGTCCACCACCCTGTGGTATTGATGGTAGAGTGATGTCACCGGGACCCAAATTGATGGGTTGGAATAACATTGGGGCTTTCAAGGATGGGATATAGGTGTTTCAGGAGGAGTTTTTAGATATTTTGCCAAGTAATGGCAGCCAGGGGGGCCGCGGTAGCCGAGTGGTTAAGACGTCAGACTCTCGGCTAGTAGATCCCGCGGTCGTTGCCTCTGGACTTTTTCTGACACCTAAGGGGACCGGTGGCCGCAATTGAAAGAAATTGACACGGCACTCATCAACGGAAGGAGAGGGATCGGATCTCAGCAACCCTGAATTTGTTTCCAACCCCCTTCAAAAATGAGTTTCTTTGATGGAAGAACACCGGTACACCGGGGACTCAAATTCACAATTGTGTTGCGAGCCCCCAAAAATATGGAGCCAGGGATAAAGTACAATAAGCTGTACAGCTGCAGTGCTCAGGAGGGAACTCCTCCAGTTCTTGGTATCCAATGTAAAAAAATAAATTAATTAATTAAAAAAAATAAATAAAAATAAAAAATGGCAGCCAACTAATAGAGTGATTGTAAATAATGCTGAGGTTTAATAATGGATATTATACTATATTAATAATTGATAATTTCCATAGGACTGGGAAGTTCATAGTTCTAAGAACTAGGTGGTAAATGATGGTTACAAAAATTAAAGCTTTTTTAAGGAAGACTTTGGATGTTTGTGGTGAAAAGGTCAAAACCAGGGGTAAATTTTATTAGAAGTACCTAATGAGAAATTTGACCTCATTAAGTGGTAAAGGGCAGTCTAGGTCCATTAGTGCAGTAAACATTTTTAGCATTAATGCCGGTACTTCACCTGAAGGGCACATGTCATGAAAAACCTGCCAATGCTGGCATTCAGTGAGAGGGATTAAGGGCAAGGAAGTCTTGAGGCCATCGTCGATTAAGGTGACATAGTGAATTTTTGTGATGGGAATGTATAGAGAGGATTTGAGAAGTAGGGTTAAGCTGTATCGAGAGCTTAGTGTGAATCTTGGAGTCGGGAACAAATCAATTCATTGACAAAAATTTTAGGCCATTGTTGGTAATGAGTTTAGTGTGCAGTAAGAAGCTTTGGCGACTTTTGAGTTTCAGTCAAAACTTCCAAGATTTTACATTGGAAGGATTGGATACGCTAGATGTTAGATGGCTTAGCAGAACCTCACAGTTCTACTCCATATGTCCAAAGCGGTCACAGTAAATTTGTATAAGATTAGTTTAGTGTTGACGATCAAAACAGATTTCGGATCAAGTTGTCCAAGTATTCTGTAAAGTTGTTATCTCTGAAGTATTGTGCGGGGATTCCACGTCTGTCTGCTGTCTAGGTATCGTCCTAACTATTTGACTTTAATGGAAGTCAGTATCTCTTTGATGCTGATGTACAGTGAAGGCAAGATTGTTATTTTCAAGTGAATGCACACTGAGTACATTTTTCTTCATTCAGTCTTGTTCTCCACTTTTTGCACTAATTTTCATTAAGCTCAAGGTGTTCTTGGATGTTGGAGGTAGCTTGAATAGAATTCAAGTTAGATGACAAAATTAAAGTAATATCTGTGTAGGGGTGATAAATGGTATTGGGATGTAGTTCAGCAATATATATGATATAAAGGATAGGACTCTCTTGTGAGACGCTGGCTTGTATCAATATTATTTCTGAGAACTCATTGTCATATCTAACACGAAACAACAGTTGATTAGGTAGGATTCAGGACAAGATAAGGAGTGGGAAGGAAGTGTTTAAGACCCTGTCAAAAGCTGCACTACATCTAGGAACACGCCCAAGCAATAATTTTCTTTGTTCTCGAGGTCAGATAAGCAAGTTGCAAATACAAAAAAAGGTAAAAATTGGATTTCCATACTTTTAATTTTTTTAATAATATTTACATTTTTTTATAATTATAATTAATTAAGGTTTGTAGTTGAGATAAAAAAAGTCAATGGCACGAGTGGGATTTGAACCCACGATCTTCGGCTTGATACGCCACTGCTCTTCCACTTGAGCTATCTGAGGTCACGATAGCTCAAGTGGTAGAGCAGCGGCGTATCAAGCCGAAAATCGTGGGTTCGAATCCCGCTCGTGCCATTGACTTTTTTATCTCAACTAAAAACCTTAATTAATTATAATATATTACTTGGTCAAGCGGACCACGAAATTAGGGAATTTTTTAATAATAATTTTTTCATGTTATTTTAACATTGATTTTGAAATTTTGTCTTTTACAAGATTGCTAAAAATAATTTTTTTATTAAAGAAATGTAAAGGCAATTTTTTAGAAAGATTTTTTGTCTTTTTAATAATTCTTGTAATAATGTTATCTTTTAACATGTATGTAAATATTATTATTATTTATTTTTTTTACAAGGGTTTGCAACAGCAGAGGTTATATCAACCCTCGGGTGTTGGCATTTTGAAAAACAAGTCCATTTGTAAGTATCTCGGATTCAAATGCAGAGCTGCTGGAATGCCTAAACTGTTGTGGCCACCGACGCCCCTTGTAAATATTATTGTTTATTTTATATTACAATAATTTAGGAAGAATTGTCATTTATTTTTTTAAGTACATTTTTCATTATAAAACATATCTGAAATCAGAAGACCTCTGACCAAAGAGTCAGATACAAAACACTTCCTCTAATTTCAACCCGCTGGGTTATCTCTTGGGTAATTGCAGATAATAATGTTTCATAAAATACAATTGCAGTCTTGTTATAAGCACATCATGCAATTTCAAATATACTAGGTTTTCATAAAAGTTAAAGTTTAATTAAAAATAAATGAATTTTTTTAAACTTAGGATTTAACAGTTTCTTTTATAATTTAGTTTAATTAATTATACTTTTAATCTAAGGTCTTGGTTGAGATGAAAAAGCAAGTGTCACAAGCGGGATTCAAACCTACAACATTCGGCTCAATACACCGATGCTCTAACCACTTGAGCTATCGTCACTTGGACCCTCTCCGACACCAACACCTCATCTCAACCCTCAACCTTTTGAATTTTCCCACTTTTTGCCACCTTTGATAAAAAGTATAATTAATTAAAATAATTAATGCAGTCAATTATGATTAGGAAATACATATATAAAATTAGAACGTTTATGTTTATGCACTTACTTGAACTTCAAGGAATGTGTTATGCCCGAGTTCTCAGTTCAAATCTTTTATCGATATTTCTACAGCACTTTTTCTCAGGTTTAGTGCAATTAGAAATTGAATCTTTCCACCATCATCCCCTATGCAGATTATATGCCATGAGGTATATATAATTTTCATTTCATCTAATGTAAAATGGGCCTGCTAGCTCGTTTGAGATGAGTTATCACTAAAAAATTATTATTTTTAATTAACTAGCTATATAATTCTGTTAATAAAGTAATGGTACAAGCAAATATTTTATATGAGACATTATTTGCAAGATATAATTTTTTTAACCGTCACAAGATGTTGCATAATCAACAGAAAATCAGTTAAAATAATAATATATTAGTGATGACGATGGTTTTTGTTAAAAATTTAATCGAGATTAGAATTTAGGGCCATGATAAATGCTTTCTTGACAAGGTTGGTGGTTTTTATTGATCACCCAGATGGGAACAATGTGACATACTCCATAAATCTGGGAAACATAACTTTGCGATAGTTAAGCAGTTGGCTGAAGGGTGTCACAGTACAGACGAAAGTGACGTTATGTCCCTCACGAACCAAGGAAACCTAACCCTGCAATAATTACACAGTTGGTCAAATAAATAAGAATGTTAAAGGGTTGTCGCAGACCCTGATGGGAGCTATGGATGCTCCCATGAACCTGGAAAACATCAAGTTGAAATAGTTAAACAAGTTATCAAATAAATAACCAACATAGAATTATTTAGTGCTGAAAGGTGGTCACCAGGCCAAAATATGTAGCGAACATCATAAACTGGGGTCGAGTCAACCAGGTGTGTGACACCCATCTCGCCAGTCCATGACAGCATAGGGACTCGCTGACTTTTGATTTTACTTTCCACTTCTACTCCGGTAGAGAAACTGGTGTAAAAAGAGATGAGTTGGAAATCAAAGACCAAAGACTCATCCCAGGCAGTGAACAGCCGATCCCAGAAGTCGATCTTGAACAAAAGCAGTCTGTGACTCAAAAAGATGACAGCCAGCAAGGACCGCCCATTTTGACACATCAGGTCAAGTCGATGGACTAAAACCAGGGAAAGACGCTGGGGATACTTGAACGCTAATCATGGTGAGCACTGTTTGGGGCAAGTACTTTTGTAAATAGACTCATCCAAGATTTAGAGTTGTGGCTGACTTTTTAGATTGATTAAGATTTTGTTTTTGTGTGTTAAAATAAATGTTGAAAAATTTACCCTCTGGTTTATTAAATTCTGGAACCCTACCGTCCCTACAAAAGAATAAGTAGTGAAGCGCTTACAACGATTACTGCCATATTGCTTAGAGAAAAGCAAGAAAATATAGAGAGATTATTTGGCTGTTGTATCATCGCCGCTTAAAGTACTATATGTCCTAATGTGAATTGTATGGAATAGGGATAAAAGAAGCCATAAGGCCTTCTGCACCTTGACCTGAGAAGATCTACTGTGCTTCAGGTCGTTAATCAACCTCCATAGCCTTGCCAGCGGCTCATTAGGATTTTGCATGTGGCTTTTCCTGTCCTATTTCAACTACTGCTTCCTGGCAATCTGCACAGTGTTTCTTCTGTCTGTACTCCTATCCGGTGTTATCTTAAGTTGCAGTGCCCTGTCAGGAGTCCAACCAGAATCTGATATGAATTGTAACAAAAAAAATTGAAAAACTTGTCGATAACATTTAAAGTCAAGAGCCATGAGACAGCTAAACCCTTAATAATAGTTATTATTTAGAGATCATGAGATGTGGTCTGGTGTGATGTAGGTTTAGAAAAACATTTTCTTTATCGTGCCAACGTTTCAAGCTTTATTGAGATCATCTTCAGGGACTGGGATTTATAAACATTGTTTAAATTATATAAATACCTATAAAATGTGAAAATGAACTTATACAATGATGTACACAATATAGAAATTTTAGGTTTATTCAAAAAGTGGGAACAAATACTTTGAATAAATTACAATTAATTAAGGTTTTTAGTTGAGATGAATAAACCTAAAATTTCTATATTGTGTACATCACTGTATAAATACATTTTCACATCTTACATGTATTTGTATAATATAAGCAATGTTTATAAATCCCAGGACCTGAAGATGATCTCAATAAAGATTGAAACGTTGGTACGATAAAGAAAATGCTTTTCTAAACCATCTCTAAATAATCGTTAATTAATGGTCACTAAACACCACACACCTTTATATTAGGCAAACATTACCTCCACATGTTATTGTCTGATATCACTGTATTATTTCTTTTATTACAATTTAAAAAAAATATATATAAATAAGTCAGCACGTAATTGGGCCTGCCTTGCTATAAAAGTTGACACATCCAATGAGATTTTTCTGAAATCGAATCTTGTCAAGCATTTTTTTTGCTGTAGAAAAATCTATTGCGAGGATGTTTTTTAAAAAGAATATAGTTTTTTCACTTTTACCCAATACAATCTGAATCCCTGACCTGTCTTATTCATTTTCATGGCTATTGTTGTTTACTTCTATCAGCTGACCTGCTCAAAACAGTCCACCATTTTTAATGAGTGGATTTAGTCAGTTTCGTTTCACTAGATTTTAAAGCCAAGCGTTTAAAATATATTCTTGCCTTTTCTGATTAAATTTTGTGTTAGATTTAGTTTCTAATTGGTTTAAATTTGTGTATTTGTGGTTGTTTAATTTTTGTGTTGGTTGGTTGTTTAAATCGGGTTTGTTTGGGAAAGCTAGAAGGGAGTGTATTTGACGTCAGCTGGTCCTGTGATGTAATAAACGAAACAGCTGTGCTGTCAAGTAAAATGTTGCAATGACAGTTTATTTGCGTCTTAGTGATGTCTGTTCGAATGTTTGAGATCGGGTCGAGTTATCGTTAATCCGGGGGAAAGGAAACCGAGCGGGGAACTTAGAAGGCGAAGGTGAGCGAGAGAGAAATAGAAAAAAAAATCTCATCCGCCTTCGAAGAGCGATCGGAAAAATAGCGATGGCTTTTCTCCGCTTTGTTTACTCGGGGCGATTCGCCTGACACGGCTCTCGTTTGTTCGTCCCCGATCGACCAAGGTCGTCCCGTTTCTCTTTCGCCCTTTCAAAAGGGATCGGGACGTTTTCCAGGTGTTCGCCGATCGAAATCCCTAGTTCCGAGTCTCAGACGGGACTTTTTCGGTTTCCGCATCGGAGAAAATGTCCGCCGATTCGACGAGGAAGCAGGCGTTCAACGGGCAGACCGTCCTCCCGCAGCCCGTCAGCGATCCTTCCATCATCGAGAGCGTCGCAGGTTTCATCCAGGAAGTCGTGCCCCAGGTAAAACTGAATTTGACGCATTTTGAAATTCGCAGTGGCCAATTTGACGAAAGACCCCGCACGTCAAGGTCTCAACTTTCGAAAAGTCGCACAAAAGAATTTTACTCAAGGTTTTTGAAAACAAGAAAAATCGAGTCTTTTTTTTGTTTCCTGTTTTGAGATGAACTACCCACCTTGCCGCCCCCCGCCGAGGTCATCGTCAAATTGCTCCGCACTCCCTTTAAAATTTGACCAGAGCTGATGAAAGAAATTCTAAATTTTCATTGTCATAAGACATCTTGAAAATGAACTAACAGACACAAAAAATCAAATTTATTTCAAACGTGATAATTTTAAAAATGACGTTTAAACAAGTTTTAAATTTTATGTATAAATTTTGTATAATGATTTTAGTGAGAATATAGGTCGAAAATTCAATTGTTCTATCATGCGTTCTTCACTCATTAACTAACTAAACATGTATCTGTTTTCATGTAGGTCGTAATATTTCATAAGGCCTGATTTGAATACTTATTTACTCAAATATCTTTATTCAGCTATTGACAATTTAAGGGTACTATATCAAATAAATTTCACTTGAACGTTTCTTTTTAACATTACTTTTACAGCTCTATTTCTTTTTTTGTAGTTTTTTGTTCTATGTGTTGACTCTTGTTGTTATTTGTTTGTATCTCTTTTCATGTAGACAGTACACACTCAGTTATCAGCAAATTTAGTAGCCATGTAATATGTTGTTATCGACAAATTAAGGATATTATATCAAATAAATTTAACTTGAAATTTTGCTGTTACTATAAATACTTTTACAAATTCATTGATTAGATTTATTTTGTTGTAAATTGTTAGCATACTCTTAATTAAGTTGTATCTTAGAAGGCAGCATAGTGATACATTGAAAAATCAATTGTTCTGTCATCTGTTCTTCACTCGTTAAATGACTGATCTGCTGGTATCTCTTTTCATGTAGGCAGTAGTATTTTATAAGCCTTGATGTGTAATACTTAAACATTTTCACTTAGTTATCAATAAATTAAGGTATAAATTTAATTTAAAATTGTACTGTTATTTTGAAGTGTTTTGATTTACTGTTTTTTTTCTTCATCTAATTTGGTGCCAACTATTGTTGTTATTGGTTTGTATCTCTTTTCATGTAGGCAGGAATATTTCATAAGCTTTGATTTGAATACTTATTAACTCAAGTATTTTTATTCAGTTATTGACAAATTGAGGATATTACATCAAATAAATTTAACTTGAAATTTTCCAGTTAACGTACTTTCACAACTTTATTTCTATTTTTGAAGCGTTTCAATTTGCTGTTATTTTTCTTCCAATTTGGTGTTGATTCTTGTTATCATTGGTTATTATCTCTTTTCCTGTGGGCAGTAATATAAGCATTGATTTAAAATATTTTTTTTATTCTATTTATTTTCAAAAGGCATGCGACAGCTTGGTCATTTGAGCTTTGAGCGCATGCGAAATATTACAACACACATTCAATACACATTCACAGAAATAAATACATTCACACGTATACATTGCATTCATTCTATTTGGTAGAAGGAATAGTCAATATTCTTCAATCGACCTGCATACAATAAAAAACTAATCTAATTGTGGGTCGATGATGTACTTATCTACCGTCGACCCAAGTCACATACACAGCTCGAGGTGTGATGGGGATGCTATTCCACCATCAGCCCCTCCCCATTCACTGTAATAAATACACTCACTCATACAAAACATATTTTAACGGCTACTTATTTATTTCATCCAGTTATTAATAACAAATTAAGGTACAAATTTAATTAAAAATTTCATGATAATATATGTGTTTGTAAAACTATTTCTTTTGAATCCATTATATTTAGTGGTCTATTGAACAAATTACTTCTTTCAATTACTTAATCTTTTGATGTAAGGCTTTGGTCGAAATGAATACGCTAGTGCCATGAGAAAAATCACAGCATATTTCTTTTGATTTTTTTTTTAATTAGAAAAAATAATGTTAATTAAGTTGTAAATGTATCTTCTTCCACCATGTAATACGTAGTTATTGACAAATTAAGTATATTATATGAAATAAATTTAACTTAAAATTTTGCTGTTGATAAAAGATACTTTTATAATTTCATTTATTTTTTGAAGTGTTGATTGTCTTTTTTAAATTTTTTTTTCTAATTTGATTTTGGCTTTTGTTGTTAATAGTTCGTATCTCTTTTCATATGTTTCATTTGTTTCGTCTCATTTTTCAAAAGCCTAAATTTGAAATAGTTATTTGAACAAGCATTTTCATCCAGTTATCAATAAATTAATGTATAAACTTCATTGAAAATTTTGCCGATAATATACATGCTTGTGAAACTATTTATTTTGAATTTTTCAAAATAAAAAATAATATCTTTAAGTGAGATATTGATAAGTCAGTTGTTCTGTCTTCTGTCCTTCTCTAATTAAATGACTAATCAACTGGTATCTCTTTATGAAAAGGTCGAAACAATTGTCATGAGGTCAAAAACATTCCGTTAATAAATAAAATTCCATGCTGCACCATATTTCAACAATCTACAATACAAATAATAAAATTATAAAATAAACAGCAAAAACATTTAATTATTGTTATAAAAAAACTTATTTAAACAAGCATGTTCATTCAGTTATCATAAAATTAAGGTATGCATTTAATTTAAAAATTTGCTGATAATATCCATGCTTGTAGAACTATTTCGTGTCATCTTCAAGGCATAAAATGTCTTGTTATTCAAGTAGTGACAGTGTTGAGTGTTGTGAACAATTTTATTTTACAATTATAATTTGCGAACACAACAATTTAACCATTTTTATTTTTATTTTGGCTGTGACACCCACTGGTAGTTGGGCATGAAGCCTTCCTGTATCAGAGGAATTGCTTTTTAAAAAAAATCGATTAATTTTCTATTTATTTAAAAAATCTTATGGTTGCAGGCCTACTCCAGTGTGCTCCCAGGAGAATCGCGTGAGGCAATATCGTGGGCCAGATTTGAATCATGCGACTTCAACGATCCAGAAAACTACCCACAGGTGACTGAATGTGAGAGCGAGAGTGTCCCACCACTTCTTTTAGTCCTTGGCTATGGGACTGGAGTGCAGGTATTAAATCTCTTGAAATAACAGTATAATTAGTTAGGAAAAGTGGCAATATCGTTAAACAATCAAGGCATAGTTGAACAAATAAATTATTTAAACACATAACAGGAGGCGAATATATTCACCTTTCTGCTGATATTCTCAATGAGTCATGAATTAATGATTGTATTCGTGACTGTGTGGAATATTTGTTTGTTTTTGTTTTCTTTTTCACTTGCATTTATCTTCTTAAGTGATAATACATCCATATTAGTTTTTTTATTTGTTGTCTTATCATGGATTGTTTTAAAATGTGTCACATTTCCTTAGCTCCCTTGAGATATTGCTGTGAAATGATAAAAGTTGGTTCAAAAATGTATAGGGGGACAGTTTATCTTAAATGTATTATTTTAAATAAATACAAAATATTGTTTTCATGTTTTTAATTACTTAACAGGAAGATGGGTTGGAAATGAATAGTCTTTTACACAATAAGTATTTATTTTGTCAGGCGCATTTCTGTCTAATTTAATGAATTTTTCATTTTTTACAAATACTTATATAGAATAAGTAGCCTCTTCCCACTTTCATTTTTCTACTCTCCCTTCCACACTTAATTTCCGTATTGGTGTTTGTTAAAAATGAAAAATACCAATCCGAATAACCCGTTCTTGAAGACTACTCACCAAGTCCATAGTCTCCAGACATCCACTTTTAAGTTTATTACAATGTAGAAAAACCATCAAACCATATTAAAAAAAAGGTATACAACTTTAAAGCCGTCGTAATTATTACTATTTCATTTTGGTATATTCTTTATTATTAGCTTAAATAAAATCTAATAATGTAATTACCGTGTTTCTATATAATTTGTACCACTTTTGTTATTTAGTCACTGAAGATGGTCTATATTAGACCGAAACTAGTCTTTACAAAATAAATTGTGGAAAGGAATATTTATTGTGGAATTCCACAAAATCAGGATGGATACCATCAAAAAATAACAGTATAAAATCTTAGTTTGCAAATCAAGATTGTAAATTTTTATTGTGTAGTCTAGCTCAAATCAATTAACAATTAAAACAAAAATCAAGTAACAATTAATTTTTTAATTATTATTTTTATATTTTTATTAATTGATAATTAATAAACTAATGAGCGCAAAGGCAGGATTTATAGATTGTTTTCGATAATATATTTTACTATAAGCTTTTAACCTAAACTCTTTTAAAGAGGGAAAGGTAGGATTGGGATGAATTGAAGATTGATGGGATTTTTACTGTAACGAGCGTTGACCTTGTCTATATTATTTGAAGATCGTGAAATGCAGTCTGGTGTTTGTTTTCTGTGTAGATGTGTCATTATTGTGTGTCATGTTGAGAGTCTCTCACACGGAAAACAAAACTTTGAGCCCTGAAGATGATCTCAATAAAGATTGAAACATTGCCACGATAAAGAAAATGTTTTTCTAAAACCTACGTCACACCAACCGCATCTCACGATCTCCAAATAATCATTATCTAACGGTCACTAAACACCACACACTTATCTATTATTGTACTTTGCAGCAAAGTTCATAGTATTGTGTCTTAATTAATATTAAATTAAATTTGCATGATAAAGTTTGAATTGCCCTTGACTTTGAGTTCAGTAATTTATCATTTTGAAGATGAGGTATTATTTTGAACTGAATGTGACTGTGCTTTGGAAATTCTCTTTGTGGCTATTAGAATTTAAAGTTAGTTTTTTCAGAGAATTATTATTTTTTTTTTTTAACGATACTCCATCTTGGCTGATCCATAATATTCTGCTGCATATCTAATTAGAAATTAAAACAAAACTTTGTATGCGATTATGAGGTGTTTTCAAAGAAGTATTGTCTCAACAGGCAGAACAGTTTCTATTTTGATCAAGATATTCTGTGTGGTGTGGTTCCCGTTACATATTTGAGTCTAAAGTTCCCAAATAAGTTCGTTTACCATGTTCAGGGAAGGGCAGTCATATGTCAAGGCCTGAGTTTATTGTCACAAAGCAATCACGGGATGGACAAGATGTGTCTGCACATGCTTGTAAAATAATGATAACTGTTTTATCAGGATTAATTGTTAACTTTTGATCATGAGACTAGTAAACTAGCAGTAAACTATTCAAGAATGATTGAGCTTATGAGAAGCAGACATCTGATTTTGTACTGACAAAATTACTGCATCATCTGCATAAAAAAACTTCTTTTTTTTTTAAATTGATTCCAAAATATTTATACAGACATCATATTTTACATTATTATTATTTACTATTATTAATACGTACAATTATACAACATTATTTACAGTCTTACATTCATATTCCTAATGAATTCGTACAATTTGCAGTACACACCTAATTTGATGATATTAGATCTCATAGTTTTCTTTTGCATTTGAGAGTTTGTCGAACATATCTGTGCATTCTTTTGTTTGCTTCTTGCAGTGTATATGATGTGTTCAAGATCGTCATATGTTACGCAGACCTCACAGTTTGGCAACGGGATTATATTCATATATTAAGATATCCCTTGCACAGGCCATGATTTGATCTTAGTATTATTATTGTTTTTGTAAAATTCCTTCAATTAATACAAATCAATTGCTTTGGCGAACCAAGGTTGCCTGTTACCAATGGAAAAATATTTTTAAATCCCACACTTTTAATATTGCATCGCAATCTTTTCTGGGTGCAGATGTCTTCAGGGAATTGCCTGTTGTGGTGGCATCTTTGGAAAACTGATCTACTGCATCATTGTGTTTGAACTCAGTATGGCCTTTGATCCAGGTGATTACTGTTTTGTGTTCTTTAGGCAGCTAGTTTGAAGATGTCTGTAATGATGTAGTCCACGATGTACATTGCGAAGTGTGACACTCTGGACCGATATGTCCAGAAAGGGACTGTTTACATGGATTGACTTGTTCCCAAATTTAAATAAAACCCCAAAAATATCCTAGGGAAATTAAAGTGAAATAAAAAGAGAGATAATTCAATCTCAAAAAATTTGTTTAAAATAATATATATTTTTCAGAAAAACATTTTCTTTATCGTGCCAACGTTTTGATCTTTATTGAGATCATCTTCCGGACTCAAAGTGTTCATATTCTGTGTAATTGTGCCATTCTTGCGTGTCGTGTCGAGAGTGCCCTCGTTTTTCTGAAACCTACATCACACCAGACCGCATCTCACGATTTCTAAATAAATATCGATTAATGATCACAATACAATAGAACACAAACACAGATCTCTTCGTCAAATGCAAAGAACTTGTTTGGAATGGGACAGCAACACAGTAGGCCGGATGCGCACAATGGACCGACACCTGCAAAATATTCTCGGCAGCTGATTTTTGACTGAATGTGCAGGCACGGTACGGTGTTGGCCGGTGACAGAACGGTGTAGTGGGCATTTTCTAATACTAACTGATGTAAAGAATATTTATTTGCATGTGTCGGTACGGTTACGGTCCTAGTATGATACGTTCTAGTGAGTAAAGACCTTAAGAGTATGTTTAGGAGCCCATCACTGTTAGCCAATATCTTGGGAAGACCTCCAATGCTCCCGCCGGAGTCTGTCCTGGAGGGTTACTCCTGCCCCCAGCTAAAGCATCAATCCTGGGGGGTTGACAGTACATACGAACTTTGGGGAAATGGTTGCTGATTGCATACTATATAGGTTCTGTGGGAGTGAAAACGTTACAGGACCTTAAATACACACCCTATAAGTCCATTTAGGAATGATCCATCAGTGTTAATAAAATGCCCATCTGAAAATTTGCCTAAAGATAAGTTAGTATTTTTGGGTGTCTTGGGTTTTACTCAGATTAGTGTATGTTTTGGAGATGTATGTAGATATTGTTGAAACTTTCAAAGTTTGAAGAAAAATAAGTTGATGCTCAAAACGATTCAACTGATGGTTCATATTTGGCTAGGTTGGTGAAAACAAATGTTAAAGGTGTTCTTTCTTTTTAATCCAGTATTTATATGTGAGTATCTTAAAAGATAAGAGAACAATGCTTTGGTATTGTGACTTTCTGGCCCTAAGTGACAGTATAAAATGACCTGTTAGCATTTTTCGCCTATGGTCAAGCAAAATGCATCAAAAAAACATCTTGTCTGCACCAATTGTTTTATTCATTTTGTTCACTTAAATATTGTAAAGAGAGACCCTAAGGAAATCCACTATTACGTTCTGGCACTATTAACACACATTACCAATATTAAATCACAAGAAGTGAAAGAAGTTATTTAGGCAATCTCAATTACATTATTTAAATAACAAAGAAACAATTTGGAGATTTACTCTTGTGAATCTGCTATGTGGTAGTTTGGACATTTTCGATCATTTTGGCCTACCTAGGCAGATCAGAATGATATTTTGTTTAAACAAGTAATAAATGTTACATTTATCACAAGTTTGATTTTAAATTAGATATGGAGCATAACTGGCAGTGGAGACGCATCTGAAGTCCTTTCCTGGTCTCAAGGCAGCGTGAGGACATTACGACTTCTTAACAAGCCTAGAGATGATCAAGACCCATTTGCGAGCAAGAGGCCCCTAGTTGCGATCGTTGACAGCTCTGGTCCAGGACCACAGTTTTGCACAGTCAATTTTGTTTCATTGAAAACAGCAGAAATAGTAAGTTTGGATATTTCGGTCTTCAATATATTAAATTAAACATGTACTATTTTTTCAGATCAAAAGTATTAAGTTCAAAACACCCATTTGTGACATTTTCTGCAATAAAAAAAGCATAGTTATTACGTTTGTGGAGAAGATTGCCATATTTGATGTCGGGACATTTGAGGATCGTATGACAATAACGACATGTTACCCAAGCCCTGGCATCCATTCCAACCCTGTCGCTCTTGGCCATAGATGGCTGGCATATGCTGAAAAACGTTTGACCACTTGGCAAAGGAGTTCCGGGGGCAGCGAAGGAGATGGAGCACAGTCGTACACAGCCACTGCCATACATGCAGTCAAGTATGCTCGCATTCACTTTTTTCATAATTTGAAATTAACATATTTTTCACCTGCGCATGTTTTGTTTTAAAGGACCTTAGGTAAAGGTTTAAGGGATCTCAGTGGTAGTCTGAGTGGTAATGTTCCTCCGCCAGTTAACAATAATACCGCCCAGCCTGGAGTTGTCACTATTGTCGACATCGAGGTAAATGTCGATGATTTTCTAGATTGCATTTGAAAACAAAATTTCATCACAAAACCATAACGTTGTAGACAAAACCGACAAAAGAGGACGATGTTGACAACATAATTGCACATTTTGTCGCACATGTTGGCCCGATTGTGGCAATGAAATTCGATTCTTCTGGCCTCCTCTTAATCACAGCAGACAAACATGGCCATAGATTTCATGTTTTCAGGATACACCCTCATCCCGTCTCGTCCCAGCTAGCTGCTGTTCATCATCTTTACATCCTACACAGGTTTATTACTTAATAGTTTTCTTTCAATATTTTGTGACTTATTTTTAATTGTTTTAAACTAGGGGTGATACAACTGCAAAAGTACAAGATATAACTGTTTCTTGGGATTCAAGATGGGTAGCAGTAAGTTCTATTAGAGGAACAACGCACGTCTTCCCAATAACACCATATGGTGGCCCAGTCACTGTTAGAACACACACAACTCCAAATGTAGTTAATAGGTTGTCAAGGTAAAATCGTAATCATTAATTTTGTTTAAATGATCTGTAATGTATTTTTGTTTTTAAAGGT
Organism: Cimex lectularius; assembly: GCF_000648675.2. Taxonomy (NCBI): domain Eukaryota; kingdom Metazoa; phylum Arthropoda; class Insecta; order Hemiptera; family Cimicidae; genus Cimex; species Cimex lectularius. The sequence continues at coordinate 1,585,651 of NW_019392691.1, forward strand.
TTGAGCGAAGTGCTGGATTGAGCGATGGCCGGGGAAGCCCGTTACCTGAAGTGCCGAGTCAACCGTTAAATCCTCGCCTTCCACCATACCCACACCCAACAGTGCTCTCAGCACTTGCACAACTTAGAAGGACGCCTGCTGGTGAAGAGTCTCCCCTAGCGGCAACTTTTGGAGCTGCCCGAGCCTGGATACCTGGCCGGCCAAAAGGGAAAAAACCTGTTGCAGAATCTCTCTTTGTCATTTCTTCCGGTGGTACTTTAATACAGTACAATTTAGATCCAAAATGCATACCAGGTAAAGTAATACATTTTCAAATAAAACTATAAAATTATAAAATGAGTTTTAATTTCTAGGCGTGCCCAAAGATAAAATCAGTTATGATACAAGTATAGAATTAGAAGTTGAAGCAAATGCAGAGTGGGCCTTACTTAAACCCCCTTATAGCAGCAACGTTCAGCCTCCTCTCATGCCAAATAACCCACTTTTGGTTAATAAGTTACCACCCAAAATTGAAAATATGTCTTCAAATGATGATCGTTGGCTGTCTCAGGTATGCTGCGATTACCATAATCCTTTTTTTTTCTTTTATTTTTTTATTGCTGGCTCCTCGTGTATTTTCAACCTTGCATTTTATCAGGGCTTTGTGATCTTTTATTTCCCAAATTTTTTTATATTTAAATGAAGATTTGCAACAGTAGAAGTAATATTAACCCCCGGGGGGTGCTGGTGTTTTTGAAAAAAGCATATGGTTGATTGGATTTGAACCGTTTACAGTAATGAGTCACTTTGTTAACACTTAACCACTGTGGCCATTAACACACCTTCAGATGTTGTTGGCACTGATAAAATTAGGCTTAAATTATATGTCTAAAACATCTAAGTTAGGTATTCAGGGTACTCACTATTCCACTGAAATCTCACCATCGTTCATGCTAATGAATATATTCATACAAAACGCAATCTTTCACAAAATGTGCAGTTAAACAAAAAATGCTTTCACCGGGTACTTGATATGATGCTGTTGTCTTACCCCTTTAACTTTTACTATGGTAGGTCTCTAGGGTAGTCAACACTACTTTTAACCCTTTGGCAGGCGCATCATAACTCATGTGACGCCCGTGGCACCAGCACAATTTACTTCAATTTAATAAATTATGTGTGGCGATTAGTGACCATTAGTCGATGATTATTCAGAATTGCCCAACAAAGAGTGGGCACTCTCAACACGACACGCAAGAATGGCACAATTACACAGAAAACAAACACTTTGAGCCCTGAAGATGATCTCAATAAAGATCAAAACATTGGCACGATAAAGAAAATGTTTTTCTGAAACCTACATCACACCAGACCGCATCTCACGATTTAATTGTTTTTGTATTAATTTTATAATTTTTTACGATAATATAGAACAAAATTACAATACCACAAATGTATTATTTCTTATATATTTTTTTAAAAATATGTATACAAAATAAAATAATCTTTTTACTTAGTGATTAAAAAGTCGCTTAAAAAAGATAAGATAAAAAGACTGAAAGATATAATGGAAAATAAATATGGCTTCTAATAAGGAAGGCTTTGATTTCTATGCCATCGGTTTATTTGATATCTCTTTCAAGTATACATTTCTCTGTGACTAGACTAATTTGGTAATTAGTACATTGCACTATGTTTTCAATCCTATTGGGAGTAAATAGAAGTTCCAAACACTGTACATTTGTTTTGGCTTTCTTTTCCTTCGGCTTTCATTCCTGTTTTTGTTGACCAAATGTCGATTCAATTTTCGTCGATTTTGAGGAGGAATTTTCTTGTTCCATTTAGTACAACTATCTTTTCCAAAAACTACATCGTTTTCATTTTCATCATTATCAGAATCATCACTGTCGATGTCAACCTGTTGTTCTGTGTCGATCGACTCTTGTTACTTGCACTTCATTATCAAAAGTGACATCGGATTCGGAGACATCGATACTGGAATTGAAATGTTGTTTGGATCGGCTGGGGAAATGGGAATTTCGAACATTTCCTTTAAGGCTTGGACACTTCTTTCATCAGGGACAAATGTAAACCAACGTTCACACATGTCTGAAAAATGATTTATCAATTTACATTTATTTAGTTGAAAAAATTATTTCATAATTAATAAAGTAAAACAAAATGTAAAAAGTGAGGAAAAAGGACAAGAGAAATTAAAAAAGGCATTAACATTAATTACACATTAAATTAACATTAAACAAAAGTCCATTGTATTTAGAGATCTGATGGACCAAATTACTTCTTTCAATTGATTAACCTTTTTACGTAAAGTTTTGGTTGCAATGAAAAAAATTAGTGTCACAATTGGCTAAGGCTAGCTGAAGGTTGTGGATTTGAATCCCGCTCGTGAAACTAACTTTTTCATTTCAACCAAGACCTTACATAAAAAGATTAAATAATTGAAAAAAGTTATTTGGTCAATCAAACCTCTAAATATAATGGATTAAATAAAAATGTACTTACTGTGACAAGTTCGTTCACGTGGCGCTTCAGAGATACCATTGAAGACCGATCTAAAGGGGTTGATCAGTGGAAAAATATTGAAAAATAGCAAATAGTAAAAAGAGGATGGTAGGGAGAGCCCCAGTCCCCTCCCCCAAACAGATTTCAGGTAGTAACAAAAAGAAAATTAGGTAGAGCCTCGTTGTGATAGCCAGAGGGTTAAACATTCACACTAATAAATACATTCAAACAAAAAGAAAACTTTTCAAATTCCATTCTTTCAAGTTATGTGTTACATGTGTTATATTGTATTAAACTAATTACAGATTTATGTGGTCATTTATATGGTGGTCCAGCAAAAACAAAAAACAAAAAAAAATTGGATTATAGTACATTCTAAATATAATAAAATGCAACCAACCGAACTATCCTATCTCAATCCAGTCGGAAGTTACGAATTTTTACATGTTTTTTCCGAAAAATCCTGACCTTAAGCCATAAATTGGCATTTTTCCAAGATCTAGAGCATCCGTTCAAATTTTTAACCACATTTTTGTATTCTGCATTAAATTTCCTATAAGAAGAAGCTATAAGCTTAATCTCATCAGATGCTGATGTATGTTTATTAGGTCAACCCAAAATGAAGAATTTTAAAAAAGGAGAATCTTGATAAATTTTCAAAAAATTACTGTTTAAAAAAACATATTTTAAACAATACCAAACATCAAATAATAAACTTTCTTCCAAAGTTCCAAAAACATCAACCCTTCAATGGTAAAATCAACCTGGAATGTTAAAAAACCTGGTTCTGTTAATTTTTAGTGAATTTTTAAGTTGGTAAGTTTGTGTTATTGAGATAATAATCTGTTATTAAATTTTTAGGTTGAGATTGTTACCCATACCGGTCCGCATCGTAGGCTCTGGATGGGTCCTCAGTTTTCATTCAAATCAATAGACCCTCTTCAAAGGTAATTAATAAATTAAAATCACATTGCTTATACATTCGCTATAAAATTAATTGGTATTTCAGTGATGGAGACGTGTACAGCGAAAACCTCAATCCCGTTAGGTCAACGCCTGTCAACATGCCGTTAAGACCGTATCTTCTAATAGAAGGTGGCTCAGGTGGTTACTTGAATCCATATCTTAAGGTTTATTGAAAAGCATTAAACCATATTTTTTTTTTTTCTTCTGGTAGGAGGAAGTATCGACTCGCCTCATTTAACAGGGTACGGAAGTGGAAGCGAAGAATTGGGACACGGTGAGTCCAGGCTTCGGGAAGATCTAGCTGATGCAATGATGGAACCGACAACCCATAATACAGGTCAGTTACAAATTTAATTTAAACAACAATTCGTTTTGTGTCCGTGTAAATGTTATTTTTGTAATTTTGTTAAAGTGTAAAAATATAATGGGTGACCAATGAAGATGTTCACCCATGTAATTTCACAATGCCCATGCAATGCTTTTTTAACCTTTTTTTTTCTTTTTTTTTAAATGACATTCTGACATAATTAAATTTTATATCATACAGTAGAAATCTCCTTTGGCTCATCATTAGTTAGAAAGGTTTAATGCAATAAACAACTGAGGGATTGTGAGAGGAAAAACTTAGGACACCAACAATTATATCTATGACAAAACCCTTTCAACTAAGACAATTGGAAATGACCAAACTACTAGTTAGAAATTCACTTTAGCCTTCTGGTCATGAAATTTACATTTGTTGTTGTTAAAGAATTGTTTTGTCTACTTCATCTTTGAAATTCAGCTCCATGATTCATCTCATATTTGATAATTTTAGTTCTATCAATCGCTTCAGTTTGAGATTTTCAAGTCCATTGAGTTGTCTATGAGTATGATTCGATTTCATTAACATTATCTACTTCATAAATTCAAGCACCTACAGTACATTGAGCACAAACTTATAAACATTAGACGCTTTACTTCAACCTTGTCTCAAACAATTAATCAAAATTGCATACATTGGTAATCTCAAACACTCTGGATCGAGGTATGGTCAAAAACGTTGAGTACACGTAAACGTATGTACATATTTAAGATTGTTTTGGCCTGATGATGACCTCAAAATAAGTCAAAAGCTTGGATGTAACAACTGAATTTGCTTTTTTCTTCAAGACCATACATTCAACCAGAGTGTACGGGAGTGAAAAAGGGTTTGTGCATCTAACATTGAATACATTGGTAATAATACTTACAAAAATTAACATAGCCTTTTGTTGAAGTTGTGAGGAGTGGTCAAGAATGGAGTATTTTAGAAAAACACCTCTTCATATTTTTGCCGATGGTTTCACCTTTATTCTGATCATCTTCAGGGCATAAGTGTGGTGCTGTTCGTGTGTTGTCATATTAAAAAAAATGCACACTTTATGCCCCAAAGAAGGCCAGAATAAAAGTCGAACCGTTGACAAAAAAAAATTTATAAACTGCTTCATTCTTGACCGCTCCTCACAACTTCAACAAATTATTGAACAACCGGTCACTAAAAAACAAACATTAGTTGTTGGAAAATGAACATAAGTTGTTTGGACGTCTTCATTGTGACACCCTTTATATTGATTCCAAATATAGTTGTAAATATAAAATACTTGTGGTAAATTAACAAGTGAAAAAAAGGATATTAAAATGTAGGCAAAAAGAAATATTGATTATAACAATTTTTTAAATTATAAATTTGTTACATAAGTATCACAAGAATCTCAAAAGCTAGGATTGCACTAACATAAATTTCACTGGCCATGCCCGAAAACAGCAATTTAATAAATATCAAATATTTGATAATAATTGCAAATATATTTTTAAAATTATTGAAAAATGTTACAAATTGGTTCATGATTTGCTATATTTTTTAAGAAGAGAGTTGATCGATAATTTTCTATGTATGTATTTCCTTTTTTATGTGACATGTGATAAAAATGTATGTAATTTAAATATCGAAAATAACTCGAGGTTTGGTTCTACTGCAAGTCGGTAGGTTTCTTCTTGAGGTCTACAGTTGGGGGGGGGGGTGTTTTATAGAGAAGAGTAAGAGGTTAAAAGTATAGGAACCGGCCTCTTTATGACCTAAACCATGACCTGTATTAGTCTATTGTGAATCTGCTTTGTGGTCTAGAGCTCCTCATTAAGCTTAAGGCTTTTTACCAGATGCCAAAGCTTTTTCAAGGGTTCGTGTGTATCCCTCAAGGTCGGACTACTACAAACGTCTTTGCATCAACAGAGGTCTGGCATCTCCTGGCAATATCTGCAAAGACTTGTTTCTACCACAATCCTACTCTTATTCAAGTGCTAACTCGTTCTAGATTTAGTAGTTCTTTTAGTTTCTATAATGGTCCTTGATGAACTTTTTCCCATGCCTTCTGGGCTATTTTACCATTGAACAGAGTAATACTTACCTTTAATCCATTGTCTGTTAGATCCACATTTTTATGGAATTTTAATTTTTCAACTGTTACCTATCTAGGTAAACACAATCACTCAAATAAAAGCTTTGTTCTAATTATACCAAAACTTGAGAACATAAAATGATTATTATAGATCACAAACAATACCAAAAAAGGTAATTTGGATTTAGATGTATATAAACTCAAGACTTGTGTACATACATACAAACTTGTGCAGAGCCTACTGCTTCTTGCAGTCCACTGGCCATCTCAGCTTTGGCAACAGGCCTCAAGAATCACCGACCCCGGGTGTTAGCAGTCCGGGGGCAGACCTTGGTCTTATCCATCCAGCCACCAGGGTTGAGCTTGAGGAGGATGCTGTCAACAGCTAGGTCAATTCAGCATCCAATCCATGCAGTACCAAACCCATTCATAGTCACGTTAATTATTAAATACATTCTCTCTAGACCATTCATTCAATTAGGGTGGTGGAGTACTTGATATTCCTCCATCACACTTTACCCATATACTAACCTGGATACTCTGCCATCGACCCTCTCACACCACACATTTATGCTAATAAATGCATCCACTATGTACACACTCTAGGTACACAAAACACTATCATTATTATATAAAATAAAACAACCCTGTTTACTCCAAAATACGGAACAGAGACCCAGATACTCACTGCCATGCTCAAGCATGATTTTCATATCGGGTGGCATTCCTACATGCTCCCTAAATGGAGCCAAGGAATTGCACCCCTCAACTAGATGGGTCACATCGAGCAACCTTTCTCTGTTGTAGACAGAAAAAGGTGAGCAACTTGTTTTATGATTAAAAGTTTAAAAATAAACACTAATTCTCTTCACTACATAGTACATAAGTAAAATAAATACATAAATGAGTCCATTTTTATTTTTGTTTGCTTTTACATGATTTGTTTGTAAACAAATCAAGGAAAGACAAAAAAAAAGGCTAATTCCACATCACCAAATACTTCAAAGATACTTAATGATTTCTTGAAACTTGTTCAAATTTTATAATTGTCTTCATCGCCAATAATTAAGTAAGCTTTGTTGTTTTCGAATTTTCGCAAATTTGATATCCATATATATGTTTTAGTTGGTCTTCTATTTTGAAATGTATTATTTTTATGAAAAGTGTGAGTGGGATGAAAAATTAGTGACACAAGTGGGACTCGACCCCGCTGTGTTCGGATCGAGTGGTTCGAGTACCGTTTGTGACACTAATTTTTAACCATTAGGTAAAGGATTACCATGGTTAATCTTAACCAAATTTTGCATAAAAATGATAAATCAATTGAAAATTTGATGTGCAGTTGGATTGATTTTTATTTAGGTCCAGCTATTTTCACTGTCTGCTTAAGACAATAATCTTGGTGTTAAGACACGAACATTGAAGTAATGGCTATATGACTTAAGATGACAGAACAATTAAACGAAACAATACAAGTCTTTTGCAGTAATTAGAAAGTCCATCTTCAAGGGGGAAATATTTTGAAATAAAATATCAAAAAATTTCTGTTTAATTTTTTTTTAAACAAACTTTAATATTATTTTAAAATAAAGTTGGATCTTGCATGTGTGTTAGCATTGCTATCATAATGAATTTTGAAGTTTGACTAAGCTTGTTTTGTTTTGTAACAGGGAAAGGTGGGTGATGGTTATTACTGTAGCGCATGTTCTCCTTTAATCCTCAAGTTATTATTTTTTTAAATTTTCCCAAAAAACCTCAATATATGTTATTCTTCTCAGTAGATAAATATATAGAATTTGTACATACATATAAATTTTGGTGTTTTAGTTATGTTTAAATAAATGTAACTGGGCAATGAAAATATAGAGTCACACTTCACTAGCCAGCACAAGAATTATTTTTATTTTATGTATATAACGTATATATTCTACTTTTTCTTATGTGGCGGCACACATCTATATAATTTATTTGTTATCTTTTCTATTTTCTTTTGAACAGCCTTCCTAAATATAATTTCCTCTTCAAAAAGATAATATAAAACAAAGAAATTCCTTGTCTTTTATTTTTTTAAGAACAAGATTTCACACCAATAAATAATGTTGGTACGTTTTATGTTTTAAAATTACATTGCTTCCTCTGAATCCCCCTACCATAGCTTAAAAATGCACTGCATGGCTTTGAAATTTACCTAATATAGAATATATTCTTTTTCACTTCTTGGATGCCCTAATCAAACCTATAGGTGTGTGTCGCATTTTTAACAAGTAACAATATTATTAGTTTTTTCCCTTTACGAGTGCCATTCTACTTTGACATCGTTTACTAAAGTAGACTGGGACTTGAATTAATAAGGCTGGTAGTGACTCTCTGTTTTCTGTATCAAAGGTGTTGTGGGGGGTGTGCAGTTGAAGGCAGCCATTTTGGAGCGACAAGTCAATCCCCTGGGTACTGTCATTACATTGCCTTCGAATGAGCAACTACTCCATCACCAGCAGCAACACCAACATCACTACCACTCTCAACCAGCATTGCCCGCACATCCCGTCCAGCCTGGACCTTCAACTTCAAGAACACACCAAAAGGTAGATAAAGAAGAGCTTCGTGTAAGCAAACATTCTAACATCAGTGTGGATCGTGTTTGTATTAATCAGAATAATGCTAAAAATCAAAGTGATTCGTTGTCTGAAACTACTAGGGGTTCTGGAAGTGTTGAGCAGTCCACGCTCTTTAGTGAAGGTAATAAAATGGTAACAGACCTGACAAAACAGGATGACACAGAAGGAGATTCCCCTTTGCAAGTGAAAACCCAAAAAAGTGAAGGTAAGGGGAAAGGAAAATCTAAAAGAAAAATTAGAAGTCCTAAACTAAGCCCTGAAAATGAAGAGATTAGCAAGCCTGTGAAAGATAATAATTTTAATTCAAAACATCAAATTACAAAGGATACCCCATTATGTGTAACAGATGAATATTCTGACCCTAAAAATGTTGATTATGGAAAAAATGATGAAACCAAAAATCCAGAGGAATCTGATGAAAATCTAGCGATTTATAATCAAGATGAAGTAAGTGATAATGATCAGAGTAATAAAGAAGAAAAAAACATTGCCAGTTTAGAATTAAAGAATGATTCAAATACAACTGACATATTAACGTACGACACTCATGATGATCACGGAGATTCAGAATCTACCAGTGATCCTACAACTGCAATAGATATTAGTGAAACAGATACGAAAAGTGAGATGCTTGTTTTGCGCACAAGTTCACCTCCAAAGTCCACTCCGTTTAACCAAGACTCAAAGCCAGAGGACAGGGAACGCACAACAGATGAACAAACCATAGAAGTTGACAGTGTAAATCAGGATTCACAGGTTAAAAACAAAATTATTAAAACAGAAGAACTAATTCAAGAAGAAAATGTTTTAGCTTCAGTAGACGTTTTGTCTGATAATGAAAACGACTCTGAGGTTAGTGAAGAAGTTGATTCAGACAGTGAGGAAATTGAATCGGAAGAAGCTGTTCCAGATCCATCAGATGTAAGAAGTAGCAAAATAAAGGAAATTGTGGCGTGTACAAGCTCTTCAGAAATCCCAGTGGAGCAAAGAAGAGATAAGTTAAGGATGATCGTGGATGATACTCTCAATCAGGCTATACCTATTGCTTCAGGATCTGGTGATGATGGTGAAACCTCCGTAAGCCAGAAAATCCATCCTCACAGTGATTCTGAAAGTGTAGTACGGAAAAAGTCAGAAAAGGTTCAGCTCCAAAGTTTCCCTTCCAAATCATTAAAAACTGATATGTCTTCTCGAGGAATAAATCTTTACTGTAGTGCTGAAAGTGTTGAATCTAAGAAACAGAAAAAAACATGGAAAGGGAAATCATTTGCAGATGAGAAGAGCAAAACTACATCTAAATACCCAGAAGAGATTGTCAGAACAGGGTTTTCAGGTCAAGAAAGTAAATTTCTTGGTGATTCAAAGAGTTTTGAATTGGAAAACCCACAGAAAGAGAAATCCCAAAAGTTGAGGTCCAAGGAAGGAATGCTAAGTATGAAAAACCAAGACCAGGAAATTCTTTATCCTGATGCTGAAAATGTTGAGTCAAGGATTTCAAGAATGGAACAATCTAAAAAGTCGAGGTCAAAAAAAGAAGTTGCCGCTTCTGATCAGGGTATCTACCTACTTCATGGTACGGAAAAAATCCCGGTGAAGAAAACCAAACAGGAGCATTCACAAAATGTGAAATGGTCCGAATTGGTTGCATCAGCCTCAGCTTCTGAAGAAAAAACTCCGAAAATAGATATCTCCTCTGGTCAAGAAATTTGTGAGCCGTGTGTAGTGGAGAGCAGTCAATCAAAAAAACAAAAAAGGAAATTGTTACAAAAGGAGAAATCTTCAGTTGTTGACTCGACTGTGGAAAATAAAAGTCGCTCTGGTAGCGAAGAAGAAATAATTGCAAGTGATTCTTGTAGTCAAGTAGCTCATGGGAATGTTTCAAGAAAACCAAAACATTCTGAAAATGTGAAACTGGCTCCATTTGATGAGTGCTCCCAGAAAACTGATGATTCTCATCAGGCCAATGTCGAGCCTGAAAATGTTGAAATCAAAATGCCAAAAACGAAACAATCCCAAAAGGTGAAATTGTCTGAATTTGTTGAGCTGGAGCCAGGCTATGAAGAGGAAACTGCCCTAATGCATTCTTCTGCTCAACTCGAAAGCCATCATTCTGACTCAGAAAGTGTTGAACGGCAACACAAACATGACCAATCCCAAAAGAAGAAATCAGTGGATGAAAAGGAAAGTTCGTCTTTCTCTGACAATGAGAAAGAAATTATTTCAACTGGTCAGGAAATACAACCGTGCCATGATCCCAAGTGTGTTGTAGAAGTTAGAAAATCCAAGAAGGATCGACTCCAAAAATTGAAATCCACAGAAGTTGCGTTGGATGTAATCGAACGTGAAAAGAAAACAGGTACACTTGATGTTTCCTCTGTCCAAGAAATTCACAATGATCCAGGAAGTGAAGGCTTTCAAAATTCAAAAAAAGAACATTACCGAATGTTGAAATCTGAAGATTCAGTGTTGGATTTGAAAAAGTCCAGTTCTGACCACACAATCGAAAAACTGGCTACAGATACACCTGATCAGGAAGCACAGCCGCACACTGCTTCTAAAAACGTTGAATTAAAACAATCAAAGAAGGAGCAATCTGAAAAGCTGGGAATGTCTGAAGTTGACAAAGCCGAGATAGCAAACGCAGAGGATGAGAAAGAAACATTCATTACAGAAACTCCTACGGGTCAAGAATTTCATCTCCACTGTGATCCAGAAAATTCAGAACAGAAAAAATCCAAAAGGGAGCGGGCCCGAAAGTTAAGAACTGTTGAGTCAGAGGCAAGTAATAAATCTCCTTCTCCGGTAAAAAGTGATCACAAACCAGATACAGATTCAAGTGATGAAGCATTGGGTAAAGTGACAGAAAGTAAAACTAGTTCATCAAAACAGCCGAAGCGTAAACGCGGAAAGAAACCAGATGAACATACCCCTGAGCATCTGGTGGTTGATGTAGAAAGGGAACAAGTAAAATTAAAGGCTAAAAGTAAGTCTGAAGGAACTCTGGATATTGAAAAATCAGATTATGAGACGTGCTCTGAGAAAAAGTCTGATAGCTCTGTAGAATCATTTCCTGATCTCAAGAAAAAAGTTAGTGATTCCAATGGAAATTTTCAAGAAGTTAAATTGTGGAGTAGCATCGTTAAAAAGACAAAAGAACCGCTTAAACCCTCCAACAGTGCCGAGGATAGAGATTCGGTTTATGAATCATGTAATGATGAGGAATTCCCGGTAGTAGAACCACCTGTGCCTTCTGATGGTACTACTTCCGAATCGAGCAAAAATGAAGATATAGCACAAGATAGTCTAAAAGCCGAGTCTTCTCCTAGTACCACTGATAAAACTGATTCAGGTGAATTAGAAGGTACCGCCAACTCCCAGAATACTAAAAAGGTGCGCAAACAAAAGAAAAAAAGGAGATGATGTAATGTCAGTTTCTTTAAAATTTTCAAAAATATAAAAAAAATTAAAAAACATTTACGTTCAGTGGTAAAAAATAAGAAAAAAAAATCCTTAAGCATGGTGTGTGGTTTAACTGTTATTACGTAGGTTTTCTTTGTTTTAACGATATTTCTTTCTCTTCACAAATTATTCTTGAAAATTCATTCATGCACTGTTTAGTTTGTATTCAAAGATGAGCTATATTTTTTAAACTATGGTTTTAATTTGTAGACTAAGTAAGTCATGATATTTTATGTGCTATTTGTTGTAGTTCATGTTATTGGGTTGTCAGGAAAATAATGCAGGATTTTGGTATTAAACAAAAAAAAAGAAACTAGTTACTTTAAAGCAATGTTCTTTAATCAAAATAATTTCCCATACTCTCAATACATTTCTCNTGAGTAATCCTGTAAACGTAAACAGAATATTTTATATAGATTTTTTTTAATGAAAACTTAAAATCCTGCATTATTTTCCGGACAACCCGATATTTATTTTACCAATAGAAACTAATTTATAACTTATTTTGGGCTCAGTATAAATTTAATTTGTAAATAGAAAATAATTCGGGATTGTGCTTTCAAGTAAAACAAGCATTATTTGCATAATTATCAATTTAATCAAAATGGACGATGGAATATTTTCCAAACAATTATGCTCAAAATTTTAATTAAAAAGAAAATTTTCAATTTTACTCTAAACAGTATAATACCGTTAGTCTTACAGGTTACAAAGTCAAATTTAAAAATTAAATTGAAAAGGACTTTATTAAGTGCTACTTTTTAAACATGTACCTAATATAAAATTAATTAATGAAATATATAGCAAGTCAATAAATTTGAATATGGTATAAACGAATTGTATTTCAAATGTATTGGACTTTTTGCTGACTCTTGTGAATAGAACATTGGTAAATTTATTGGATGAAGTGTGAAGTTTTGAGTGTATGTATATTTATTGTAAATTTGTATAAATGAATTTATGGTAAGAAAAAACTTCAACAAATTATGTGCCTATACTCAATTTAAGTGAAAATATGACATTTTTGGCTCTCTTTTAGTTAATTTGGCCATCAATTTTTTTTTGAAAATGTGATGTAATGGAGTGATATAGTATTCCTACAAAATCATATATATATAATAATTATATATACAATTGTTTTATCATCAAATGTTTTAGCATTCAATGCCTGATTTTATTTATTTTGTCCATTTTAAAATTTATTATTTTAAGCACTTCTACCTTTTTTTGGAAAATAAAAAAAACAAACTCTTTAAAATTTTAAAACTGCCATTAGATATTAGGTGTGAATTGTAATGTGTTAGTGAATGTTGACCAGTTAACATTGAATCGTTGTACCTTTGGGCTATATTCGGGAACAAAATTCATTATTTATTTACAATTTAGAAAAAAATACAAAAAGCCAATAAAAAGTAAGGGTCTACCTTTTTCTGAAATTTACGTTCATAAATCCTTCTTTTTATGTATTTTTGTTGCATGCTAATTTCTCTGTAAGCATGACCATTGTAATTAGATATTCCACCTTTGTTCTAATTTATCTTCTGTTTGCAGTTCAGTATAGAATGTGTTCTCCAAAATAAAACAGAAATGGATTATTGTTATTGTATAACTATATATGTGTTGTACTTTATTTTATATTTCTCCTTAGCTTTGATCCTGTTTCCACAAATTCCTACTAATCCAACTCTAGGCCAAACTATTGAAAGTTATTTCTGATTTACATTTTGAATCATTTATCTTACATAATAATTATTATTTTAGGATTAAAAAACAAACAAAAACAACTATGTAAATCAACAATTCAATCAATCCCAATGCAAATTTAATTATCGGTATAATTAATACTTTTAGACTTGCTAAATTTAGTTATGGACACAAAAACAAACTAGTATCTTTTACTGCTATAAAACAATGGACAAGAATTGTGGTATCTAAAGTTAAACTAAATTCAGGGTTTTATGTTCCAATTAGAACTTCAAACCAATATAATGTTAATGATTTTTTTTTTTGGTAGGTTTTTATTTGAAGATAGTTGGTTTGAAAAGGCTTCTCACCTTTGTCACATCCTCTGTTCAATTATTGTTGCTACTGTATACTTGTTAAAAAGTTTTCTTCACAGTCATCTCCATTTATTTAACCTAATTAAATTATATTAGATAGTCTGTTTGATATGGGGGATCGCAGTGGCCGAGTGGCATTTGCCATGTCAGTGGTTTTGGGTTTGAATCCCAGCAAAGCCTTTTGAATTTTAATTAGTAACAATATGTAATAGGTATTTTAAAGTAGTTTGACCCTTTGCCCTTGACACCCAATGGGTGATATTAGCTCTCAAGTATGCTGTACTAATAAATATACAGATCAGGTGCCATACTATTATTCCAGGGAGTATTCCTAAGAAGTAGATAGACCATAAAAAAATAAAAATGCTTACATCAAATTTAGAAACACAAAATAAAATAGACACAAACCCTCTCCATTGCGCTCAATGGTCTTGTACAATTTCTTCGGGAACCTCTTAAAGCCCTCGGTGATTTCTCCAACTTCCTTCTTGTTCTCTTGGACCCACTCGAGATCCTCTAGAGGCCGCGTCTGGAAGACAATTTTTCTTTTCACATACTTGCTTTTTCTCTCTGTCCTATCGGAACCATTTCTCACATCTCACCAGCTCTTCTCCTGTTGAGCACTCAGCTGGGCCCTTGCCATTCTCCTTGCTATGCTATCCTTGAGCCGGCCACGACCGTGAAAAAATCTTCTTTTTTTTTTGTCTTCTATGGCCTTGCTTCTATTTTCATATCACAATATTATTAAACCGATATTCTTCTTGTTGCCCTAGTAATTTGAACTGACGTTTAGTAAAACTGGAATTACTTAATATTAAAAAATAATGGCCCCATTCATGAAAACTTATTTAAGAAATGATAAAACTACATGTTCTCATTGAATTGAGGAATAATAAAAATTTACAGTTGAATGAGAAATATGTTTTATGTGATTTAATTATTAATTCAAATCAATAATTTTGATCAAATATTTTGTGTGATTTCCTCCTGATGGCTTCGGAGTGATTCGATCCTTCCCGACCATCTTAATACTGATACTGCCTATCCTCATTGGATTCTGTCAGACGTATATCGGCATTTCACCATCTGTGGCAGACGAATGGCAGTACAATAATTTTCACACTGATAATTTATTACCTTTAAATGTTTAAAATAACACTGACACAGACCCCATTACTCACGACCTTTTTAAAGAGACGTGACTGACTTACAAACACACCGAAGATGAAAAAATGCCTAAAGGTGTCTGACCGACCAATCCAACGGTGATGGGCAGATCAAGGTAGGTAATCGGGAAGGATCAAATTATAGATAAAGTATTATTGGTTTACTGCTTCTTGTCTATTGTTTAATCTATTGTACCACAGTCTTCTTTGTTAAAAACATTAAACATTGATTTTCTTTGTCGTCCAACTGGTAATTTTTCCTTCCACTTACATATGCCTTTAGGGTTCATTTTTTTCAGTATGGGTTTAAGTTTATTTTGCTTTTTTTTAAATAATTACGAAATGTCAGATGTAAAATATTTATTTTCAATTTTTTCGTATTAATAATTATTTTATTACTTCAGAGCTATTTTATATGTTTTTTTAATTCTATCTAGTAATTGTATCAGAGAATATCACCAAACCAAACCTCTTTAGGCTAAAATAAATTGTGTGTTTGGGTATTGCATGTCTGCAATTTCTTTAAAACAATCGATTAATGGTTTTTTGGAAATTGATTTTATTTCATTTTTATTTATGTTGTGAATTGATTTATTCTTGAGCCATTTATGTTAATGCCATTTTAAATAAAATCCTATACTTACAGAATTTTTGGATGGGCCAAGAATAAATGTTATTATATAGAACAAATCATAAAGAAAACAGATAAGAAGACTAATGATTCTTGATGGTTTATTAGGGGGACTATCGGGGAATGAGAAGTTGGACGCAATACATTTCCCATTTTAAGCCATAAAACAGTAAAGTGAATTTGTTGTGTTCGGTGAACGGTTTAGGATTTTTCTTCCATACGTGATTAATGAAGAAATCCTTCGAAAAATAAGGTGACACCATAATTTATTTCATTTTAAACATTCTTGGTTGTATAAAGATTTAAACTCAAAAAGACAAAATGTGTTCATATGTGTCTTAATGTTTTTTTTTAGACATGAATGGTTGTATAATTCAGAAGAAAAATTAACAAGAAAATAAAGTTACACTTTTTTCATCAGAAAATATAGAGATTTGTTTCTGATTATTTAAAGGAACGTTTTCAGGTGGAGCACAGTCTCAAGTGAGCATTGAGGAGGAGCTCAGCTCGAGCAGCTTTAGTTCGGCGAGCCGCTGTTCACCGACGCCATCATGCACAATTGAAAATCTCCTCGTATTTCCAACGGATTCAGTCTGACTAAACAAATGAATACTGCAGTCTTTTAATTTGTAATGAGATAGTGTGTTATTACATAGATGATAATAGTTTTTAATTTGCATTGAGTTTGTTGAAGGGCATGTATATTTTTAATTGAAAAGACCACCAATTGTTGAAGTGTTCAAACATTTTATGTTTAATTTTTTTTTTTGGTCTCATTTACTATAAAAAGATTCGGTCTTTTGTTTTGTATTTTCTGTTATTTACTTAAAAGTACCTGTGATTGCAAAAACTGTTGGAAGATCCATCAAACATTTACTTTCGCTTTTTTAGAATAATTTATAATTAATGAAAGTTACTTAAATTTTGAGTGAAATATAGTTGGAAATTATCTTTTTACTTTTGAGCGAAATCTACTTGTAAATTATATTTTTAATAATTGAGTTTTTTTCTTCCTGTGGATATTTTGTTAATTTTTTACACAGTTAATAGAAATGAAAAAAGCGGCTCTTTCCAGTTTTAACATTTTATTTACATTGTATTAATTGTATTAAGCACCATTAGTTGGATTGTCAAAGTTGTGCCAATTTGAATACTCTACAAGTCATTGTTAATTCATTTTAAATTGGCGAACCAAATTTCTGTTACATTTTGAACTTAACAGATTTCATATATTTTTATGAATAAATAGTTTTTACAAGGCATGTTTGTTTTATTATAACAGGCTTCTTTAAATACAATAATTCAATAAACATGGAAGTCGGAAAGTGTTATATATATTTATCAAATAGTTCAATATTCTGGTCAAAAGTGACTGAAACATATTTTGTGATACTTGTAATATATGTGTATTATTCAATCCTGGAAAATTTAGTGGACATATTTTTATAGACGAATACCATCAAAACATATGTTAATGTTAAATAACCCAACAAATGAGTAAACCAGTCAAACATTCCCTTGACCGCTATCAATCAAATAGCTCAAAATGTGTTGGTTTTTGAAAGGATAAATTATTAATTGTTAAATTAGGGAATTTGTAAGTTAAACATTTTTACCGTGATTTATTTTTTATCTTGTGATAACATTGTTTTATTCAATTTATTATATAATTATTTTATTGTATCAACAAGTGATCTATATTTTCTTTAATAAAATACTATGTTTTAATAGTACTCAATTGTAATGGTTTTTGTTTTCTTAATGTAAAAATTATACATTATTTGGTATCATGTTTATCCTTTTTTTTTAACCCTACCCTACTCTTTTGTCAAACTAAAATTTAAAATATTTCATACGTAAAAAACAATAAAAAGAAATAAATGTGGACTAGCTCTTAAACTCAAGCTAAAATATTAATTAATCTTTATGTAAGGTATTTTGATTGAGATAAAAAAGCACAAGTTGTGTCACAAGCAGGATTCAAACCCACAATCTTCGGCTAGATACGCCGCTGCTCTACCACTTGAGTTATCGTGACTTCAATCCACTTGGACACTAACTTCCCATCTCAACCCCACCTTTTTGAATTTTCCCTCCTTTTTGCCATTTTTCAAAATAACTTACATAAAGATTAATTAATTGAAAAACGTGATTCGGTCAATCGGACCACAGACTCTAATGAATCTAAAATATTAAGTCAAACTATTTCAACGAATTTCGGTTAATGTGGGATAGTGTAATTGCATTCATTAATATAAATGGAGGGTATTATTCAGGTCTTTCTCTTTTCTCTCTCTCTCTCTCTCTCTCTCTCTCTCTCTCTCTCTCTCTGCTCCTTGGCCTTGAAGGCTCTATCAGAGATTATTTCTCAGCAATATAATTTTTGTGCTCTGCTTGACAGTCATTCCCAGCTCATCCGAGATTTTGGCCGCAAGTACATTGCGCTTGGGATGGACCAACGTGTAGGTATCTCGATCGGGGGTCTGGAGCGGGTTTAATTACATTTTTTTTCCCATTATAGTAGCATCCATACATGTATAGATTATTGATGATTGGTAACTAGTTCGTATCACGTTTGGATTTAGGCCAGCCTTTTTCCTCCAGCATGCTGTTAAAAAATTCTGTCGATACCTTTATATTTACTAAATTCACTAATTTCGTGGTCCGCTTGACCAATTAATACATTACAATTAATTAAGTTTTTTAGTTGAGATAAAAAAGTGAATGGCACGAGCGGGATTCGAACCCATGATCTTCGGCTAGATACGCCTCTGCTCTATCACTTGAGCTATCGTGACCTCGATCCACTCAGACATCAACTTCCTATCTCAACCCCACCTTTTGAGTTTTCCCTCCTCTTTGCCATTTTTCAAATGTCGTGTAATCGGATTGGATTCTTGGCGACAAATGAAATGGCCACGGAGAGCTTTAGTGAAGTATACGTCATTTTAAATCATTAAATTCACTAAAATAAATTCACAAAAAGGAGGGAAGATTCAAAAAGTGCGGTTGAGATGGGAAGTTGGGTTCGAGTGGATCGAGGTCACAATAGCTCAAGTGGTAGAGCAGCGGCGTATCAAGCCGAAGATCGTGGGTTCGAATCCCGCTTGTAAACTAAAACTTGCAACTAAAAACCTTAATTAATTACTTTATATTTATTTTTAATTTCTTTCAAAGATGGCTGAATGCCAACAAATTTCACTCTAGTTAACCATTTGGCTCTTTCTCCTGATATAACTTACACCTTAGGGTAACATGGTCGACATCCTCTACTTCACCTTGTCATGAGCATTCTGGGCTATCTTTTTTGGCAAAGAAATATAGCTTTCCAGTGCCTCTGATGTCTGGGAAGCATTTGTAGGTGTCGTCCTTTGCAGCTTGCATTCCAGCGAGTTCGCCACTCGTTTATGGCCATTAATGTGCCTCCTTAGGTGTGCTGATTGGTATGTTGGGTGTCTTATTGTTGTTTATGTCCCATAATGCACATTGTTTTTCTATCGCAATGTCTATGGGAAGCTGCCCCGCGATTACTTGTAGTGCTTCTGTAGATACCGTTCTGTAGGCTTTAGTGCAAATTAGCAATGAATTAAGTTGGGCTGTGATATCGCTTTTGCTGAGCTCAAATTTCTTGCCCATGCAGGGCTAGCATATGTCAAGAGGGAAGCACAGATTGCCTTGTACATGATTATTCTATGCTTGTAAGGTACAGCCCCAGGTTGCACCGCAGATTCTTTTGGCAATGGATCTGGTTTTCATCGATTTGGTGTTTTCCCTGAAGTTCAAGTGTTCCCCTATTATTATGCCAAGGTACTTTACTGTGCGAGGGCATTGATGGTTATTCCTTCTGTCCGCACTACTAGTGGGCTTCTCATGTTTAGCTTGCCTTTTAATAAATTGAGAGCTGTTTTTTCAATAGCTTCACTCTTGTGCACCAATTTTTGACCATGCTGTTTTGTTACCAATATTCTCCTAATCGGCTTTTGCGCGAGCCTCTACGACAGCGATTAGGTCATCGACATATGCTATTGTCAGTATACCTGATCTACTTAGGAAGTCAATTAGGTCATCGAAGAGAAGAGGGTTTTATTCCTACTTACCTCGAGGAATATCGAGTACTCTGTTGTGGAGAAAATGTACTTATTAGCATGAATGGAGGTGCTTATCCCTAATTACGTCAAGGAATATTAGGATCTCTGAGATAGTGTGAAAGTATTTATTAGCACGAATGGAGTGACTTTTTCCCTAATTACCCTGATGAATATAGTGTCTGTGGTAGTGTTAGACTATCATGTTTCTGTTTTTGCGTATATGTGTTATTTTGTTCGCAATTGACGACACCCTGAATTACTGAGGTATGAGAGAGGATAGCAATAGGATAAAGTAAAGAAAGTTGGTTACCGTCCTAATTGGGTGGATCCTAACTTAGCTGCAGAAACAGTAAAAGAAGTTAGCAAAAAAGAAACTACTTAACAAAATTGTATTTATATTTGCACAATTCAGTACTTATATACATAAATAATAAAATATGTACATTTTTATTTACATTACAATACAATTAATAAAGTTACTTGAGGCAGGTTCAAAATGTACTTCACGTTTTTTGAAACTGATGGATCTAAGAATTTGATTTGTATTTGGTCTTAAAATTGAAATAAAATACAATAAAGAAAAAAAAATTAAATTACAGCCTTAAAATATCAGTCAGTTTAAAACTTGTCAAATAGTCTGTTTCATTATGTGCAAATGTGATTCCAATTGATCCAGTATCGAAACGTTTCTTAAAGAGTATAATTTCTCAAGGGTGAATTACTTTTCGTCGAGGAATTCCCCAGCGATTGTGAGTCTTATTAGAAACGGTTGTGCTTTGCAGCTTAAGAGGTCATACTGTGACTCCCAACTGTCCATTTTCCTCTTGTTAGCCCTTATTATCTCAAGGAGCTGCTGTGGATCGAATTTCGGCTTGTGCGAAGGCGAAGCGACAAGTTGTTTGACGTATTCGGGAAGAGTCATCAGGTCGGACTTTTTATCTACGTGCTCTTGTTCACCCGATTCCCTGGCTTCCGACAAGTTTCCATTAGCCCATTCTGGCGCTACAAGTGGGTTTTGCGATGTATTTTCCGTCGTCATACCATCGCTGTCTTGGTGAAATACAGGTTGGTGTTCTTTATTCAAAATGGCATCTTTTATATTGTCAACGTTTTTCTCGTCCTGATCAGAAACGTCTTCAAAGTCTTTGTTTTCCTCTTTTGACGTGGAAAGCTTCTGCAAAGCTGCGAGGATCTTGTCGTGGTTCGTTTTAATCATGCTTAGTAACTTGTTGAGATTATCTTTTGTATCTAAGGACCCCTCTGTTTGCTTTCCATTCAAATCTCCTTTCTCCGGCTTGTCAAGTTTTTGAGGTTGGTTTAAAACATTTGGCGTTTCTTCGAGGCTTAAGTCTTCAATTGGCCAGACTTCCGCTGTGCCTTGAATTATATTAGATTCAATTGGTTTTTCTGCAACTTTCTCTTTAAAAACAAAAAAACAATTTAAAAAAATTATATGCACAAAAAACATTTGTATTACCTTTTGATTTCTTATCCTTTTGCTTATTCTTGAGACTTTCACCTTTAAAAGTGAACCTGTCGTTTGAAATACTTATCTGACTCCAGTCATAGCAACAACTTAATGCGCCAGGATCTACTGGATGAGCTTCTAAAAATCAAATAAATTCATTTTGCTTTTTTTTTTTTTGCAAAAGTATTTATGCCAATATAATATTAGTAAATTGTAGGTTAAATTAAAAAAGTAAATAAATAAAGTAAACATCTGGCACTAAGAAGTGAAAAATTCACTAATAGGTGTCAATGCTGGCTTTAATTTCAATTTTTATACTCGGTCAGCAAAATTTTGAAATTGCTTTTCTAATGTATTAATCCTGTCTGTAGTTCGGCCATCTGGCTGTTTGAACACTTTAGCTCCCCTGAAGTACATCCACGATGTGTTAACCTCCTTGATTTGGACTAGAGCAGGGGGATTACGGTGCACAGGGGATTTGTAGAATTTTCTGCGTCTACTATTTTTCAGGGGATTTGGATTTGGAATTCTGGATGTGATGATGGCCGGGATATTTGGTTGAGCCCATTTCAATGTCGTACGTCCAAATGTTAATAAGTCTTTTGTTGTGAAGCACCCGTTGAAAATCATGGTTTGTCACGTCAAGTAAATTCCTACCTTTTCAGACTAGCTTGTGGATCCCACATTAACCTGTCTATGTACAGTCCAAGGTAGCAGAAAGAAATGTTATATAGGTACAGAGCATTATTCCATGTTTAAAACTTACAAACCTAGTGCATTTGTAGCTTACCGGTATTAAAAATGTATCCGCCGGAGTCTAAGACACACTGCTTGCCTGAAGGGAGAACATGGACGATACCATGCTGACCTTTGTTATGTATGAAATTGTCTGGATCGAACAATAAATACAAATATTTTGTGGTCTCCGCTAGAAAAAATGACTCCATTCTGTTTTCTTGGGTGTGATCCCTCGTGTCTTTGATCTAAAAATAATGTAAAATTTAATCAATGTGCAAAATATGCTGTAAAATTAAAAAATTACAGTTGCATATCCGCACTCAGTTTTTGCGCTATGCTGAATACTTCTAAGTATATTTAATCCTATGTCAAGCATGAAAGGATCTCCTGTCGCTCTGTACAAATACATGGCAGATTCAGCGAGCTCAGGCCTCAGCGGGTAGCTTTCCCTGTTGGTCCCAGCTTGCCCTTGCGCGATATTGTAGAACTCAGGGGTGAACCCGTATTGCTTCCAAACGCTATTGTAATTATGCATAGAGCGAAGGGCACTTTCTACATCGCCTAAGAAAATGAGAAAAAATAAAATTTGTTTTATTGGGTATAGGAAAGTTCTAGTAGTTAAGGTTTTTACCTATTAGAGTTAAAACACCTGGCCAGTAAGCTTCAAGGGACTGGAAAACAGGTAAAGTCACCTGGCCTTTGCTCATTGAAGCCCAGACGTACCAATTGTTCTTTTTGAGATATTTGTCTATCGGCTTCCTTGCTTCGTTGAACATAGCCATCAGTTCTGGTCTTTGAAGCAAAATTGATCCTTTTACTAAGTACTCAAAGTACGAATCAACACCTGCGCCAATTCCAGAATCCCTTGCTATCCACTTTCCACTATTAACATCGATATGATTTCCATATAGGCCGATTGAAGATCTATGTTCATAAAGGACTTTCAACGCATTTAAAGCAACCTAGAAAACAGTTGACGTGTATGTTTTGCATTAAAATTTTTTTAAAAAGACATACCTCTTCATAAACAGGATCTCCCGTTAATCGTGAAATGGTTCCAAATTCAACAATGAATGTCCCGACCCCTGCAGTACAAGTCACGGATGTTTCTCCTGTTGGTACACCATGACGTAAGTTCACAGTTCCATACGGCATTCCTGTTTTGGTATTGAAAGCTGGCAACAGCCTCCTGGCAACGTCTTCAGCTAGCCTTAAAAGAGGCCCATTGCAAGGCCAACCCGGTTCAACTTTCACACCTGCCCTGGAATTGGAAAAAAACATTAAAAAAAAGAAGAAAAGAAAAGCGGATAAATTAATACCTTTGGGAGAAAAGATGCGCACTTAGCAATCCGCCAACAATGCGGATGTTAGTTTCAAAAACAGATACATTAATATTGGCATCAAAATTTGCTTTTGAAATCACAATATCGACGACCCTCCTGAACTCTGAATAATTGCCCATTACTACCAGGGTATCCAAGGCATCAATCAAAGTCAAAGAGTAACTGAAAATACTCAATTTAGACAAATTATAGGAAAGAAATATATTAGTAAAACAGAATAAAAATTCTGATTTAAAAATGTTTAAAAATATTTCTTTCACTGTTAGTGTGCCATAGTCAATCATGAAAATAATTGATCATTTGATCCTTATTGATCATCTTGTTATGCCTATCCTCGTCTGGTTGGTCTGTCAGACATGTTTCAGTATTTCGCCATCCTCTGTGTGTCTGGTAGAAGAATAGCACTACAAAAATGTAACACTTTCACCCTTCTAATGGTCAGTACAGAGTCATTTAAATGCTACTATTTAAAAGTACACATGCACCACAACCCTCATGACCTTATAAAAGAGACATGACTGACTAACAGACACACTGAGGATGGCAAAATGCTGAAACAAATCTGACCAAATTAAAATTTCTTGTCATCCTGAAGTGTTGAACTTCTCTATTTGGCTCTGTAAAATGTGTTTCATCATTTCACCTTTTTCAGCAATGGGTTGTTACTATGTAAAATAAGAAAAACACCCACTGAAGATGGCAAAATGACGAAACAAGCCTAGCATCCAACCTGGTGAGGTAGGCAGACCAACATGATCAGCAATGACAAAATTAAAATTATTGTCATCCTGAAGTGGTTTTATCCTCTGTTGTAATCTGCAAAAAGTGTTTCAGCATTTTGCCTTCTACAGCGAAGGATTACTATGTAAAATAAGACATGGAGATGGTAAAATGCTGAAGCATGTCTAGCATCCAACTTCATGTAGTAGGCGAACAACATGATTAGTAATGACCAAATTAAAATTTCTTGTCATCCTGAAGTGTTTATATATCCTCTACTGTGCTCTATGAAAAGTGTTTCAGCCTTTTACATTCTACAGCGAAGGGTTACTATGTAAAATAAAACAAAAACCCACTGAAGATGGCAAAATGATGAAACAAGTCTAGCATCCAACCTGGTGAGAGGTAGGTAGACCTAGGCCTAGTTGATTATTAATGACTACATTCCAATAATACATCAAAGGTAAGGATGTTGTGAATTGTAAGTTGAATTGTAATTATCATTACACTAATTTTTTCTGCATATCATACCATTCAGTTATAATTACGAGAAAATATGTGTACAATTAAAAAAAAAAGTTATCTAACTGATATTATTATGTTGGGGTACAATAAAATAAAAAGTTGAATCTTTAAGCATTGAGATTAATTTTAGAGATATGTTTCAACTGTTACAATATCAAAATCAAATACCTTCCCCAAGTGTCAACACCGTCACATGTCAACGGCCTCAGCTCATCGTAAGGGAACGCATACTTTAAGTAGCCGGAGTAAGCATGGTTGAACATATCCCTCACCTCTTCCCTGGGGTAAAAAAAAAAAAATGGAAAAATTAGTCTAGCCCAAAACTAAAAGAATCAAACAATTTTCTTTTTACCTCAGCTTGAGCAGGTCCTGCCTCGTATATTTCCGTATTGCATCTGTGTTAGTTATAGCGAAACTATTTATCAGAGACAAGACAAAGACAAATCTGCAGCAGTACATTTTCGAGGTGGTCAAATAAATTGTTTACATGGCTTGTTGACACTGTAAATGATAAGTGATAAGAAGAAGCAGTCTTACAACCTTCCTAATGCGTGGCGCTGACTATTTTGTAGGTGATAATCCTATAGTAATTTTACTAATTATAATTTATTTTACGTATATTATGTGATAATAAATAAAATAATGAAAATGTATATGTACATTTATAAACAATATACCATACACATTACAATGTACATGCACCATGCTTAGTAGTTGGCATATATATTACAGGTAATAATCATGTCGTCATTTTTAGTAATTATAATTTATTCGAAATTTTAAATAATATATTAAAAATATATGTATTGGGGCGTAGGTGGCTGCAATTATTTAGGCACTGACATGGCGAAAGCTCGTTAATGAAAGCTAAAGGTCCCGGGTTCGAATCCAGCGGCCCAACATCGAACCCGACATACTTACAGATGTACGGCACCCCGAGGCTTTTTTCAAAAACACATATACCCTGGTAATTGAAATACCCTCATAAAAAAAAAGTATAAACAATTTACAATCGGTACAATATACAATTCATTGTAACTTAAAAGAGTGACGATTGGCGTGTAATTTGTAGCTAATAATCCTACTAATAGTAATTTATTTCAAGAACATATCTATAACGGTAATAACTAGAAAAAACCACATTTTTATAAAAAAATATGCAATACAATATATACAGAGTGGCCCCAATCGATTCAGCCACACTTCCAGATCTTATAGGAAATTGAACGCTGAGTAAAAAAGGTCCTATGAACGTGCGTCCGCAAACCCTTCAGTTACGAGCTACAGGCAAAAAACCATGAAAAACCACCTTTTTGACCTTATTCGTGAAATTGTTAGTAAACCGTTAGCCTGACCGTAAAACAGCTCGAAACAACATCTGTAGAGAATTAAGTTCTGCCTCGAATGAGATTAAAACCAGCCTGATCGGCCGAAAATTTCATTTTTGGCGATTTTTCGAAATTAGGAGGTGAAGGGGTACACAAAATTCACCATTTCTGACATTTTTATCGAAAATTCACAACTTGAACTGTTTTCTGATGGGTACCCCCTACTGAATGAAATATTGTACGAAAAATCTGAACGGCTTACCCATCAGAAAACAGTAACATTCGATTTGGGTGAAAAGCAGTAAATTAGCCAAAATTCGAATATTTCATGAATCGGACTGGGGTTGGTCTAATGTGACGGAGAATTCGATCACCAACAAACGAGGTTTGTAACGTAGAATTTTTTGATAGGGTGTTCAAGTGGTGAATTTTCGATAAAAATGTCAGAAATGGTGAATTTTGTGTATCCCTTCACCTCCTAACTTCGACAAATCGCCAAAAATGAAATTTTCGGCCGATCAGGCTGATTTTAATCTCATTCGACGCAGAAATTAATCCTCTACAGATGTTGTTTCGAGCTGTTTTACGTCAGGCTAACAGTTTACTAACAATTTCACGAATAAGGTAAAAAAAAACGTGGTTTTTCATTGTTTTCTGCCTGTAGCTCGTAACTGAAGGGTTTGCGGACACAGGTTCATAGGACCTTTCTTACTCAGCGTTCAATTTCCTATAAGATCTGGAAGTGTGGCTGAATCGATTGGGGCCACCCTGTATAATGCATGATTTAAAAAAAAGGGTGAATGGTGGGACGGATTGGCCGAAAGGACAAACTGACTCTCGGGACTCTAGCCGGTGCGCTATTCTGTGACAAACGGACCAAAACAGAGAGGGGAAGCATACAAGGATGAAAATAAATTGTACTTTAGTCGTTACCGACCATTTTGGCTGCCTGCCCGCACTGGGCTGGTCTGTCAGACGAATTTCGGCATTTCGCCATCTTCAGCAATACGATTTTGTCTTAGTTTACATAGTAACCCATTGGTGAAAAGAGGGAAATGCTGAAACACTTGTGGTAGACCAAAACGGAGATGATAAGCACACCGGGGCAATAAGTAATTTTAATTTGGTCCTTCCCAATCATTTTTATGTGCCTATGCTCATTCCGTTGGACGGTCAGGCGCGCATTTCGGCATTTCGCCTTCTTCAACAATGGGTTTTTGTCTTATTTTACATAATAACCCATCCTGAAGAAGGTGAATGCTGAAACATATTTGACATTCAAAAACAGAGAGTGTAAGCATACCAGGATGAACAGAAATTGAACTTTAAATATAGAACAACATACTCCACCATTTATCATTTCTGTTGGTCTGCCTGTCCTCACTGAGCTGGTCTGTCAGACGCATTTCGCCTTCTTCAGCAATGGGATATTACATAGTAACCCATTACTGAAGATACAGAAATGCTATTTATGCTATGCTAAAAAAATATGGAAAATATCACTTGTGACAGACCTTGTAAGTATAAGCATATCAGGATGAATAGAAACTGAACTTGAATCCTTACCGATAATTTTGGTTTACTGGGTTGGTCTTTCAGACGCAGTTCGGCTTTTCAACATCTTCAGCGATAGCTTTTTTTTCTTGTTTTACATAATAACCCATTGCTGAAGATGGTGAAATGCTGAAACACTTTTGACCGACCAAAACAGAAAGGATAAGCATACCAGGATAACCTGAAATTGTAATTTGATCGTTACTGATCGTCTTGGACTGTCTATGCCCGCCGGATTGGTTTGTGAAATGTGTTTTAGCATTCTACCATCTTCAGCGATGGGCTTTTGTCTTATTTTACATAGTAACCTATCCTGAAGAAAGTGAAATGCTGAAACACATTTGACAGACCAAAACAGAGAGGATAAGCACACTAGGATAGTCTGAAATTGTAATTTGGTCTTTCCTGATCATCTTGATTTGTCAATCCTTGCTTGTCTATATGGTAATACAACGATAATGCTTTATAGCCCACTATTTAATAAATTGATCGATTTGTAGGTATAATTGAACTCAGGGTGGAAGGTACTTTACAATCTAGACAAGCCGTAAGTTTCAGTTAGTTATTACCATAATAGATGCTAATTCATATCTGGTCTTAACAAATTACAAAGTCAAAAAACAATTTCACCTGGGAGTCGAATTTACTTTGCCTAGCTCTTCACCAGGGCATACCTAACTTGTTGCTGGGGAAGCATGCGCGAGAAGTGCAGATCCAAGTGTTTAGTCGGCGGACCCGTGAATCCAGTACCTCTCCAGACAACGTCAGGATCTCATGTAAGTCACCTTTCTTGGTACTTGTCGTAATTAAGCTCGCAAAAAATTATTTATACATTTAAGAAAATGTCCCATTTTGTTTATTATAGCTGTTTATGTAAAATTGATGGCTTTTTGTTATGACTTTTGATTTTAACTTGATTAATTTTGCTAACGGGCTTGTAAAATTTTTGACAGTGTATTTTATACAAATTTTGGGTTTTTAGTACAAATATAGAACCAACGTGCGTAAGAAATCCGAAGAGACAGATTTGTAAGTTGAATAGGAAATAAATTGTTCACTTTATAAAAAACATTGTTCTTTTCAGATAGATATTTTGGAATTTTTATTTTGAAATGATTAATCATGGACAATGGGAATCTTAAATTTAATTACAGTAGTTTTTTAAACCCTCCCACCAAAAAAAGAGAGCATTTTTACCTATTTCCTTTTGGTTTAGGCTCTTTCCTTTCTTTTAGAGTAGACATTGTTTATTCGGCTCACAACTGTCTTTCAGATAAAATAAATAAATACATGTTTGCTCCGAAGAGGATGCCGATGGACTATTTACTTTGACGGGACCTTAGCCTCTATAATTTCGTTTATGATTTTTGTCTCATCTTTAATCATAATGAACGAAACTATTTTCGCCTTGAGCGGAATCTTTTTTACATCCCTGGTCTTTTACATTTTATAGTTTAACAAATGGAAAATTAATTACTAGGAATATCGATCATTTGTAAGAGTGGTAATTTACGAAATGACTGAATGAAGCCAATTTTAAAGCAATTTTTCTCATGAATTAGTAGTTAAAAAAAAATCCTGATACATTTTAACATACCTTCCTGTGATGAGGTCACGGGTGGGTAAATTTTTTGAACAATTTATCTATTTATAGTTCAATAGTACCTATCATCTTTGTTGAATTGATGAAATGTTTTGTACTAGGTACCTTTATCATCTCTGGCTAAAGTTTACGGTTTAACAAGTGGCACCCAGGTTTTCATACATAGGAATCGAGAGAATTGATTATCTAGTAGATTTACATATTTATTAAATAGTTAATGAAAATGTAATCAGGATTTCAAAGGACCAAATTCGATCAGGAATCAGCAGTTCATAATGCAGGGTTGAGCCTCTTCTCGCAAATCACCGGCAATTCCAGCTTTTGTAATTTACATTAGATTACCGGTAGGCTTCGAGAATCAACCACCGCGGTGATCACATGTAGTAAAAAGTAAGTTTCCGTGTGTCAACCTCGCATGACCTTAATAGGGTGAGGATGACCCTTCCTCTTCGAGTCAGATCAACGAGGGCCACCTATCGACAGTGCTCTTGATACGTGAGAGCTTTTCTGCCGATCCGACCCGACATAATAACGAAATCTTGCTAGATTTCGCTTGCAATGGTCTAGGGATTTAAACATGTTTTAAATTAAATAGTAAATTGCTTATGCTAAACAAGTTTCTTAACTTGTTCCTTTTTTATAATTAACCATGAACAATTATGATCCCAAATTATATCTCCAGTAAGTTATCAGACATAAAAGCAAAAGATATTTTTGGCTATGTCCTTTTCATTTAGCCTCTTTGACGAATATTCATCTTGGTAATATAAATTGAATTGGGTCGGTAGGGCAAATATGACTTTTATCTTAGCTGTTCTTTAATCACACTGAGCGAAATTTCCCTTCGGGCTAAGTCCGATGAATTTGATCATCCTCTTGATTTCTTTTAAATTGAATTATTGAATTACATAGGACTTTTTATCATCGTTTTATTATCGATCATTTTATTGGGTTGTCCGGAAAATAATGCAGGATTTTGGTATTAAACAAAAAAAAAGAAACTAGTTACTTTAAAGCAATGTTCTTTAATCAAAATAATTTCCCATACNTAGCGGAATGCTACAGAGGTAAACAAACAATATCATTTGGAAGAGGATTAATAAGTGTTGACATTCATACAAATGAGTAATCCTGTAAATGTAAACAGAATATTTTATATAGATTTTTTTTAATGAAAACTTAAAATCCTGCATTATTTTCCGGACAACCCGATACGATTTAACCAGTGACAAATTTTTATGTATAGGCAAATCATTACCAGGAAAAGTTATGATCTGTTAGAGTTATAATTTAGGTGGTTTTTGTAGGTTAATTTAGGTAATTTCTCAAATTTTACAGTTTAACTAGAGACAGTGTATTCATAAATAGGCGACTGATCACAAGGAACATTGTTCATAGGTCATTGTTCATAGAGTGACTGTTTTACTGAATCAACCCAATTTTAAATTTTTTCACTTACTTTTAAGTAATTCAGTACTGAAAAGATACAAATTTGTAATTTAAATAGAAGACAAATTGTCCAAAAAAAAACTAAAAATGATCGTTATAATATATTTGTACTTTCATTGCCCAATTCTAACTTGATTGTATAATTAGGATCTCTAACTATATTACAGTAATCTTTCAGGCACAAAAACAAAAAGACCTTCTTGCCTATTACCTCTGTCTTTAGTTTTTCTAGAGTATATTCGATTTGGAAAAATAAATAAATAAAAGTTTACTCGTTAGGGCAATGATCTGCCAAATTAATTTTTAATAGGATTACACCTTTTATCAAGATAGTTTTGTAGTTAAACAAAGTTTCGCAAAAAGGGGAGTTCGCAACAGCAGAGGTCATATCCACCCACGTTGTGGCCACTGACGCCTCCCACAGTTAGCTGGTGTTTTGCGGTTTTGGCGATGGGCAAATCATAAAAACTATATTATCTAAAATTGATTATATCATTAACGTTGTTTTTCTTCAATAGGTTATTTATTATATTGCACAGACGGAGACAAAAAATCGCAATTATTAAATAAATTAAAATATTTATTATTATTTATTTAGAAATCGTGAGATGCGGTCTGGTGTGATGTAGGTTTCAGAAAAACATTTTCTTTATCGTGCCAACGTTTCCATCTTTATTGAGATCATCTTCAGGGCCTGGGATTTACAAACATTGTTTACATATACCAATTACATTTTGGATGTGGAAAAGTGAATTTATACAATGCAAAATATATTTTTTATACATTCAATCAAAGTATTTGTACTCACTCAAAGTGTTTGTCTTCTGTGTAATTGTGCCATTCTTGTGTGTCGTGTTGAGAGTGCCAGTGAAGTATTGCTGTTTTATGTTTATATATGCTGGATTTTGAAGGGGTGTGGAAGGATGTCGGTATAGAAAAGACATTTTTGTATAAGGCGTCGGCTTCTTTGAGGTGAAAAGAGCCGACGAAGGGAAAAAATGTGTTAGTAATGGTTCGGCCAGATTATCCTTTCAGGATTATATAGAAAGGGATAAATAGGAAAAGTATTATTCCTAGATTAGGATTAATAGAAAAGATAATTTTATATGGATGATATTTGAGACTGATTCCTTGTGGCCACTTAACATGGACGTGAAATTTTGTAAAATAAATAAATTCGTTTGCCCAGGAGGCACCGATCTGCCAAAAGAATTTTTACTAGGATAAAACGTAGTCAGCATGATATAACAGGATCTTTATGAGAGCAAAGGATGGCGTATCGCATAGGTGATGATGATCGTTTCAGGAATGTCGACATACAGAGAAAAATGAAATATACAACACCAAAATGAGACAAAATTTTTTAAAGAATGCATTAAGTATAAATACTGTTATTAAAATTTTTATGAGGATGTCAGATTGCTCAAGGGCTGAGATTAAGCGAAAAGAGAACTTTGTTTCAATTTTCTATTAAAGCTCATTCTTTTGTTGATTCTCTTTTAGTTTAAATCTCGGAATAAAGGTTTGCAAATAAAAAAGCGACTACTATAGTCGTTTAATAAAATTTAAAAACTTGTAAATTTTAATAATGTATGTTCAACGGTAGGTAGTGCCATTAAAAATGCTATAACTTTGCCTTGTTGGTCCAATTTACGTGTCGGAAAAACATTTTCTTTTACAGGGAAAAACGCTTTCCAGTTTATGTAAATTTCATAGAGGGTTGGAATTTTTAACTTTTTAAGTTGTTTTCCCGATATTCCGTCTTTTTCTTAAATCTGACGCAGACAAGAAAACTGCAAAACGTGGCAAACTGGTTATATTAATTATTATAGTTTCGAATTTTTGCAATTAATTAAAATTTTTAGATGTAAAACTTTTGTATATGTATGTATATATTCAGTAAACCAACTACTTCAATCCTTGTGTGTGCATATGTATTATGATTAAATATGCAGACTAAGCCCGCCATAATTATAATTTCCAATACAAAACACAAACTCATTTTCACAATAATGCTAAAACATTAGATGCAAAATGGGCGTCGGTGGCCGCAAGGTTTAGTCGTTGACACGGCGCTCATCACTGTAAGGTAAAGGTCCCGGGTTCGAGTCCAGCGGCCCTGCATTCGAACCCGACATACTTACAAATGGGCTTTTTTTCAAAAACACCGGCACCCTGAGGGTTTATATGACCTTGCTGTTGCGAACCCTCGTTAAAATAAAAAAATGAAATAAAATAAAATTAGATGCAAAAAATAAAGAAATGGATATTTAAAAAAAATTTCTACCTTTAAGTTGCCTTACGTTCTTAAATGTACTGAATCATATTTTACTGTCATTTATTAATCGCTTTTGTCTCAAAGCTAAAAAAATATCCTAGCGCGCATTATTCTCTAGCTGGAACATTTCGCAATATTTGGTAGTTAGCCAGGTTAATTACCTTAAAAAGAATAACAATAAATTGTTAGATTTCTCCCTGTGATATACTGGGTAATGACCCTGTAATTTAGTCGTTACCAACCATCCTGGCCTTTTTTTAAGTCGCTTGCAGCATCACGGGATGAGGTGCGTGTGTTGCTGATATTACAATAATAACTTTATGATAAATATTATATTGGTTGTATTGCATAGGGTATCCGGAAGTAGGTTATATTTCTGATATAATAATGACGTGTGTTTGATCGCCCTCTCTGTACATTTAACTCGTAACTAGCAATATTCTTGAAACCACACGTTTCAATGTTGTAAATATATTTTATCAATTATTAATACTTTTTAGTCGCGAGGAGGAAGATATATTCCTCAAAAGCTAGACAATGGAACTCACATCCAGGCTGTATAGGTTTGTCGGAGGTGCTTCGGCATTTCGCTATCTTCAATGTATCTGTGTGATTTCTGTAAAGACAAGCCTCTTTTATCTGGTCGAGAGGGTATGTGATTCGGCGTTTACCTTTCGTTGATTAAGTATGGGCTTTTTTCGATTGTTCCGGCCAGTATTTGTGATCGTTTATTCTTTTTCATTTCAACTGGCGTGTTTTGAACGGTGTAAACAATGTATGTTACTAATTTTTCGTCTTTATGAGTTTTTTAGTGTAAATGTGTTATGTTTGTATATTTCCAAGTTTTCCTGCTTTTTCTACGTCGTGTAGTAGTTTCATGCTTGACTTTTGTTGAAGGTTCGTCATGCTTTTCCGCCATTGTTTCTGAGTTATCTTATATGTTTTTTTTTTGTATTTATCTCTTATTTTTGGACCATGTATTTTGGTTTTGTTCTTCTTAGTAGTTTTCCGATGACGTTCAAAGTCTTTAGGGCTGTTTTGATTCCTATTTGTTAAATAGAGATGAACAGTCCTTAGCAAATTCACTAGTCTCGTGGTCCCCTTGACAAATTAATATCTTTCAATTAATTAAGGTTTTTAGTTGAGATAAAAAAAGTCATTGGCACAAGCGGGATTCGAACCCACGACCTTCGGCTAGATACGCCACTGCTCTACCACTTGAGCTATCGTGACCTCGATCAAAATTAAATTGAAAAATGGCAAAAAGGAGGGAAAATTCAAAAAGGTGGGGTTGAGATGGGAAGTTAGTGTCCGAGTGGATCGAGGTCACGATAGCTCAAGTGGTAGAGCAGCGGCGTATCTAGCCGAAGATCGTGGGTTCGAATCCCGGTCGTGACATTGACTTTTTTATCTCAACTAAAAACTTTAATTAGTCCTTAGCAATGTTGGGACTGAGTATGTTTTCAAAGAAATTTGAAATCGTCTGTGAAAAACGTAATTACGTCATTTTGTAGACATGTTTAAGATTGTTTTGCACTGATGATGTCCTTAAAATATTTCGAAAAATTGGCATTAAATTTGCTGTTTCATAAAGACCATACCGTGAACCAGAGTATTCTTGAATAGAAAAGTGATCAATACATCTAATATTTAAATAGAGTTTCTTTCCAGTCCATTTAGTGCTTGTTTTGTTTATTATTTTGTTGAAACCGTTATAACGTGATATGGTTTTTTATTGTTTTTAGTTTGTTTCTGAAAGACAGATTACAAACAGTTTGTAGTCTATCTTTCATGTATTTTGGTCGTGCCATTTTCATTGACTTGTATGACGTCTGTATATGTCGAATTGTTGTTTGTTGTCAGTTGTTATGTTAAGTGTAGAAAATATATATTAGCGTTTTTTATTACTGCTGTGAATGAGTCTAACTGAGCTTGCACGGCCGCAGGAGTTGTGCAAAACTTTTGGTAACCAAAAACACTAAATTTTTTCAATTTTTTCAGTTTTCTGCCTGTAAGTCGTAAAGAATGTATTCCCTCCAAAACAATACTAATATAAAAATAAAAGAACATTAAATTTCGTGTTGAACGAGTACATAAACAATGAAATTCGAGCCAGCCGTAGACGGGATGGAAGTCGAAAAACGGCAATTATTGCCAACTTTGAAGAAATTGCCGCTTCTTGCCTTTTCACACGTACCTATCTCCGAAACGGCTCATTCATGCAAAAAAAGTATCCATAGAAAGAAATTTATAGAGGCATTCCATGAGTTCCTAAACTAACAATAGATAGATTCATCAAACTCAGATTCGACGTATTTTTGCATTTTTTAAGATCAGTAGTGTGGTATGGATTCAGAAAATTAAGATGGATTCGGACTAGTATTGATCTGTATAAAATTATTGATGATCAATACTAGCATTACACTTTTAAAGTTTTGAAACAGGCCAACAATATATAGCTTATACTCAAATAAAAATACTAAAACGATTTTCAGCTTTTCTCCTATTGCGTCCAGTAAAAACACTTATTTTACTGACCTACGGAAAATTCTCCGAAATAAATCTATTTTCTACTCGAGCTTTTTATTTTCTTAATCTTATCAAGCTTATTTCTATTAGGCCGACATAATTATTGAACAAAGGTTATTCAATCGGTCGATATTCAACAGTAAAATACTGCACACGTACTCGAACGTACAAACCATTCCATTTCTATACGATTCGATGAAACAAAGAAAAAGAAAGGAAGAAAAAGCCTAATTTACAAGTGACATCAGCCATAATCCCAAGCATTGTGTGGATTTACTCTATTCCCTCCAATCTTTGTTGTCCAAGTTGTAAAGTGGTTTACAAACTTGCAACGGCATATCGGATAACGTTAATTGGCTTACTTACACAGTTTAGTTTGAACTTCTAAATACAAATTGGGGTTTTTCGACCTCGGCAAAGGTTTTATCGTTTGTATTATACCGTTTCGAAATAAAGATGTTTTAAAGATAACAAAAGAGCAAACAATTGTCACAATAAGGAAGTTCTAAGCAGTAATTCTTGTCTGTTTTTCATTATACTCAAATCTTAAGGTGTTTATTTATGAATTTATTTTTTACACTTATTATTGCATATCATAGATTCCGCGTATATAATCCAACGTATATAAACATAAAACAGCATTATCTCACTGGCACTCTCAACACGACACGCAAAAATGGCACACTTGCGCAGAAAACAAACACTTTGAGTGAGTAGAAATACATTGATTGAATATATAAAATATTTTTTGTATTGTATAAATTCACTCTTTTCCACATCCTACATGTATTTGTTAAATTTAAACCATGTTTGTAAATCCCAGGCCCTGAAGATGATCTCAATAAAGATCGAAACGTTGGTACAATAAAGAAAATATTTTTCTGAAACCTACATCACACCAGACCGCATCTCACGATTTACGAATAAAAATATAAGAAAAGTCAGGAACAATGGCGGAAAAGCATCACGAACCTTCAGCAAAAGTCAAGCAAGAAACTACTATACGACGTACAAAAAGCAGAAAAACTGAACATACATGAAAACTTGGAAATATACAAACATAACACATTTACACTAAAAAACTCATAAACACGAACTATTAGCAACACTTCACATACATTGCTTACACAGTCAGTTGAAATGAAAAAGGATAAACGATCACAAATACCGGCCGGAACAATCGAAAAAAGTCCAGACTTAATCCACGAAAGGTAAACGCCGAATCACATACCCTCTCAACCAGATAAAAGAGGCTTGTCTTTACAGAAATCACACAGCTACCCTGAAGATGGCGAAATGCCGAAACTCCTCCGACAAACCAATACAGCCTGGATGTGAGTTCCATTGTCTAGCTTGCAAGACATCTTCCTCTTCGTAACTAAAAATTATTAATAATTTATAAGGTTAAAAATTATAAAATAAATGTACAATATTGAAATTTTTGGTATCAAGAATAACGCTAGTTACGAGTTAAATGTACAGTGAGGGCGATCAAACACGTCATTATTATATCAGAAATATAACGTACTTCCGGATACCATATGCAGTACAACCAATATAATATTTATGCTACATTTTTCATTGTAATATCAGCAACTCACGCACCTCATCCGGTGATGCTGCAAGCGACTTAAAAAAAGACGAGGATGGTTGGTAACGACTAAATTACAGGTTCATTACCCAGTATATCACAGGGAGAAATCTAACAATTTATTGTTATTCTTTTTAAGGTAATTAACCTGGCTTACTACCGAATATAGCGAAATGTTCCAGCTAAAGAATAATGCGCGCTACAATTGTTTTTTAGGTTTGAGACAAAAGCGATTAATAAATGAAAGTAAAATATGATTTAGTACATTTAATGAACGTAGGCAACTTAAAGGTAGACATTTTTTTAAAAATATCCATTCTTTTAATTTTTGCATCTAATGTTTTAGTATTCGATAGTATAGTATTTTCGAGTACGGGTATATCGACGAAATATCGACAGAAATTATTCGACTAATGAGTCCTTACTCGCTTTCGACTGGATATAACATGCTCATGCGTTAAAAAAAAGCAAGAATTTGCTTGTTTTTTTTTTCATTTTTTAAGTATTTTTTCATTCTTCACATTTCGACGTAATTGATATTTCAATTTTGTCGTTATCGATTTATGGGAAAATTGATCAGTGGGTGTTTTGTTTTCAAATTTTCGAAAAGATTGTATTCCTACTGTATTCCCGCATGGTTAAGAAGAAGCCGACGATTCACTTACTTTTGGGAGGAGCCATGATTAGGTATCTACCTGGTTGGTTCACTTATCAAAGGTAGAGGGAGTGGTGGAGGAATCTACATACCAAAATTAGGAATCAGCATCTCATCCCCTCTCGGTAATAACACCTCCGTTTTTCAGGCGGAAATCTGGGCCATTAATGTGTGTTGTACATTAATAAAAGTAAAATTAAGGGAAAAGATATTAGAATTTTTTCTGAGAGTCAAGCTAGTCTTAAGTCATTACAAAAAGATTTGTCAACCTCTAGACTGGTGGAGGAAACTGTAGATCTTATCAATAGGATCTCTTCCAGGTTGGAGAACTCTTATTTGGATACCAGCACATAAAGGACACCATGGCAATGAAGAGGCGGATAGCCTGGCCAAAGAAGGCTCTAATACTGCATTTGTCGGGCCACAACGGGTATTACCTCACTCTATGAGCACAGCGAAAGAGAGTATTAATAACTGGGGTTTGAAACAATTCCTTAAGGAGTGGAATTTATCCCCTGGACACAGGCAATCGAAAGAGTTTGTTAAGGCGATCAAACCAGCAGAATCGAAATGGCTATTCACTATCTTAAGGAAGGGAATTAGGTCACTGATAGGTATTCAGACGGGCCACTGCCCACTAAGAAGACACCTCTCCGTAATGGGTATTCTACCAGATCCCTTTTGCAGTTTTTGCGAAATAAAAGAAGAAACGGCAAGGCACTACCTCACAGAGTGCGATAGGTATGCTAGGTCTAGATTTGAAATCTTTGAAGGATAGGACATCACCAAATCCAGAGATTAAATGGTCCAAAATCGTGGGGATTGTGAACAGGTCCAAGGGTCCAAGAGGTTTATGCAGGACACGTGAGCCGACCAAGTCCCGGACCTTGCATTATATATATATATATATATATATATATATATATGTCTTATAGCACTTAGTGGCTCAATCCACCTAAGAATTGCCAGACTTGTTAGCTCTTTTCGACTTGTTGGCTCCTTTCGCACTTGTTGGCTCCCGGAAAAAAAATAAAAAATCAAAATTTTGATAT